>NC_133326.1:619870329-620172252 GCF_042186555.1 Aquarana catesbeiana | reverse complement strand
CCCCTCTACACCCCAGATACTCCCCAAGCACTCTCACCGCTCTACACCCCAGATATCCCCCCAGCACCGCGACCCCTCTACACCCCAGATATCCCCCAAGCACTCTGACCCCTCTACACCCCAGATATCCCCCAGCACTCTGACCCCTCTACACCCCAGATATCCCCCCAGCACTCTGAACCCTTTACACCACAGATATCCCTCAAGCACTCTGACCCCTCTACACCCCAGATATCCCCCAAGCACTCTGACCCCTCTACACCCCAGATATCCCCCCCAGCACTCAGACCCCTCTACACCCCAGATATCCCCCCAGCAATCTGACCCCTCTACACCCCAGATATCCCCCCCCAGCACTCTGACCCCTCTACACCCCAGATATCTCCCAGTACTCTGATCCCTCTACATCCCAGATATTCCCCAGCACTCTGACCCCTCTACATCCCAGATATCCCCCAGCACTCTGATCCCACTACACCACATATATCCCCCCAGCACTGTAATCCCTCTACACCCCAGATTTCCCCCAGCACTCTGACCCCTCTACATCCCAGATATCCTCCCAGCACTCTGACCCCTCTACATGCCACATATCCCCCCGCCACTCTGACCCCTCTACATCCCAGATATCCCCCCCAGCACTCTGACCCCTCTACACCCCAGATATCCCCCCCCCAGCACTCTGACCCCTCTGCATGCCACATATCCCCCCAGCACTCTCACCCCTCTGCATTCCAGATATCCCCCCAGCACCGCGACCCCTCTACACCCCAGATATCCCCCAAGCACTCTGACCCCTCTACACCCCAGATATCCCCCAGCACTCTGACCCCTCTACACCCCAGATATCCCCCCAGCACTCTGAACCCTTTACACCACAGATATCCCTCAAGCACTCTGACCCCTCTACACCCCAGATATCCCCCAAGCACTCTGACCCCTCTACACCCCAGATATCCCCCCCAGCACTCTGACCCCTCTACACCCCAGATATCCCCCTAGCAATCTGACCCCTCTACACCCCAGATATCCCCCCCCAGCACTCTGACCCCTCTACACCCCAGATATCCCCCAGTACTCTGACCCCTCTGCATGCCACATATCCCCCCCAGCACTCTCACCCCTCTACATTCCAGATATCCCCCCAGCACTGTGACCCCTCTACACCCCAGATATCCTCCAAGCACTCTGATCCCTCTACACCCCGGATATCCCCCCCGCAGCATCGTGATCCCTCTACACCCCAGATATCATCCAAGCACTCTGACCCTTCTACACCCCAGATATCCCCCCAGCACTGTGACCCCTCTACATCCCAGATATCTCCCCCAGCACTCTGACCCCTCTACACCCCATATATCCCCCAAGCACTCTGACCCCTCTACACCCCAGATATCCCCCAGCACCCTGACCCCTCTACATCCCAGATATCCCCTCAGAACTCTGACCCCTCTACACCCAAGATATTCCCCTAGAACTCTGACCCCACTACTCCCCAGATATCCCCCCAGCACTCTGATCCCACTACACCACAGATATCCCCCCAGCACTGTGATCCCTCTACACCCCAGATTTCCCCCCAGCAATCTGACCAATCTACATCTCATATATCCCCCAGCACTCTGACCCCTCTACATGCCACATATCCCCCCAGCACTCTGACCCCTCTACACCCCAGATATCCCCCCACCACTGTGACTCCTCTACATCCCAGATATCTCCCCCAGCACTCTGACCCCTCTACACCCCATATATCCCCCCAGCACTCTGACTCCTCTACACCCCATATACCCCCCAAGCACTATGACCCCTCTATACCCCATCTATCCCCCCAGCACTCTGACCACTCTACATCCCAGATATCCCCCCAGCACTCTCACCCCTCTACACCCCAGATATCCCCCCAGCACTCTGACCTCTCTACATCCCAGATATCCCCCCAGCACTCTGACCCCTCTACACCACAGATATCCCCCCAACACTCTGACCCCTCTACACCCCAGATATCCTCCAAGCACTCTGATCCCTCTACACCCCAGATATCATCCAAGCACTCTGACCCTTCTACACCCCAGATATCCCCCCAGCACTCTGACCACTCTACATCCCAGATATCCCCCCAGCACTCTCACCCCTCTACACCCCAGATATCCCCCCAGCACTCTGACCTCTCTACATCCCAGATATCCCCCCAGCACTCTGACCCCTCTACACCACAGATATCCCCCCAGCACTCTGACCCCTCTACACCCCAGATATCCCCCCAGCACTCTGACCCCTCTATACCCTAGATATCCCCACAGCACTCTGACCCTTCTACACCCTAGATATTCCCCCCAGCACTGTTACCATAAGATACCCCTTGTATTGTGACCCCCACTACATCCCTGATACCCCCTACACTGTGGACTCTCTACATCCAATACCTCTAGCACTATAGCCACCCAAGCTACCCCAAGCATTGCTAACCCCTATACACCCCAGATCCCCCCTCAGCATTGTTTTCCCCCATACACTCTTGATATCCCCCAGCACCATTATTCCATCCATGTAGTACCCCCTTTTCCAATGGAGATACAGTGCATGTAAACTTTTGGCTATGTGCACACCTCCAGCACTGGACTCACCTATACCAATCAAGCAGGCAGAAGGAGGGGCAGAGGAGGGAGCATCCCTCCGGGCATTTCAAGACCTTCGGTACAAACAGTGCTGGACAGCTGGGCTCACCATGACAACATCCACAATGCTACTTCTGCAGGTGGGTTCTCAGTGCTGCTGACTCAGCAGCTCCCACTCCAGCTCCTACCCCGCAGCCTTCGAGTCCCGAGCATTCAATCTGCATGGGGCGAGGGCAGAGCATCACTGGCGCTCCAGCCCTGCCCCTCCCCGCTGGCTGTGAAATAATAGGTATCGTTCTGAACAGGACGGCGCACCGCTGTCAGCCTGCCTCCCCTGTGTATCCATCACTCTCAGTGCAATTATGGGGCCCCCAATTTTGGGGCAGCGTCGGCTCAAGAACCAGCTGCTTTGGGGAAAGTGTAGGGACCCCCCATGCAGCTGGGGCCCCTGGGCAGTGCCCAGGTGTGCCCACTCATTAAGACAGTCCTTCCTGAGATAGATAGAGGGTAAACCCGGCCACAAGGAGGAATGACACCAGGTTAAAGGTCCATTGTGCAGTCATAAGGCCGATGTGGTGGCAAAATATGGTGACCTTTATCAAATACATCACTGGATTCACAGTACTCTTCTGGCAATGAGGAGACTGCAGACGTGCACGTGACCTTTATCACTTCCAGAAAACATCTATTGGTGCCTTGGGGCGACCATGACAGTACCTCGGCACTACGCCAATCAAATGAGGGATTATGCCTCTGTAACCAAAGATAACAATGACAACTGGGCAATGAGGTGAGAAAATTACTTAGAATTGGATTATCTCATGGTGAAGAGCCGCTACAGCCATGGTCAAAGGATCGATTTCATGGGTCACATGGGCAGGCTGTAGAGGTCTCCCATCAATAGCCTCAATGGCAAGTGGGGAGGCATGAGGCTGCAGCAGTATTGAGTGCTTCAACACGAAGGCACTATCTATAAACAAGCCTGCAGCCCCAGAATCGATTGGTGCCTGGGCGTTGATGGAAAACTCAGACCAGGAAAGGGTAACCGGAACTAGAGGCTTGTCTTTCAGGATAGCTGGGGACACAAAGAAGCCGCATTACAACCTCAATGTTGTCTACAAGCCAGGATGGGAAATGTATTTTAGTGATACCCTGAGCAAAGCTATGTCAGATAATGTGGCACCTGGAGGTGAGGATGAGCATCGTACAAATTGTCTGCTGCAACAGGAACAAAATTTCTTTGCCTATATCAATCAACCGGACTATCTTAATGTCACAGATCAGCGACTACACAAACTCATACAGCACACCGACAGTGATACAACTTTACAAGCTTATGAAGTCTATTGTTTTGAGTGGCAGTACCTGGAATTGTAATGGAATACTGGTCCTTTAGGCTCCATTCACACTAACGCGTTTTTTTGATGCATTTTGCATTTTGCAGAAATGCATGGGAATTTTTTAACATGGGTTCCTATAGAACATGTTCACATCAATGCATTTTTGTACCTCTGCGTTTTTGGAAAGGGTCAGGGACTTTTTTCATGCAAAATGCAGCGTTTTGCATGTAATAGTATTCAATGGACCAGCATAAAAAACGCAAGTACATCGTTTTTACAGCGTTTTTGTGGCGTTTTTGACGCGTTTTGACGCGTTTTTGGCTTTTTTTTTTTAGACTGTATACAGTCTAAAAAAACTGTAAAAGAAAAAATGCAAAACGACGCAAAAATGCTGCAAAAACGCTGCTCAAAAACGCGGCATGCACCACAAAAAACACTGCAGAAACGCTCAAAAGCAACATGCATAGATGTGAATCGAGCCTAAGGCCCCTTTCACACTGGGGCGGTTTTCAGGCGTTATTGCGCTACAAATAGCGCCTGCAAACCGACCTAAAACTGCCGCTGCTGTTTCTCCAGTGTGAAAGCCGAGGGCTTTCACACTGAAGCGGTGCGCTGGCAGGAGAGAAAAAAAACTCCTGCAAACAGCATCTTTGGAGCGGTGAAGGAGCGGTGTATTCACCGCTCCAAAACCGCTCCTGTCCATTGAAATCGATGAGGCAGCGCGGCTATACCACGGCTGTAGCCGCGCTATCCGAGTGGTTTTAACCCTTTTTCGTTAAAACCGCACCGCTAGCGGCCAAATACCGCCGCAAAAATGAGGGTAAAGCGGCGCTAAAAATAGTGCCGTTTTACCGCCGACGCCCCCACCGCCCCAGTGTGAAAGGGGCCTAAGAGATGAGATCAGAATACAAAATGGTATCTTGTACAAAGGTCCAAGAGTCATTGCGTCGAAGTCACTGAGAGCAGAGATGTTATTACCCATATACTCCAGCCATATTAGAGGTATAGCATGCTACAGACAAGCTTGTGATACTCTTTACTGGCCCAACATGCATGGTGCAATCAAAGACTTTGTCAGTAATTGTCCCACCTGCAATGAATATGCCCATTTACAACAAAAAGAAACCATGATGTCACATGAGATACCTACACATCCATGGCAGATTATCAGTATGGACTTATTCAACTACGCAAGCAAAGAATCCCTGCTATTAGTCGATCATTATTCAGACTTCTGGGAAATAGACCTTCTTTCCGACTTATTCACTGAAGCTACAATTAGGAGGTGCAAGGCTCAGTTTGAACGTCATGGCCAACCAGATACAGCGATCTCTGACAATGGCCCTCAGTTTGCAAGCCTACATTTCAGAAAATTTGCTACTGAATGGGAGTTTTAGCATGTTACTTCCTCACCATGTCATCCACAGGCTAATGGCAAAGCTGAATAAGCTGTAAAGATTGTTAAAATGTATGCAAGAAAGCACAAAGTGATGGTAAAGACCCATGGAAGGCCATTTTACATTGGAGAAACACTCCGTCCGAAGGCATGGATAGTAGTCCGGCACAAAGACTGATGTCAAGGAGATTAAAGACCTCTTTACCAGTAGCAAATAGGCTGCTTGGACCCTCTGCCATACAAGGTGTTACACAAAAGTTAAGGATTAAGAGACAAGTGTCAAAGGCATGGTATGACACTTCGGCCAGAGATGTGCCAGAATGGAATATTTGGGAACTTATCCGTATGAAACCATTACCTGGGGGTCGAACAGGCCGTTGGAGAATGGGTACTTGTCTGCAAAAGGTCGCACCGCGCTCCTATCTTGAGGACGTTGAAGGAACTCTCTATTGCCGCAATCGAGTGGATTTGAGAGTGGCAGAGAAGCCTGAATCTTAGTATCCGTTGATAGATCACATTCACCCAGTATCACAAAGGACATACTCACCCATTGACAGTGAGGCATGCACAGAGGCGATGCCTCATACCAACGGCAATGACAGTTCTGGGCAAGCAAGTATATCCAACAGCTGTCAAGCGCAGAGTATGCCAGTACGTGATGAGAGGAGCCCAGTAACTTCAGAGAAGGCTAAAGGAATCCTTGCTCAAGGGCCAGTCTTCAACCATAGTGGTAGATGTTCAAAACCCCCTGTGAGACTTAACCTATAGAATGTGTTATTGCTGTGTCTCTTTTGAATTTCACAATGTTCATGTATTAACACTAAAAGGGGAGATGTTATGGATATTATGTTTCTTTAAATGCAACTCTATGGTGTATCTCTGTTGTTCTTCTTCCTGTGTGGTGTTTCCTGTTCCTGCTGGGTTTATTCAGTGAACAAGGCTTCTGTACAGTAATGCCTTGTGCTGTCTCTTTACTTACATCACATCAAACATCGGCTCCATTAAAGCCTATGTGTCAATGTACACATAGGCTTTTAGCAGTGTTTAGGAGCTGCTGTGGTTAGGAGAGGTTCAACCTCCCTCTACTGATTGCGGAAGAATTGCCTTCAGGATAGGAACTTTTTAACCGTTGGCCATGGGAAAGTAAGAAATTCGGTAAAACCATGTCAAAATTGTGGCACGATTTTGCTGCATTTTGCATTTTCCCCCGGCCACGGTACATCACTGCTAAGTGTACATGAAGCCTTAAAATATAATTTGGTCTTGTAATGACAGCAATAGCTGTACACTGTGTACAGTAACAGGAATTCTAATTGAGATGTCAGCAAGCATCCTGATGTCAACCAGTATTACAACTGTCCTAAATCCCTTGGAGATCAATAAATCTTCAAGCTGTAGAATTTTAAGGCCTGTTTATTTTACCAACTGACTGTATTAGGCAGAAAATCCTGCCTTTGCACTGAATTTGACAGGTTTGGCTAAACCCTTATGTGCTCTCACACACAAGTCAATACAGTAAAGGTAGATGGCTGCCTTCAGTTGTTGAACAGTTTTCAGAGTTTAGTGTAACTGGGACATTGGTGGTGCCTCTGGCATTCCAGCACAGGGCTTCTGCCATAGTCCATCTGCACCCTTCCAAACACCCACATTTTGACCTTACCCAGATTTTTTCCACTTGTACTGCAGTTTACAATCCTGATATTCACTCTCCTATGTAAAATCCAACTGAAATAGAACTACACGCTTCTATTACAAAATGAACTGTGTTGTTATACTGATGTAGATGCAGCCTGCTTGGGATAAAAAGACACTACAGGGAGCATGGTTTTCAGCCTTGCAACTGCCCATTCACATGCCTGTAACTTGTTAGTCAGCATCTGGCAACACCTATGCCGCGTACACACGGTCGGACTTTCCGGCATACTTGGTCCGGCGGACCAGAGTGTGCCGGACAATCCGCCCGTGTGTGGGCGCCGGCGGACTTTTCCGGCAGACTTTTTCCCAAAAGCCCGCCGGACCTAGATTTGAAGAAAGTTTTAAATCTTTCCGCCGGACTCAGTTTCGGGCGGAAAGTCCGCTCGTGTGTGTGCTGGTCCGACGGAAAGCCCGCTCGTGTGTATGCTGGTCCGACGGACCAGATGCGACACGAGGGCAGGGTATTGCATCTCTCAATCACCCAGTGACCACGTCCCCTAAAACGTCACAGTCCCAGCATGCCCAGGGACTGTGACATCAAAAGGGTGCGGGGTCTCCGCCTATATAAGTCACAACGCAGCCCTCGGAGAGCAGTCCAGCCGGAGAGAGCGTCGTGTCAACATCTGGAGAAGAGAAGAAGACAAGAAGTCCGGACCTCTGCTGGCAAGAGAGCTACCTGAAGACAGCAGAGGAGCCGGCCGAAGAACTGGAGAGAAGAGAGCGGAGAAGAACCAACCGGACGCCGGGAGAAGATGAAGCGGAGGGACCCCCGAAGCCGGAAGAAGACCCCCGAAGCCGGAGGAAGATCCCCCCCCCGGAGCTGTTTAATAAAATATTTTAAAAACCTGTGTAGTGTGTTTTATTACTTACACTTTTTCCCTAGGTGAATGGGTAGGGGTACCATGTACCCCATACTCATTCACATAGGGTGGGGGGCCGGGATCTGGGGGCCCCCTTATTAAAGGGGGCTCCCAGATTCCGATAAGCCCCCGCCCGCAGACCCCGACAACCAACGGCCAGGGTTGTCGGGAAGAGGCCCTTGTCCTCAT
This sequence comes from Aquarana catesbeiana, assembly GCF_042186555.1. Lineage (NCBI taxonomy): Eukaryota > Metazoa > Chordata > Amphibia > Anura > Ranidae > Aquarana > Aquarana catesbeiana. The sequence continues at coordinate 620,164,154 of NC_133326.1, read as the reverse complement.
CAACATGGGGACAAGGTGCTTTGGGGTGGGGGGGGGCCCGCAGGGCGGCCCACCTCCCCCAAAGCACCCACCCCCCATGTTGAGGGCATGTGGCCTGGTACGGTTCAGGAGGGGGGGGGGCGCTCGCTCGTCCCCACCCCCTTTCCTGACCGGCCAGGCTGCGTGCTCGGATCGGGGTCTGGTATGGATTTTAGGGGGGACCCCACGCCGTTTTTTCGGCGTAGGGGGTTCCCTTTATAATCCATACCAGACCTAAGGGCCTGGTATGCCCCGCGACGGGGCTCGCAAGGTGTCAATCTCGCCGATAAAAGCGGCAAGATTGACATCCTTTTCTAGTCCCGTCGCACCTGAGTCACGTTCAAAATGAACGGACTTGTCCGTGTGTGGGCAAGTCCGTTCATTCTGAAAGTCCGCTGGAACTCCGGCGAAAGTCCGTCGGAAAGACGGGCGGACTTAGCCCGCCGAAAAGTCCGGCCTTGTGTGGGCAAGTCCGTCCGTTTTAAAGTCCGGCGCACCTGGCGGACAAAGTCCGTCGGAAAGTGTGCCGGACCAAGTAGGATAGAAAGTCCGACCGTGTGTACGCGGCACTAGTCTTGCTGTTGAAATCCTCCCACTATGATCTGCAGTATCTGGTAGGTGGAGTGTGAGGAACATGTAAAAAGGGCAGAGGTCCACCTTCTTTATTAATAGAGCTCTTTTCATTCATGAAAGCTATAGTATAGTACCTAGCAAAGGAGGGTGGCGGCTAAAGGAGCAGGTAGAGCCAGCACTCATGATGAGTGCTTATAGCATGTCCCCTGGCTCTATTAACCCCTGCAGCAGTGGGGGGTGGGATCAGAGGACAGAAGATTCCAACTAAAACAGCAACCATCAGCACAAGGGACACTTTACATTTATTGTAAGTACTGTTCCTTGTGCTGATTCGTTTTAAATTATTTGACTAAACTTAGGCTTTAGCCTCATTGGGGTATAGTTAAGTAAGTTTGTTTATGTTGAACGATGTGCCCTGGTGCGGTCTATAGCCGCATCAGAGGATATGCCCCTGCGTGGGCAATGTTTGGCCCCTGTGTGGGTACTTTTTGTATGACAATATAAAACTTAATAAAAAGATTTTGCAAAAAAAAAAAAAAGTTAGGCTTTAGGTTTTTGGTTTAAATTACTTTAAATTTAGGTTAATTTGGATGTTGTTTCTAGTGGAAAGTAAAGGGATATTGTATTCCGGGGGTTGCCATTTGTCTAAAACGTAATATTATAGGTGAATAAACATACACCCCTCTCTGAAAGATTTTTACCTGATCCTTAAGAAATGTTTGAAACTCAGTTTTCATTCTTTCCATTTCCTGATCAGCTTTCATTTCAGCTTTAATTTTGAGTTGGTTGCACAGCTGTGAACACAATGAAGAAAATTATATGTTATAAGCAGACAACAATATTCATTAACCTAAAGTGTTCAGATACATGTGATGACATTGTACCAATCTGGCCGACAAACTCATGGCTTTTTGCAGCTTCTGACAGGTCTGAATATTTTGCAGCATGGATTTATTTTATTTATTTTAAACTGAGTTGTTTTTTTTTAACCACTTGACTTCCGGAAGGTTTTACCCCATTCAAAACCAGGCCATTTTTTTTTCTATCCAGCAGCACTGTGCTACATTAATTGCATGGTCACACAGCACTGTACGCAAATAAAATTTATATAATTTTTTTCATACAAATAATGCTTTCTTTTAGTGGTATTTGATCACCTCCTGGGTTTTTAATTTTTTGCCATATAAATGAAAAAAGACTGAAAAAAAAAAAAAAAAAAAAACAGTATTTTCTTCTGTTATAAAACATATCCAATAAAATAAATTTTCTTTATAAATTTAGGTTAAAATGTATTCTGCTACATTTCTTTGAAAAAAAAAAAATCCCAATAAGTTTATATTAATTGGTTTGTGTGAAAGTTATAGCGTCTACAAACTATGGTCTATATACCTATCTGAAAATTGATCCATCTTGATGTACTGATGGCCTATCTCATTTCTTGAGGTCCTTTAAAATGTCAAGACAATACAAATACCCCAAAATGACCTCTTTTTGGATAATAGACAGTAAGAGGTCTTTAGTAAGAGGCATGGCAAGTTCTTTTGAAGTTGCACTGTAACTTTTTTTGTAAAATTAGGAAATTGAATAATTACTTTTTTCACAATTATTTTTACATACTTTCATCAGAGTAGTACAGTAATGAATAAAATTAATTCATAGCAGCTTCCCCCTCCAAATTAAGGGCATAACGTGCTAGTATACAGTGCATACTAGCATAGTATGAAAGACTTACTTTTAAAACGGATTCCTCCCAGAGGCGCACTGTCACTGCTGATAGGAATTCTATCTTTACCCCCTCTTCCTCCAGAGTTTGCTCCTTCCCAGCCATGCACGGGAGCAACAATCGCGATCGAATGTGCCGTCCATTGAGAGTGCAGTGCGTATGCACCGGTAATGTCACTGGCTGCTACAGATGTAAATATCTCCTAAATGCCGCATGTTTAGGAGATGTTCACTATAACTACAGGTAAGTCTTATTATGGACTTACCTGTAGGTACAAATGGAAAAGTGGAGTTTACTACCGCATTAGAAGAAATATTTGTCCATGATGTTAATGTGTTTAACTGTTTCGCCGACAGAGCTGTTTGTAATTTTTTTTTGCACACGTTTAACCAAATGATGGCAACAGCGCGGACCTACATTGCCGGGACGACGTCTATTGACGTCGTCCCGTGCACGAGTGGCCTGCGCGCCCCGCTCTGTGATCAGCGAGTCTATGAGACTCGCCTGATCACAGATCAGAGTAAGGGGTCGGTCCCGACCCCTTACCACATGATCAGCTGTCAGCCAATGACAGGTAATCAAAATTACCTGTTTGCAAAATTTTATAACAAACTATGAAACATGATTTTTTTTTTTTTTTTTTTAATTTTCCATCTTTTTTTGTTTGTTTAGCAAAAAATAAAAATCCCAGCTGTGATTAAATACCACCAAAAGAAAGCTCTATTTGTGTGAAAAAAATGATAAAAATTTCATTTGGGTACAGTGTTGTATGACCGCGCAATTGTCATTCAAAGTGCGACAGCGCTGAAAGCTGAAAATTGGTCTGGGCAGGAGGGGGGTTTAAGTGCCCAGTAAACAAGTGGTTAATAAATCATTTTAGGCTTTATAAGTTAAGACCCCCAAAACATATTTTCTCAAAGCAGAAAATTGTTATAAGTATTAAACAAAGCTAGCATAAAAACTGAATAAAAGTGCTCCTATTCAATTATATGGAAAGTTGATAATTGGATGCATGGGTAATAGAGTGAGATAGAAGCAAATGGACACAGTTGTTTAGAAACCAACATGTTTAACTCCGTCCTTCATAACTTAAAGCAGGGCACTTGTTTGAGCTCCCCTGCCACCTCACTCACCCACTCACCTAGCATATCCCTCTGTGGCTGCCTCAGTCCCGCAGTCATAGTGCATCCCACCACTGCCAGTTATGCCAAAAATCACAGCGTATCCCTCCACTGCTGCTTCCACCCCACGGTCACAGTGCATCCTTCCCCTTCTGTTTCATCTACAGTTAAAATGCATCCTTCCTCTGCCACCTCATCTCCAGGTCATATCTCTCCTTGCATCCAGCAATCCCAGTCTCTGCTCTACCAATAAAACTACCTCCTCCACTCCTTGGGTTCCCCTCTGTTGCCTTTTTCCCTCACTGCCTCCACACTGCACTCTGTTCTGACAATTACAGTAACTGGAATTTGGATAGTGCACCACTGTTCATAACTAGTCATTAATATCTGACAAATAAAATCCTCACCTCTAAAGGACTTAAGAAATAGCGTTCATTTTGTACATACTCCATGCACACCTGAAAAATAAGAACAAAGAAAACCCATATTAATATGCTTTAAAAAAATTAAAAAACTGTTAACTTTATTAATTTAATGTGAACCTGTCCAACGTGAGTGAGCTGTTGCTGGCATGTGACATTCTGCACCAATTCCGTCTGGTGTGTGGCAATGATTTGCTTATCCAGTCAGTTAGGAATCGATGCGTCGATGCGTGTACGCAGGAGTCTTTTTCCCGGCAAGGTCTGGCAGTTCTGCTGGACCTTCAGCCGGGCCTTAACAGCACATGCGCTGCATGAGATCAGCGGCTGCATGAAAAGTAAATATCTCCTAAACCATACAGGGTTTAGGAGATATTCATTTTACCTACAGGTAAGCCTTATTATAGGCTTACCTGTAGGTAAAAGTTCAAAAAAGACTATACAATCACTTTAATATATTATAACCCAATATAGTACATAAATATATAAAATAAGCGGTTTTTATGCCAACAAATATTAATAAAAATACTAAGCCGTTTTCACACTATGAGAGGACTCCTCTCCTTCTTCCTTTTTTATTCCTCCTGCTAATTGACGAGATAAGGGCCCGAGCACCACCAAGAAAGGAACACCTATGGTTGATGCGCAATGGGAGATCTGAATAGGTCCTGAGGCAACCTTAAAACCGCAGTTGACTCCTCTTATTGTAACAAGGGAGTCACCGGATTGTTTCACATTAGCACAAGGTGGAATAACACTAAGAGGGTAATTTTTTGAGTTAAAGCACAAGCACTTTTCTTCATATCTCATGAACTTTTGGTCATATTCATATGAAGGTCTCACATGGACTATATAGTAATCACATACATTTTTTGAGCTGAGTACTTATGTTAAAGAGGAAGTAAAGTCCCGTTTTTTGTTTTTTTTCTTTTTCTGACCTGCAAAAGTAAAGGCATAATGTGCTAGTATGCATCGCATACTAGCACATTAGGTTAAATTTACCTGCAATTGAAGCCCTCATCATCCTCGCTGGAGGCCGCATCCATCTTCCTTCTGGGTCCGCTGTGTGACTGGCCAGAGTAGTGTGATGTCAATCCCATGCATGCACACGGGAGCCGCCAGTCACGGCACAGGCTTCTGAAGAAATGGCGCGGGTGGCCGTTCTTTCAGACTACATGTGCCGATGACGTAATTGGCTGCATATAATACCTCTGTTAATACCTCTTAAACGGTGCACGTTTAGGAAATATTTACAGCACCTATAGGTAAACCTTATTATAGGCTTACCTATAGGTACAATATATGCATGGGACTTCCTCTTTTAGGTTTAGCACAGTATGCATATTAATATTTTTGTTTGGATTGCACAAAAATGGTACCAATTGTTTTGGAATGACCACACATATGTGGTAATTATATATTTATTGATGGTTCTAGCAACCGTTGTCTAGTTTTTAACCCAATATATACTATATTACCAAAATTATTGGAACACCTCCCTTTACACGCACATGAACTTTAATGACATCCCAGTCTTAGTCAGTTGGCCCACCCTTTGCAGCTATACCAGCTTCAACTCATTCTTCCAGAAACGCATTTGTGAGGTCAGGCACCGATGTTGGAGAGAAGGTCTGGGTCGCAGTCTGCACTCTAATTCACCCCAAAGGTGTTCTGTTGGGTTGAGGTTAGGACTCTGTGCAGACCAGTCAAGTTCCTCCACCCCAAATTTGCTCATTCATGTCTTTATGGACCTTGATTTGTGCTTTTGGTCCAAATAATTTGGTGGAGGGGGAATTATGGTGTGGGGTTGTTTTTCAGGGGTTGGGCTTGGCCCCTTAGTTCCAGTGAAGGGAACTCTTAAGGCGTCAGCATACCAAGACATTTTGGACAATTTTATGCTCCCAACTTTGTGGGAACTATTTGGGGATGGCCCCTTCCTGTTCCAACATGATTGCACACCAGTGCATAAAGACATGGATGAGCGAGTTTGGATTGGAGGAACTTGACTGGCCTGCACAACCCGATAGAATGCCTTTGGGGTAAATTAGAGCAGAGACTGCAAGCCAGGCCTTCTCTCCAACATCAGTGCCTGACCTTACAAATGCGCTTCTGGAAGAATGGTCAATTATTCCCATAGACACACTCCTAAACCCTGTGGACAGCCTTCCCAGAACAGCTGAAGCTGTTATAGCCGCAAAGGGTGGGCCAACTCAATATTGAACCATACGGACTAAGACTGGGATGCCATTAAAGTTTATGTGCGTGTATAGGCAGGTGCCCCAGTACTTTTGGTAATATAGTGTAGAAGTAAGGAGGCAAGCATTAAAATGTAACAAAGGTAATGACACAATTTCGCACACAGAGTGATTAGTAGTAATGACTATGCATAAGATGACATTCGGCGCCCAGATCAGCAAAAAACAGTAGTAAGGTCACCTAAAATGTAACAGTGGGCAGTAATAAAGCTTCTTTTACCAGATACAGGAGACTATACTACTGAAGTGCATTAATGGCAACTATGCTAGGCCTAGACCAACTGGATATGCACTGTCTGTAAAAGGATAGAGAGGGGAGAAGGGATCAAAAGGGACTTGCAGGATGGTTCTCCTAGAGGGGCATCCTTGATGTTGTTCTTATGACAGCTATCAATGGGGCCCTTTAGGAAGCAGTGGTGCACTTAAAGTGGTAGTAAACCGCTGGGGGATAAGAGGTGTAGCGCTTAATAAAAAGAATAAAAGCCTTTGCAGAATAAAAGAAAAAAAGAAGCACCTGTAAGACAATGGCATAATGTGCTAGTATGCATCGCATACTAGCACAATATGAAATACTTACCTTAGAACTAAGCCCTTCCTACAGCACGCTGTCATCCTTGAGAGGGCTGACATCTTTTCCCGGTCTTTCTTCTGGATTTGTGGTCTCCGGCATTGTGAGTGGCCAGAGTCACAATGATGTCACTCCTGTGCATGTGCGTGCATGTGCTTGGGAGCCCTCTGTCCCGGCAAGAAGCACGGTGGGGATATATTTGACCCCACTGTACCAAGGGGTAGGAGTAGATCTCGTAGGCAAAATTGCAGAGATAGATCTAAGGTAGCGCAATCCAGATATTCCTCTACAGATAGCGAAACAGGATCCTCTGAAAAGACAGTGGCTTTTTTAGACATAGAGGGGGATCCACCAAACAGCTTAAATCCCAGAAAGAGTCAAGTGAAAACAGGCAAACTTCCCCCCCAGGGCAAAAACGGAAGTCAAGGAAGAGAAAGAGACACAAAGGGAAGTCAGAGGGAACTAAGATCGGGCTCACGGAGAACTTAATGAATGAAGGGAACATGAAAGACAGACACAACATACATGAAATGGCTATGCAGGATAGGAAAGCAGTTAATTTATCAGATTTTCCCCTCAACCAACATCACATATCACTTTTACAAAAAGGATTGTCTTTTTCACCTACAAGCTCAATGAGTGAATTTGAGGTGTTTAAAGATATAAACCTATTTCTACGTAAGGTTATTTTTTTTAGATACTGGCATTCTGATCATCGGGATGTGAATCCCAATGATGAAAAAACCAAGGAAGAAAGGGAAGCTTTAGAGATACTTGTATCCCTGTTGGAAGAGAGTGAGAATTCAAACCTTGACGAAGAAATAAAGAGTCCTTCGCCTGAACCACTGCGCCCCTCAAATTTAACCATCAGGTCACTCAAAATGCCCCCCTTCTCAAAACAAGCAGATTCAATAATTTTTGGAACAAGTCCAAAGGGATTTATCCACGCTTGATTGGAATTACCATGGAATAGATAATCTAAGACCGGAGGAGAGAAAAGCCCTTAAAGAGCTTAAGGAGGCCAAGGAGGTCATTATAAAAAGCAGTGACAAAGGCGGAAATAAAGTATTACTTTCGCAGGATCTGTATGAAAGGGAAACGATGCGCCTTTTAAAAGATGAAACTACGTACAAAAAACTATCATACAATCCTTTTCCTGAAATCATAGATGCCTTAAATTTCAAACTCAGGATGGCATGCGATAGCAATCTTCTCTCCAACAAAGAGACAAAGTTCTTTGCGTCAACGAATTTAACACGCCAACCTTTTATATCATTCCCAAACTCCATAAATCGATTACCAACCCTCCAGGAAGACCTATTGTGTCCGCAATTAAAGGACCACTGGAGAGAGTGGGCAAATTCGTTGACGCAATGATAAAGGAACTAGTGGGTAAACTCCCCTCATATGTGCAGGATACACGCGACGTCCTTAGGAAAATAGATGGAATAAAAGTGCCGACAGACACCCTATTGGTGGGGATTGACGTAGAATCTTTGTACACATCAATCCCGCATGAATGTGGCATAAAAGAGGTACAGCACTTTCTTGATTCCAAATTTCCACAATTAGCTGCACAGAATGAGTTCATTGTAGATCTGCTGCTATTTATGTTGGATAACAATTGCTTTCAATTTCTCAACCAATACTATAGACAAGTAAGAGGTACCTCCATGGGGGCCCCATGGGCCCCAGCATATGCATGTCTACATCTAGGGCTGTGGGAGTTGGAGTGTGTTTATCCCTCGTCAATGTACCTTAGCCACTGTTCGCTGTGGCTGAGGTACATCGATGATGTGATAATTCTGTGGGGGGTACGCCCCTGGAATTACAAGCCTTTATTGATGAATTGAACCTAAACAATAAGAATATAAAACTTACCTTCTCGTTTGATTTATCTTCCCTGCCATTTCTTGATCTTACTATTCAGATCAAGAATGGCCAAATATCTACTAAAACGTACAGAAAAGACACGGCAGCTAATACCCTGCTTCTTGCCACTAGCCACCATCCGAAGTCCCTCATTCATGGAATCCCAGTGGGACAGTTTTTGCGCACCAGACGAAACTGTTCAGAGGATAATGAATACCTCTTGGAATCCTGTGAACTATATGGGCGGTTCCGTGAGCGAGGGTATTCACATGGTTGCATTAGAAAAGCCAAAAAACTAGCGCATCTCACTGAACGTTCGTCTTTACTCTCTAAAAACAAAATGGCCCAACATCTAGACAAAGTCACCCACCCTCCCCCAATAAGGATCATTACAAAATTTGGGGCTCAATGGGGGCAAGTCAGAAAAATACTGAATCGCCACTGGCATATCCTAGTCGAATCCCCCATCCTTGGCAGGATAGTTGGCAATAGACCTCTTCTCACAGCTAGAAGAGCTACAAATTTAAGAGATAATTTGGTCCACTCGGAATACACGAGACCCACTAGACGAAATTGGCTTACTAGCCTTCCCCCCTTAAAGGGTATGTTCCAATGTGGCAGATGTCAAATCTGCAAATTTGTGGACAAGACAGACATGTTCGCCAACTCTGACGGCACAAAACAATATAAAATTCACCATTTTATTAACTGCCGGTCAACAAGAGTCATATATATGCTAACATGCCCATGTGGTCTTATCTATGTGGGCAAGACCAAAAGACAGCTCAAGGTCAGAGTTGGCGAACATGTCCAAAGTATACTAAACAAGGATGATGATAGACCACTATCATTACATTTTTTGGAGAAACATGATGGCGACCCTAGTGGTCTCAAATGCAAAGGAATCTACAAATTAAACTTGCCCCCAAGGAGAGGGGATTTTGACAAAGTGCTATATCAAAAGGAAAAGATGTGGATATTTATGTTAAGAAGTATGCAGCCACTAGGCTTGAACAATGAATGTAACTTATCGTTTTTTTTGGAACAATAAGAGATGCCCCATATTGAGTAAATGCCCCTTTATTATTAGCTCTGCTGACATCAAGAGGAATTCTTCATGTATTGGGGCTGTAGTAGTAGTTTTTCTGACCACTAGGTAAATAAGGCATACTTGTGGGTAATAAACATGACCAGGGATATGCTGTCTAAATCTTCACATCATGCTAATATTTTGCTTAATTCTGTATACGAGATCTCCCTATCCACTTTTTTGAGCTACTCCTGTTATTTATAATATCCACAATAGTACCCAACTAAACCAGCAATGATGTTTCATATGTATATTTATAGGAATGACATGCGAACATGAGCTACATTGGCTTATGAAATTGCTACTTTGTTATTTATCCTGGGCAACTAATGGAACTGTAGCTGATTTTGAAATCTAATAACTTTGTTTCTAAACCTTTCTATAATTAAGTGGTTTCACTTTACCCAGGCTTTTGTTAGTCTCTTAAATAGAAAGCGCAATCCCATTTATGACTAGGTCTTGAGATGATCGGAGGTTTATATAGGGTTAACTCTGAGTGCTCCTCTGCACGATGTATGTGTGTCTATGGGTGAATGATACCAGGAATGATTAAAGCATAGTGTGTTGTTAATCTGCTGTAATTAATTGACACTTGATTGAGATGAAGATTTAAACCTGGCTGACACACTAATGCGCATGCTCTGAGGAAGCTAATTAATTAGCGAAACATGTAAGCATCAGTATCTGGTATCTGTGAGGAGGATCCATGGATGACCACCTATTCACCTACTGAAATGCCTCTAAACCTCTTCGCTTCCCTCTGACTAAATGCCAGCATCAGAGCCTGACATCTGCAGCCCAGACAGCGGATACTCCAAGTGTATTACTGACGAGGATTTGATTCTACATAAACAGCTGATTACAGCAAGCACCGTGAAAGCAGGAAGCTGCACTGTGCCCAGCAAGTGGGATCCCTGTTTCCAGCATCAGAGACAGCTACTAACAGATCGTACAGACCTCTTCTGAAAGCCGGTTCCTGTACTCGGATTCCCCCGCTGCTTTTCGTGACACACTGCTTGCTGCTCGGCTCCAGCATATGGTAAAGTCAGTTTCAATTTCATTTTGTATCGTCTAGCTGTCATGCTTCAGTGACTGTGCTATTTACTACTGAATTATTCTGAATAGACAATATTCACAGTGTGAAACGGAGGCTGCAATTGTCACAAGCTGGTACTACTGAAAAGAAATGGAAATGCTACACCACACCTGCACTTTACAATATTTATAAGATTGTTACATCTGTGGTTAAACTATTGGTGATCGGATATGTCTGTCACTATAAGACTATGCCAGTTATCATGATTGACTAATTTCTATTGATCACCTGATGACTTTACCTTGAATTCAAACAGATTGTATGACCAATCAATATCTATTGGTGTATGTATGTGTGTGAGAATGAGAGTTGTATGAGGTTATTTAGAAAATGGTGGCCACCTTTTCCTCCTCCAGACTTTAGGTCTTTTAATGTGTACTGGGAATAGGGTTGTAGTTTAATAGTTATTTATATATGGAATTTTACTTTTGGATAGTCTTTAATAAAGATTTGTACCTATATCACTGAATTGTTCTCATAGAAGAGTTCCTTTGTGCTTGTCACGTTTTTCTTTTGGATTTAATTATAACTCAGAGGACTACTAAATCCTAGTGTCTCTGGATTGCTATTTATCATCCGATACTTGGTTTAGACGGTGGAACCGTTTAGAAATCCCCATTACAGGTTCAGGCCAAGATATGGCCAGTATGTTCTAAATGGGGATTATCGGATCGGTATTTAGGAGCAGTTGAGAATTCCCTTTTGTTTTCTTCTTTTTTTCTTTGATTAAGAAGCACGGTATGCCAGACCTTCAGAGGGCATGCTCCGGTGACGTCAGTGGCTAAATCCAGGGTGAATATCTCCTAAATAATGCATGTTTAGGAAATATTTATTTTACCTACAGGTAAGCCTAAAATAAAAATCACAAAGTGGGCTTTACTACCGCTTTTACTACAGTTTTAGTAAACCAGAATGCAGTATAGTCGTGGTAAGGATGCGGTTAAGATACAGTCAAGGTGTGGTACAGGTGCAGTGTAGATGCAGGTCAAATGCAGTGAAAGTTCGGTATAACTTCAGTATAGGGTTGGTATGGGTGCAGTATAGGTTTGGCAGAAATGGGACATAGGACTGGTTTGGATGCAGTATGGGTTGGGCACACTTGGTGTCCTACTCTCAGTGGCTCAGTCTCTGCTAGCAGTGTCAATAATGGGCAAATAGCCCTCTCACCAGTTCCCAGGATGCTCTCTGTAGAAGGGGCCCCCCTCGGATTCTCCTCGAAAACCTCCGGTGATCAATGGTGGGAAGCATAGGGTGGGTGCAGGCTCCAGTCTCTTTGCGGCAGTCGTGCAGGAGCTAGGATGTGGGCGGTGCTGTGCTGCCCCTGGGTGTCCTCACTGTCTCAGGTTTGCATCCCCGCTGGCAGGTAAATCAGAGAGACACGTGTTCTCCCTCTCTAATTCCTCAGTGCCAAGAGGAAGTACTTTCCCTGGGCAGTTTAGGAAAAATTCCTTCTACACTCCTCCTACTGCACAGTGTCTGGGATTTGTAGTCTAAAGTATCTATGGGTCCCATTACAGTGGGGATGGAAAGTATTCAGACCCCCTTAAATTTTTCACTCTTTGTTATATTGCAGCCATTTGCTAAAATCATTTAAGTTCATTTTTTTCCTCATTAATGTACACACAGCACCCCATATTGACAGAAAAACACAGAATTGTTGACATTTTTGCAGATTTATTAAAAAAGAAAAACTGAAATATCACATGGTCCTAAGTATTCAGACCCTTTGCTGTGACACTCATATATTTAACTCAGGTACTGTCCATTTCTTCTGATCATCCTTGAGATGGTTCTACATCTTCATCTGAGTCCAGCTGTGTTTGATTATACTGATTGGACTTGATTTGGAAAGCCGCACACCTGTCTATATAAGACCTTACAGCTCACAGTGCATGTCAGAGCAAATGAGAATCATGAGGTCAAAGGAACTGCCTGAAGAGCTCAGAGACAGAATTGTGGCAAGGCACAGATCTGGCCAAGGTTACAAAAAGATTTCTGCTGCAAGGTCCCTAAGAGCATAGTGGCCTCCATAATCCTTTAATGGAAGATGTTTGGGATGAGCAGAACCCTTCCTAGAGCTGGCCACCTGGCCAAACTGAGCTATCGGGGGAGAAGAGCCTTGGTGAGAGAGGTAGAAAGTCAACCATCACTGCAGCCCTCCACCAGTCGGGGCTTTATGGCAGAGTGGCCCGACGGAAGCCTCTCCTCAGTGCAAGACTCATTAAAGCCCGCATGGAGTTTGCTAAAAAACACCTGAAGGACTCCAAGATGGTAAGAAATAAAATCTAGTCTGATGAGACCAAGATAGAACTTTTTGGCCTTAATTCTAAGCAGTATGTGTGGAGAAAACCAGGCACTGCTCATCACCTGTCCAATACAGTCCCAACAGTGAAGCATGGTGGTGGCAGCATCATGCAGTGGGGGTATTTTTCAGCTGCAGAGACAGGACGACTGGTTGCAATCGAGGGAAAGATGAATGCTGCCAAGTACAGGGATATCCTGGATGAAAACCTTCTCCAGAGTGCTCAGGACCTCAGACCGGACCGAAGGTTTACCTTCCAACAAGACAATGACCCTAAGCAAACAGCTAAAATAATGAAGGAGTGGCTTCACAACAACTCAGTGCTGTTCTTGAATGGCCCAGCCAGAGCCCTGACTTAAACCCAATTGAGCATCTCTGGAGAGACCTAAAAATGGCTGTCCACCAACGTTTACCATCCAACCTGACAGAACTGAAGAGGATCTGCAAGGAGGAATGGAAGAGGATTCCCAAATCCAGGTGTGAAAAACTTGTTGCATCTTTCCCAAAAAGACTCATGGCTGTATTAGATCAAAAGGGTGCTTCTACTAAATACTGAGCAAAGGGTCTGAATACTTAGGACCATGTGATATTTCAGTTTTTCTTTTTTAATAAATCTGCAAAAGTGTCAACAATTCTGTGTTTTTCTGTCAATATGTGGGGTGCTGTGTGTACATTAATGAAGAAAAAAATTAACTTAAATGATTTTAGCAAATGGCTGTAATATAACAGAGAAATTTAAGGGGGTCTGAATACTTTCTGTCCCCACTGTATATGGCTGCCATCCTAAACTATAACTCCCAGGATTCTTCCCAGGATAACTTCAGGAGTCTATGGGCTTGCTTGGCTTTAGATCTCCTCCTGCTGGCCATAGAAAACAACAGGCTTCTTGATAGGAATGGAAATCCAGTTAACACCAACCTCCAACTTTTTAGCCATCTTCCGACATGTCATAACAGAAGTGCAGTGCTGGGTTCTCTCTCCCACCTCTAACAGGTACATTTTTAAACATCTTTTGAAATCTTCATTCATATCTGGGAAAATGGAGTTAAGTTGAGAAGGAGAAATATTAGATTACATTACATAAAAAAAAACCACACAGAATAAACATATAAAAGAAAAATACATACAGTGAGGGGAAGTCTACCTACGTGCTGATGTTGTATGATATGGAGTTAAAACTGGTTCTCAGCTTTGGTCAGGGTATATGAACCTGTATCAGTCTTGTATGTGTTTTAACCAATACCTATGACTTTGCTATCAGCCTCCTGCAATCCCCTGTACAGCAGCACTCAGACAGAGGGACAGAGGGGTAAAAGCAGACCTAGGAGCCAGTCAGGTGTGATGCATACAAATGTGCCTACCACGAACATGCTAACAGGAGAAAACATCACAGTGAGTAGGTAGATGACCTAATCAGTCTCCTGCTGCTTTTTCATTGTCCTATGAGCAGGCTGGGAATAGAGAGATACCACTGCATTTTTTCTATATTCTTTAACTTCAACTGAAAATCAATGTCATCTGGCAAGCTGTGCTGTAGACAGTGCTGCATGAATGCAATTTTACTAGCAAGTAAAACAATTCTACTATATGTAATACATCTGTTCATTTAGCTGTTTGCCTGCTTTTGAGCTTTAAGTTAGCTGATGAAAAGACAAAAACTACATTAGGTATCCAGAAAAACAGAAGACCAAATGGACAAGCGTCTAGCTTACCTCTCAGCCTTGCTCTTTCACCTTCAACTATGGCATTGCCAGGATATGGCATTAGGAAGCATCGAACTGTTCTTTCTTCCACCATGTTTAAAACACCTTTCATGTCCCTTCTTCCAAGTTTCTGCCATTTATTACATAGGTATAAGCACAGACATAACTAATACTGTGGATGCTGCTGCTGCAAAACAAAGACTTAAAACCCAACTGTTTGGGCATAAAAACAAAAATTATGGAACGTCTTTCTGTTTTTTTTTGTAAGAAAGCAGCCACAGCCAGTGTAAAACATCCTGTCCCCTGCCAGCATGATTTAGAGAAGAACCGCTGAGCACTATATGAGAGCAGCAGTCACTCCATAGCAATCCAATAAACTCCAAATGCAAAGAGACTGCTACTCTCACAAAGAGCTCAGCAGTCCTTCTCTGCAAAAGACTCCTGGGGACAGGAAGGTGCACAAAGGGGTCAATTCACTAAGAGATAAATACCACATGAATTTTTGAGTTAAAATAACTCAAAAGCAGTCAATTCACTAAAAAGCATGTATTATTTACCTAATTAGTTATTTATGTTTTGCAATATATAGCACTTCAATTTTGCGTTATTTTTGGCGTTATTTTTTCACATTTTTTTTTTTTTTTGCAGGCTAACACTGCACCAGAAGGCACTAATACATTGTATACTTTTAATTTCCCAGCCAGTGCAGAGTTTCTCTAATTGTTCTTTTGTACATTTTTAAAATACCGCCAGCAAACACTAGGTGACAAATAACGACTGTGTGCGTTTTCTAGTGAATTGACTTTAATGATTTATCTCACTTTTTTTTTTTTTTGCAGTATATATTTTAACAAATGTGTGGTATTTAACTCACATTCGATATTTTACTTTGATGAGGTGACTCTTATTAACTCATGCAATATTTCTGAAAAATTAGTCACATGACCTTCAAATAGCATGTGGTAACCTTTAGTGAATTGACCCCAAAGAGTTTATTCTGCTGATTAAAGCAAAACACCAGCCAAAACTTTTCAGTTGTGAAAAAAATGGGGCAGAGTGATTTCTCCTGACTTCCTTTTATACCTGATACCTAGAAAGGAATCTTCCCAGGGGGGACAAAACCGCAATAAAACATGAAACAGACACTAATACTTTTATATTGTAAAAATTGCTCACACCCAAACACATAACATTTCCCCAGCTCTACGTATATGCATATACGAACGTAAACACATACGGCGGTGCCTATGCATGAAAACATCAATTGCAATACATATGTTACATATTGCACGCCTGCGTGAGAGCAATATTTCTAGCACCAGACCTTCTCCATAACACCCTTATAGGGAGCTTTTAACCACTTCAATACAGGGCAATTATACACCCTTCCTGCCCAGACCAATCTGCAATTTGAATGCCAATTACTCAGTCATGCAAGACTGTACCCAAACAAAATTGTTATCATTTTTTTCACACAAATAGAGCTTTCTTTTGGTGGTATTTAATCACCACTGGGTTTTTCATTTTTTGCTACATAAGTGAAAAGAGAGGGAAACTTTTGGAAAAAAAACACTTTTTATTAGTTTCTATAATAAAATTTTGCAAATGAGTCATTTTTGTTCATAAATTTGGGCCAAACTTTATACTGCTACATATCTTTGGTTAAAGTAACCCAAATAAGTGTATATTATTTGGTCTGTGTGACAGTTGTAGAGTCTACAAGCTATGGTGCAAATTATTGAAAATTGATCACACCTGATGCACTGATGGCCTATCTCATCTCTTGAGGCCCTGAAATGTCAGGAAAGTACAAATACCCCCAAATGAACCCTTTTGGGAAAGTAGACAGTCCAAGGTATTTAATACGAGGCATAGTGTGTTTTTTGAAGTTGTAATTTTTTCCCACAATTCTTGTGAAAATGAAGGATTTTTTTTTTTTACACAAAATTGTCATAATTACAAGTTTTTTCTCACACATCATACTTTCAATTACACCCCAAAATACATTCAGCTACTCCTCCCGAGTATGGTGATACCACATGTGTGGGACTTTTTCACAGCCTGGCCACATAGAGAAGTCCAACATGCAGGGAGCACCGTCAGGCGTTCTAGGAGAATAAATTGCACATAAAATTTCAACTTATCACACTTTTGAAGGCCCTGGAGCACCAGGACAATGGAATTACCCACAAAATTACCCCATTTTGGAAAGCAAACACCCCAAGGTATATTCTATAAGGCATAATGAGTCTTTTGAATGGTTCATTTTTTTCCACAAGTCTCCGGAAAACGTGGAAAGAAAATGAAAACATTTTTTTTTTACAGGAAGTGGTCAATTTATAAAATATTTCTAACACATAGCATGTACATAGCAAAAATGACACCCCAAAATACATTCTGCTACTCCTCCTGAGTATGGCGATACCACATGTGTGAGACTTTTACACAGCCTGGCCACATAGAGAGGTCCACCATTGAAGTAGCGCCTTCAGGCGTTCTAGGAGCATAAATTACACATATAAATTCATTACTTCCTATCACACTTTTGAAGGCCCTGGAGCACCAGGACAGTGGAATTACCCACAAAATGACTCCATTTTGGAAAGCAAACACCCCAACGTATATTCTATGAGGCATGGGCTGCAGATAGGTACTCGGGTACTCTGATGGGCTGGTGACAGGTACTCGGGTACTCTGATGGGCTGGTGACAGGTACTCGGGTACTCTGATGGGCTGGTGACAGGTACTCGGATATTCTGATGGGCTGGTGACAGGTACTCGGTAACACTGATGGGCTGATGACAAGTACTCTGGTACTCAGATGGGCTGGTGATAGGTACTCCGGTACTCAGATGGGCTGGTGACAGGTACTCGCGTATTATAAAAATAACAGTGCAGCGCTAAGGATATAATCAGCAGACTAACACATTGCTCATGGCATAAATGATGAAAGTTCCCTTAGATGTAGATAATAAGAAAAAAAGAGTAAAGAGAAAGTAGTTTCCTCTACGGTGGTGAGGGTGCTCACAAATATTCATAAGATGCAGCGCTGATCCGTGATTCCACCACCAGTAAGCCAAACCGCTTACCTCAATCAATGGACCCCTGAACTAATAGATGGGTCAGACAAGGCTTTCACCACTCTCAGTGGTCGTGGATGAAGGCTTGAGTAGGTAGATCAATAAGGTAGGTTGTCACATCACTTTGAAAAGACCATACTCTGTTGCTCTTAATTTTCAGCCATGGTAACATGAAATGTAAAGAAATATATAGTGCACACTGTGTGGCTGAAACAACTTCCTTTATTAAAAAACAGGTACTCACATAAAAAGCACTATGACCCTAGTGCTGGGATGAATGGTAAATAGTACAGTCTCAGTAAGACAACAGTAGATAAGGTGGCTGCAGTGACATTCTGGGATACTGCCGCACGCGTATCGTCCTAAACGGGAGCCGCTCGGAGGTCAGGGGAAGTGCTTCCTCTCTGTATTCCTAGGTAGCTATAGCAACCGTGACGTCAACGACGGTATGACGCCCGGTCACATGACCTTACACATAGGGGGATTACTTCCTATTTACTTTATTAAACTGCTACAGCGACCGTGACATCATCCGCAACGTGATGCCCGGTCACATGACCTTATACTCGTTTCCAGTGGGCAAAGAAAACTCCACCCATTGTAGCTACCCCTCCCTGTGAAACCATTACCAAGGCAACGGACCTATTCAGCCGAAGCCAGCCCGCATACAACCCGCTCTGTAGAATGATACCAGAGCCTGTGTACACATAAAGCTATAAATGGCTGAAGTTTAAAAAAAACCCCAGTAAAACAACTGGCCGAGATCCTTCTATAAACTGCCAGGACTGGGTAAGTAGTATCCGAGTACAAAAAATAAATGAAATTAAAAATTACAATTAAAATGAAAAGATTCCTTACTAATTTAACCGACATCATCGCAGCCACCTTTTAACAATACTAGAAATGTATCATCCCCATTCAAACATATTTTTAATCAAGACATAATATATATAAGATAGGAGCATATACTTAAAAAAACGGATAATCTACAATAAAAACCCAATATATCTATGATATATTGTTTTTTTTTGGGTACACTGATGGGCTGGTGACAAGTACTCCGGTACTCAGATGGGCTGGTGACAGGTACTCGGGTACTCAGATGGGCTAGTGACTGGTCCTCTTTATTAGGGGGGTGTCAGGGCTGGGCCCAGCCCTTCTATCTCTGAGCTGGCCGCTCAACTGTCGGCTAGTTGCCAGCTCCTATCTCTCCACAGTTACTCAGCTGTTGATGATATCCTGCTCATCAGTCCTGCCTACTTAAGCCATCCAGCCCAGAGGATCTCTGCCTTCGCCTTAGTCAACATCACAGAGACGCTCTCCTGCATTCCTGTTAAAAGACTTGCTTGGCTGACATCCATTTTGGCTCTAGATCCTGCTTGCTGTTCTATTACGCTCATCTCTGGCTCCCTGAAGTTTGGCTTGTCTGACTATCTGAATCCATGCTGATTACTGCTAATGAGACCATTTTCATTACTAAAATCATGTATATAGTCCCTTATCATCCCCTCCAAGAGCTTACATACTATTGATGTTAGGCTAACTGGTCTGTAATTCCCAGGGATATTTTGGGCCCTTTTTAATAATTGGTGCTACATAGGCTTTTCTCCAATCCACTGGTACCATTCCAGTCAGTAGACTGTCAGTAAAAATTAGGAACAATGGTCTGGCAATTACTTAAATGAGTTCCCTAAGTACCCTCGGGTGCAAGCCATCCGGTCTCAGTGATTTATTAATGTTAAGTTTCCCAAGTCTAATTCTAATTCTGTCCCACTGTTAGCCATGAGGGTGCTTCCTGTGATGTGTCACGAGGATAAACACTGCAGTTTTGGTTACTGAAGCCCCCTGATTTTCTCGTGAAGACTGAGGAGAAGAATAAATTCAATACCTTCGCCATCTCCCCATCCTTTGTAACCAGATGTCCTTCCTCATTCTTTAGGGGGGCAATATGGTCTGTCCTATCTTTTTTACTGTTTACATACTTAAAGAATTTCTTGGGATTTTTTTTTGCTCTCCTCCGCTATGTATCTTTTGTGTTCTATCTTGGCCGCCCCTAATTGCACCCTTACATTTCTTGTTGCATTCTTTATAAAGTTTGAATGCTGATGATGATCCCTCAACCCTGTATTTTTTGAAGGCCTTCTCTTTTGCTCTTATATACATTTTTACATTGGCGTTAAGCCATCCAGGACTTTTGTTCGCGCTTTTAAATTTATTACCCAATGGGATGCACTGGCTAATGCCCTTATTTAATATGCTCTTAAAGCGAACCCATCTCTCCTCTGTGTTCTTTGTTCCTAAGATTTTATCCCAATTTATATCTTCTATGACAATGGTCCGGTATGGAAGTGGTTAAAGCAATGCCTAAAGAAAATATAGGGTAATGAAGTTTGTTGCCATTTCATCGGCACACACAAATTTAAGGTTTGACGTGTTGGATGTCTATTTAGTCAGTGCAACCTCATCTTTTATGCTTTACCACAAAACTGGGTAATTTAATGCATTTGTGTGCCCTAAAATTAACATTAGTGTATTTTTTACTGAAATTTTGCGTTTCCTAGACCTTTTTGATAATACCATGTAACATTAAAAATTGGAACTACTGTACCGCTATTTTATTCTGTAGGGAGTCTGCTTTTAGAAAATATATAATGTTTTAAAATAAATAATGGGTTTTATGCAATCTTCGGGCCTAAAATGATTTTTTAACCACTTGCCACACAAGCCAACTCTGACACTTCTCGCCTACATGTAAAAATCATAATTTTTTATGCTCGAAAATTACTCAGAACCCCCAAACATTTTATATATATATATATATATATATATATATATATATATATGTGTGTGTGTGTGTGTGTGTGTGTGTGTGTGTGTGTGTGTGTGTGTGTGTATATATATGTATATATATATATATGTATATATATATATATATATATATATATATATATATATATATATATATATATATATATATATATATACGTATATGTATATGTATATATATATATATATATATGTATATATTTTTTAGTAGAAGCCCCAGGAAATAAAATGGCGGTTGTTGCAATTTTTATGTCACACGGTATTTGTGCAGCAATTTTTTAAACGCAATTTTTTGGGAAAAAAATCACTTTCATCAATTAAAAATAACACAATATTTACCCCAATTTTTTTGTATAATGTGAAAGATGATGTAGATATGTAGATAAGTAGATACCTAACAACATGTCATGCTTTAAATTGTGCACACTCGTGGAATGGCACCAAACTTTTGGTACTTAACCACTTGCCTACCAGGCCAATTCTGACATTTCTCTCCTACATGTAAAAATCATAATTTTTTTGCTAGAAAATTACATAGAACCTCAAAAAATTATATATGTTCTTTTAGCAAAGACCCTAGAGAATACAATGGCAGTCATTGCAACTTTTTATCTCGCACGGTATTTGCGCAGCAATTTTTCGAATGCGTTTTGTTTTTGTTTTTTTGTGCTTTAAAAACAAAACAGAAAAGTTAGCCCAATGTTTATGCATAATGTTAAAGATGAAGTTACGCCGAGTAAATAGATACCTAACATGTCACGCTTCAAAATTGCACATGCTCGTGGAATGGCGCTAAACTTCACTACTTAAAAATCCCCTTAGGCGACTCTTTAAAAATGTTTACAGGTTACATGTTTTGAGTTACAGAGGAGGTCTAGGACCAAAATTATTGCTCTAGCTCTAACGTTCGTGCAAGCTCACAGGGACAGGGGCGCTTTAAAAAATTTTTTTATTTTTTTATTGTTAATTTTACTTTATTTATTTTAGCTTGACACTTTTTTCCCCCCAAATTTTTTTTGATCACTTTTATTTCTATTACAAGGAATGTAAACATCCCTTGTAATAGGAATATGGCATTACAGGTGCTCTTTACAGTGACATATGGGATCAATAAGACCCCACATCTCACCACTAGGCTGGGAAGCCTGAAATAAAAGAAAAAAAGATCACCGCTTCCCAGCCGAAGCGGTGCCGTTTTTTTTAATACAGAGGCCAGGCGTGACGTCATAACACCGCGCCCGGCCTCCGAATGATCATAGAGACTCCGGTGACCATCTGGTCCACCGGAAATCTTTATTCTGAACATCCGGGGCCGGCGGATCCTGTGTCCGACTCACCAATCGTAGCGGTGAGTCGGTAGAAGCACCGGAGGGCGGCGGGAGGGGGGGGACATCCCCTCTCGCCTCCCATAAGAATGATCAAGCGGCGGAACAGCCGCTATTTATTATTATTATTATTATTATTATTATACAGGATTTATATAGCGCCAACAGTTTACGCAGTGCTTTACAATATAAAAGGAGACAATACAGTTACAATACAATAAAATACAAGAGGATTAAGAGGGCCCTGCTCAGAAGAGCTTAACCTAATAGGGTGGGGCAGGTGGTACAAAAGGTTGTAACTGTGGGGAATGAGCTGATGGAAGTGGTAGGAGATTAGCTGGAGACATGATATGCTTCCCTGAAGAGATGAGTTTTCAGGGATCGCCTGAAGGTAGCAAGAGTAGGGGATAGCCGGACCAGTGGAGGTAGCGAGTTCCAGAGGATTTGAGAGGCTCTGGAGAAATCCTGGAGACGAGCATGGGAGGAGGAGACAAGAGAGCTTAATGCCCCGTACACACGGTCGGACTTTGTTCGGACATTCCGACAACAAAATCCTAGGATTTTTTCCGACAGATGTTGGCTCAAACTTGTCTTGCATACACACGGTCACACAAAGTTGTCGGAAAATCCGATCGTTCTGAACGCGGTGACGTAAAACACGTACGTCGAGACTATAAACGGGGCAGTGGCCAATAGCTTTCCTCTCTTTATTTATTCTGAGCATGCGTGGCACTTTGTCCGTCAGATTTGTATACACACACGATCGGAATTTCCGACAACGGATTTTGTTGTCGGAAAATTTTATCTCCTGCTCTCCAACTTTGTGTGTCGGAAAATCCGATGGAAAATGTCCGATGGAACCCACACACGGTCGGAATTTCTGACAACACGCTCCGATCGGACATTTTCCATCGGAAAATCCGACCGTGTGTACGGGGCATAAGAGTATGATATGATCGTTCTTATGGTGCACAGATTCGCCGGCTCTAAAAGACGATATCTGAATGATGCCTGTAGCTATAGGCATCATTCAGATATCCCCGCTCAAAGCCGAGGACGTCATTTGGCAAACGGCGGGCAGGAAGCGGTTAAAAATCTCCATAGGCTACTCTTTAAACATTTTTACAGGTTACCAGTTTAGAGTTACAGAGACGGTCTAGTGCATGAATTTTTGCTGTCACTCTAACGATTGTAGCGATACCTCACACGTGTGGTTTGAATGCCATTTACATATGCTTCTGTGTGTGAGCACAAGGGGACAGGGGCACTTTAAAAAAAAAAAAAAAGTTTGTTTATTTTATTTTTATTTTTTTATTTTTACACTTTCCCTTTTAATTTTTTTTGATCACTTTTATTCCTATTACAAGAAATGTAAACATCTAAACTAATAGGAATAGGGCATGATAGGTCCTCTTTACAGAGAGATCTGGGGTGTATAAGTCCCAAATCTCTCCTCTATGCTGAATGCATGGACCAGATGGTCTCTGGCCATCTTTATGACCCTCGGAGGCCGGAAGCAACATCATGATGTCACTTCCAGCGCCAGCAGATGTAAACACTGCTGTTTTTTTTTGCTGCGAAGCCTGAGATCGATTTTTTTTTCCGATCTCAGGCTTCCCAGCAAACAAAATGGCAGTGTTTACATCTGCCTGCGCCGGAAGGGACGTCATGATGTCGCTTCCAGCCTCTGAGGGTCATAGAGATGGCCCAACTGGTCCATGGTCAACTCTATGGTAAACTGCCGCCGCTGGTGGATTCATTCTACGGCTCACAAATCGGGGAGAAGCAAAGGAGGGCGGAGGGGAGGTCCCCTCCTGCCGCCTGTAAAAGCAATTAAAGCGGAGTTCCAGGCTTTTTTTGTTTATTAAAAATTCAGCAGCTTTCAATAAGCAGACACTCGCCTGTCCCACAGGCCTGCGATGCGGCCGCATGGAGCCCCGCTCCTCTCCCCCTCTTCTCTTGTCACGTGTCCCAGAAGATTGCTGAGAGGGAGGGGCCACCTAGGGGAGAGGAGAAGTCGCCTAGGCGGCCCATAGGTGGAAGCAGGAAGTGGGACAGGAAGTCCCACTCAAAATAAAGCACCCACTCCCCCCCTAAAAAACTTACATGTCAAATGTGGCATGTAAGGGGGCGAGGAGTGCTTAAAGTGGAAGTTCCACTTTTGGGTTGAACTCCGCTTTAAGCAGCTAAACAGCTAAACAATGATGACTTTTACATTACAGGGAATTACAGTCTGCTGAAAAAAAAAGATATCTGGATGATGCCTGCAGCTGTAGGCATCATTCAGATATCACCACTTCAAGTCCCCAAGGTCATATGACATCAACCCAGGGGAAGCGGTTAAAAATGTGTGCAAAAAAACCCACAAAAACTGCTCTGGCAGCGAAAGGGTTAAAGCTAAACTCCAGCCTTACCATTAACCACTTCAGCCCCGGAAGGTTATACCCACTTCCTGACCAGGCCATTTTTTGTGATCCGGGGCCGTGTCACTTTGACTGAAAATTTACGCACTTGTGGGACCCTGTACCCAAATAAAATTGATGTCCTTTTTTTCCACACAAATAGAGCTTTCTTTTGGTGGTATTTGATCACCTCTGCGTTTTTTATTTTTTGCACTATAAACAAAAAAAAAAAACAACAAATATATATTTTTTACTTTCTGCTATAATACATATCCCCAAAGAAATGTAAAAAACTAATTTCTTCATCAGTTTAGGCCAATGTGTATTTTGCTACATATTTTTGTTAAAATAAATCCCAATAAGCCTATTGATTGGTTTGCACAAAAGTTACAGTGTCTACAAACAACGGGATAGATTTATGGACTTTTTTTTCTACTGGTAATGGCGGCGATCTGCAATTTTTAGTGGGACTGCAACATTGCAGCGGACAACTCTGACCCTAAGTGACACTTTTTGGGGACCAGTGACACCAATACAGTGATTAGTGCTAAAAAAATGCACTGATCAATGTATAAATGACACTGGCAGGGAAGGGGTTAACACTAGGGGTGATCAAGGGGTTAAATGTGTTCCCTGGGAGGTGCTTTTTAACAGTAGGGGAGTGTTACACTAGAGGAAAAGAGAGATCATAATTCAGCTTAGCTGAAACACGATCTCTCTCTTTTCCTCCCTGACAGAGCAGCAGTGTGCTTTGTTTACATCGGCACACTGCTGCTCCGTGTCTCTTCTGAGCGATCAACGGGTTGCGGCAGCCATTGTGGCCGCCGGACCCACTGATTGGCTCCTGCTGTGACCAATCACAGTGGGAGTGGCACTGGAGTGCCACGTGCACGAAAACACATACAGCTATGAGATTTTGTGCACCCGGGCCGCCCTGCTGCAGTAAATGTATGTGGGGCAGTCCGGAAGCGGTTAATCTTGCATAGTTGTACAGGCTCCTATCCTGTACTGAATTTTCGCTGCATACTGTGAGCGTTTCATAGTTTGCATTTTAAGCTGCAGATAGACAGAACCTTCTTCATTTCTTGGCTGCAAGACATCCATTATTATCTAGCTCAGGGATCTCCAAACTTTTAAAACAAAGGGCCAGTTTACTGTCCCTCAGGCTTAAGGGGGGCCAGACTGTGTCCAGTAGGAGTAGAGAATGCTCTGGTGTCAGTGTAAGTAAACAATGCCCCATCATTCGTATGTGGGAGGAATATTGCCTCATTGATGGTGTCAGGTGGAGGAAACATGTCCCCAAGGGCTGGATACTGTAAAGGCAAGCAAAGGGCTGCATCTGGCCCCCCAGTTTGGAGATCACTGATCTAGCACTATCTTCAAATCCAATCGTTGTCAAAAGTTTGTAGAATTCACCTCCGTAACATCTCTAAAATTTGCCCCTTTTTAACAAATGAAACCACCAAGCTCCTCATTCACTCCCTTGTTATCTCTCGCCTTGACTATTGCAACTCCCTTCTCATTGGCCTGCCTCTCCATAGGCTATCCCCTCTTCAGTCTATCATGAATGCTGCTGCCAGACTTATCCACCTTACTTCAGTGTCTGCCAACCCTCTCCTCCAATCCCTACACTGGCTCCCAATCACCCAGCAAATTAAATTTAAAATACTAACCACAACATACAAAGCCATTCCGAACTCTGCCCCGAGCTACATCACCAACCTTGTCTCCAAGTATCACCCAAACCATCCTCTCCGCTCTTCTCAAGACCTCCTACTCTCAAGCTCCCTCGTCTCCTCCTCCCATGCTCATGTCCAGGATTTCTCCAGAGCCTCTCCCATCCTCTGGAACTGGCTACCTCAACCTGTCCAGCTATCCCCTACTTTTGCTACCTTCAGGCGATCCCTAAAAACTCATCTCTTCAGGGAAGCCTATCACGTCTCCAACTAATCTTTTACCACTTCCTTAAGCTCATTCCCCACAGTTACAACCTTTTGTACCACCTGCCCCACCCTATTAGATTGTAAGCTCTTCTGAGCAGGGTCCTCTTAATACTCTTGTATTGTATTGTATTATAACTGTATTGTCTCCCTTTTATTTTGTAAAGCGCTGCATAAACTGTTGGCGCTATATAAATCATGTATAATAATAAGAATAATCCTTATCATCCTTTCTGTCCATGGTCTTCAGTTATTTCAATTATAGAGGTTCAGCATCATATATGGGGGTTACCTAGAGCAGTCTGTGTGCAAGTACAGCCTGCCTAGGAAAGCCCACTTCTCCAGATTGACAACCACCCATCAAAGCAGTTTCAGGTTTTTATAACGTCAAGAACCAGTCCACTGGTTCCATCAGTGTTGAGGGCTCTTAGAAGGGGAGCTAAAGCAGGGTGCTGTGATGTTTCCAGGAATCTATGTACAGCATCCTTCCAGCCCCTCTCACCAGCCATGACCTGTCTGCATTGTATAGAGAAACACAGAACCAAGGATAACATCACTGGGTCCAATTAAGGTATGTAGTGAAAACTGAAAAAGGTTTATTTAAAAAAAATTTCAATAGCATGTTGATTGGAGGGGGGGGGGGGGCAGGAACCAGGGAAGGCAAAATATGGGCAGATTAAACTTCAGATTTGAGAAGGAGAACTAAGGGCTAAGGTCTTACTTCTTAAAAGGAGCTGTAATGCTCTTATTTTATCATTTCATATTTTAATCAGTTCCTGCCCGGCGTATGGCAGAATGATCATATGATGTCCAGCCGTATCGGCGTGATCTGTCACCGGCTGCGTCCACAGGACACAGCCGATGACCGATCACTGTACCGGCCGCTGCCGGAACCATGTGACCGCTGTAACCACATCACAACAGGTCACGTGACAGTTGCTTTCAAGCCAGCCATTGTATACAATTGTGTTGCTAGCTGTGATTGGTCAGTGATACAGACAGAGCCAATCACAGTCCATCTGTACCATGTGATTAGCTCTGCCCAATCATGGCTAATCAAAACAAAAGAAACTGAACAAATCGATTCAATTCAGTAAAATGCTTGTATATAGCAATGTAATGCACTGCTATATGCAAACATAATGTGTAACAAAAAAAAAATACTGATCACTTTTCAGAGTAGTACAATGTTACTATGGAAACATTATATTGCTCTGATCAAAGCGTGTTTAAAAAAAAAAAAAAAAACGTAAAAAAAGAAAAAATATATATATTTAAAAAAATGTGAAAAAAAAATATATATATATATTTTTTCCGTAGTGTCACCAGTCAGTGTCCCTGATCACCATCACACCCGTTTATATGACGACGCTATACTGCACTGGTGACTGTATGTAAAAAAAAAAGTAATTTCCTAATTTTCCAAAACCTTATGATAAAAAAAAATTACAACTTCAAAAAACCTGCCATGCCTCTTACTAAATACCTTGGACTGTCTATTTTTCCAAAAAAGTGGTAATTTGGGGGATATTTGTACTGTCCCGATGTTTTTGAGCCTCAAGAGATGAGATCAGTACATCAGGATTTTTAGATTTTCAATATATAATTTTCAGATATATACCATAGTTTGTGGACTCTATAAAACTTTCCTACAGACTAAATAGTATACACTGGTTTGGGTTATTTTCACCAAGCAAATGTAGCAGAATAAATTCTGGCCTAAAATTATGAAAAACAATTATTTATTTGCAAAATGTTATAACAGAAGCAAAAAATAAGCGTTTTTGTTTTTTAAAATTTTTGTACTTTTTTTGTTTATTTAGCAAAAAAAAAAAAACCCAGTGAGGATTACATTCCCACAAAAGAAAGCTTTATTTGTGTGAACAAAATGATAAAATTTAGTTTGGGTACAGTGTAGCATGATCATGCAATTGTCATTCAAAATGTGACAGCGCTGAAAGCTAAAAATTGACCTGGTCAGGAAGGGGGTAAATGTGCCCAGTATTGAAGTGGTTAAACAAGCAAAATTGGGCATGATCATGGTTTCAATTGTCTTCTGTGATGGATCTTGCAAATTTGCTCATTTGTGTTGTGTGTTTATATGAAGAATGCATTTATTAACAGCAAAATATAGAATTGATTAGTGCTGTTTGATTTTTGTAGGTGATTATCAGTTTATAGGAAGAGCCAGATGTGCTCATCAGTTTCCAGGGAGGAGTGCTGGCAGTATGGGATGCACATATTACTGTCAATCCAGGAAAAGGTGCAGCTGTCCATCCAGTTATTTCAAGAAGTGTGATCCCAATCCCTTGTTTATTATTTCCCATCTACTTTACTTTACCGTCTATAGCATGCAATGAAAAAGCAGTAATTTATCAACCTCCAAAGGGGATTCTCTAAGGATTTGTGAACTGCTACTCGGCTATTGGTGTGTTCTGCTCACATAGTACACCTTCCCTTATCCCACCACCCAGCGCCCTCATAAATCATCTTCTGCCTGCTCCTGCAAGGACAGTTATCCACTATGATGATTAGAATTATTATGGATATAATGTTACAAACCTGTATTTCCTTTTTAATATAGGTTGTAGGAAAATGTTCTCCTTTTTCCTCACCGTCAGGCCGATCCCGAACCAAGACATCAACAAACTTTAAAGCAGAACAGATAATAATTATCAAAACATTGCAGAACTGTGGAATGAAAATAGTGCTCTGCCTGAGGAGGAGCTATGCATGAGTGTGAGTGAGGAGGAGCTGTGCAAGAGAGTGAGGAGGAGCTATGCAAGAGAGTGAGTAAGGAGGAGCTCTGCAAGAGTATGAGTGTAAGGAGGAGCTGTGCATGAGAGCTGAGTGTGTGAGGAAAAGCTGTGCATGAGAGCTGATTGGGAGGAGGATTTATGCATGAAAGCTGAGTATGGGGAGGAGCTATGCAAGACAGTGAGTGAAGAGGAGTTGTGCAGGAGAGCTGAGTATGAGGAGGAGCTGTGCAAGGGAGTGAGTAAGGAGGAGTTATGCATGAGAGCTGAGTGTGAGGAGGAGTTATGCATGAGAGCTGAGTGTGAGGAGGAGCTATGCATGAGAGCTGAGTGTGAGGAGGAGTTATGCATGAGAGCTGAGTGTGAGGAGGAGCTGTGCAAGAGAGTGAGTAAGGAGGAGTTATGCATGAGAGCTGAGTGTGAGGAGGAGTTATGCATAAGAGCTGAGTGTGAGGAGGAGTTATGCATGAGAGCTGGGTGTAAGGAGGAGCTATGCATGAGAGCTGAGTGTGAGGAGGAGTTATGCATGAGAGCTGAGTGTGAGGAGGAGCTATGCATGAGAGCTGAGTGTGAGGAGGAGTTATTCATGAGAGCTGACTGTGAGGAGGAGCTGTGCAAGAGAGTGAGTAAGGAGGAGTTATGCATGAGAGCTGAGTGTGAGGAGGAGTTATGCATGAGAGCTGAGTGTGAGGAGGAGTTATGCATGAGAGCTGGGTGTAAGGAGGAGCTATGCATGAGAGCTGAGTGTGAGGAGGAGTTAGGCATTAGAGCTGAGTGTGAGGAGGAGTTATGCATGAGAGCTGAGTGTGAGGACTTGTGCAAAAAAGCTAAGTGCAGGAGAGCGAAGTGTGAGGAGGAGTTATACATGAGAGCTGAGTGTAAGGAGGAGCTATGCATGAGAGCTGAGTGTAAGGAGGAGCTATGCATCAGAGCTGAGTGTGAGGAGGAGCTGTGCAAGAGGGTGTCTGAGGAGGAGTTATGAATGAGAGCTGAGTGTGAGGAGGAGTTATGCATGAGAGTTGAGTGTGAGGAAGAGTTGTGCAATAAAGCTAAGTGCAGAAGAGCTGAGTGTAAGGAGGAGCTATGCATGAGAGCTGAGTGTAAGGAGGAGCTATGCATGAGAGCTGAGTGTGAGGAGGAACTGAGTAAGAGTGTAAGTGTGAGGAGGGGTTATGCGTGAGAGTTGAGTGTAAGGAGGAGTTGTGCAAAAGTACTGACTGGGAAAAGGAGATGTGAAAGGGAGCTCAGTGAGAGGAATAGATGTACAAGACAGCTGATAATGAGGAAGAATTGTGCAAGAGAAAATCAAGTTGGAGGAGCGGTGGAAGAGAGCTAAGTGTAAGGAAGAGCGTTGCTAGAGAGCTGAATGTGAGGAGGAGCTGTACAAGAGACCTGGGTTTGAAGAAGAGCTGTGGAGGACAAGCTGCGCAAGAGGGCTTAGTGTGCGGAAGAGCTGTACAAGAGAGCTAAGTGAGGACGAATTGTGCAAGAGAAATGCAAGTGAGACAGAGCTGCAGAAGAGAGCTAAGAATGAAGAGGGGCTATACAAGAGACCTGGGTGTGAAGAAGAGCTGTGCAAGAGAGGTGTGTGACAATGAGCAGTGCAAAAGAGATGAGCATGAGGAAGAACTGTGCTAGTGAGCTGATGTGAGGGGGAGCTGTACAAGAAAACTAATGTGAGGAGGAGCTGCACAAGAAAACGAATGTGAGGAGGAGCTGTTCAAGAAAACGAATGTGAGGAGGAGCTGTACAAAAAATCTAATGTAAGGAGGAGCTGTACAAGAAATCTAATGTGAGGAGGAGCTGTACAAGAAAACTAATGTGAGGAGGAGCTGTACAAGAAAAGTAATGTGCCGGGGAGCTGTACATGAAATCTAATGTGAGGAGGAGCTGTACAAGAAAACGAATGTGAGGAGGAGATGTACAAGAAAACGAATGTGAGGAGGAGCTGTACAAGAAAACGAATGTGAGGAGGAGATGTACAAGAAAACGAATGTGAGGAGGAGCTGTACAAGAAAACGAATGTGAGGAGGAGCTGTAGAAGAAAACGAATGTGAGAAGGAGCTGTACTAAAGAGCTGAATGTAAGGAGGGGTTGTGCAAGTGTACTGAGTGAAAAAACTATTTTAGTTTAAGAAGGGCGTGTTATAAAAACTTGCAATCACTATGAAATCATTATTACATTTCCTAGGGTGCATACTTCTGTTCAGTACTAGGATTTTGTCTTCAAAATCGAGTGATATAGAGATCAACCAACACCAGCAGAAGGACCAAGCACTATTTTAAAAGTACACATTTTTTGTTCAGTTAAAATTGTTTTTGTCCAGTAGAGGTTTGTACAATGCAATATACAGAAAAAAAGCTACATAGACAATTTTCTGTTCCTTTTGTGACTATTATTTAATTGTATTCACTCTCATGGTCCTCTCACATAAAATGTAAGTGAATATATAGCAGCAGTAATACTCGTGATTAGGGATGAGCCAAACACCCCCCGGTTCGGTTCGCACCAGAACCTGCGAACGGACCGAAAATTTGCACGAACGTTAGAACCCCATTGACGTCTATGGGACTTGAACGTTCAAAATCAAAAGTGCTAATTTTAAAGGCTAATTTGCATGGTATTGTCCTAAAAAGTGTTTGGGGACCCGGGTTCTGCCCCAGGGGACATGTATCAATGCAAAAAAAAGTTTTAAAAACTGACGTTTTTTCGGGAGCAGTGATTTTAATGATGCTTAAAGTAATAAAAAAAAAAGTGAAATATTCCTTTAAATATCGTACCTGGGGGTGTCTATAGTATGCCTGTAAAGTGGCGCGTTTCCCGTGCTTAGAACAGTCCCTGCACAAAATGACATTTTTAAAGGAATAAGTCATTTAAAACTGCTTGCGACTTTAATGTAATTTCGGGTCCTGGCAAAATGGATGAAAATCAGTGAGACAAATGGCATGGGTACCCCCCAGTCCATTACCAGGCCCTTTGGGTCTTGTATGGATATTAAGGGGAACCCCACACCCAAATTAAAAAAAAGAAAAGGCGTGGGGCCACCAGGCCCTATATACTCTGAACAGCAGTATACAGGCGGTGCAAACAAGACAGGGACTGTAGGTTTGTTGTTAAGTATAATCTGTTTGTAATTTTGAACTGGTACATTTTTAACGTGTTTAGCTCCAGCCAAAAAATCTATTTTAAGCTTTTTGGACAACATAGGGAAGGGTTATCACCCCTGTGACATTTGTTTTGCTGTCTGTGCTTCTGTTCAGAAGATTTCACCTCATTTTCTGTCCCAATGACAAATGTTTTTAGAAAATTTGGGGTTTTTAGTGAAACAAGGATTGGTGATAAAGCATCAGTGGAAAGGAGAAACGTTTTTCCCATATTAACTCTTACAGGAGAGAATTTCCCTTCCTAGGGGTAGATTTCATCTCTTGATGTTTGAAATTAGGGGCCTGCCCTATATACTCTGCAGAAATTTTTGGTGTTGCCACAACACTGTAAGCCCTCACAGGGCCCTGCTGTGAAATATTAGATCAAGAATTGTAATTACATGCCCCTGTTGAACAGGGGCAGAAAAATTGGGCCTTTGGTGATGGTGGTGGTGCTAGTGCCACAACACTGTAAGTCCTCGCAGTTACTCTTGGTGGGCGCAGAAATGGGCCCTGCTGTGAAATATTAGATCAAGAATTGTAATTACATGTCCCTGTTAAACAGGGGCTGAAAAATTGGGCCTTAGGCACTGGTGCTGGTGCCACAACACTGCAATCCCTCACAGATACTCTAGTTGAGCGCAGCAACGAACCCTCCTGCAAAATATTGCATCAAAAATTGTAATTACACGCCCCTGTTAAACAGGGGCTGAAAAATTGGGCCTTAGGCACTGGTGGCGGCGCCCAGAACCAAAAATGTTCTTACAAGCTATCAGCATGATCATTGAGGAGGAAGAGGATAATCACTCAGCATAACAGGGTAGTCACTCAGCATCAGCATAGGCAGTCTTGAAGGGATCTGACATTTCAAAAAAAATTATTCGGTTACATCAGCATCAGGTGCTTGGTAGCTGGTGGTGATCCAAGACTGATTCATTTTTATGAAGGTCAATCGATCGACCGAGTCGGTGAACAGACGCACCCTGTGACCGGTTACAAAGCCTCCAGCAGCACTGAATGTGCGTTCCGAAAGAACGCTGGATGCAGGACAGGCCAGTAGCTCAATTGCATACTGTGCAAGCTCTGGCCAGTGATCCATCCTCAAGACCCAGTAACCCAGAGGATTTTTGGAGGGAAAGATGTCCAAGTCAGATCTTGCCCCTAGGTATTCCTGCACCATGTAAAACAGACGCTGGCGATGGTTGCTGGAACCGATCATACCATGGGGCTGCGGACTAAAAAATTGTCTGAGCGCATCGGTCAGACGGCCACCTTCTCCACCACTCCTTCTTTGACTGACCAAAGCCTCAGCAACACGTTGTCCAGGAACAGGAGTTTGTAACCTCCCAGTCTCTGGGAACGCGTTGCACAGACCTTTCTGCAAGGCCTCCCAAAGATGTTTTATCCTCTGCTCCCTCTGCGATGGCAAGATAAGGTCTGTAACCTTACCCTTGTAACGTGGATCAAGGAGGGTTGCCAGCCAGTATTGATCCCTCTCCTTGATACCACGAATACGAGGATCCTTCTGCAGGCTTTGCAAGATCAGGGAGGCCATGCAGCGTAGGTTTGCTGAGGCATTCGGTCCGGAGTCCTCTGGGTCACTAAGGACGACATGATCCGCAGCCACCTCCTCCCAGCCACGTACAAGTCCATGGGTTTCTTGGGACTGCAAATGATCCCTTAAAGACTGCTGCTGATGCTGAGTGCCAGGCTCCACCTCCATGCTGACACAATCCTCCTCCTCCTCTTCCCGTGTGATCGGCGGGCACGCTGGAACACTGTCTGGATAAAGGGGGCCTTGAGAGCTAAGGAAGTCCTCCTCTTCCTGCCTCTGTTCTGCCTCAAGTGCCCTGTCCATTATTCCACGCAGCGTGTGCTCCAACAGGTGGACAAGGGGGACATTGTCACTGATGCATGCACTGTCACTGCTCACCATCCTCGTGGCCTCCTCAAATGGTGACTCAGGACATCCTGTAAGCCCGGGTACCTGCCCAAGTCCTCCTCTTCCTGCCTCTGTTCTGCCTCAAGTGCCCTGTCCATTATTCCACGCAGCGTGTGCTCCAACAAGTGGACAAGGGGGGACATTGTCACTGATGCATGCACTGTCACTGCTCACCATCCTCGTGGCCTCCTCAAATGGTGACTCAGGACATCCTGTAAGCCCGGGTACCTGCCCAAGAACCGTTGCACCACCAAGTTAAGGACGTGAGCCAAACAGGGCACATGGGTCAGTTGTCCCCTGTCGAAGGGAGGAGAGGATGGTTGGTGCCATTGTCGCAAACCACCATTCCTGCCTTAAGTTGGCATGGCGTCAACCATCTCTGAACTTGCCCCTGCAGAGCTGAGAGAATCTCTGCCCCAGTGTGGCTCCTGTCCCCCAAGCACACCAGCTCAAACACCGCATGGCATCTTTTGGCCTGCGTACTTGCGTAGTCCCTTGAACGCCTATGGAGCACCGCTGGTTCCGAGGACAAAGCACAGGAAGAGGCCATGGAGGGAGAAGAAGAGGAGGGGGTGGAGGAGAGAGGTGTGTCAGAATCACCAGTAGTGACATTTTGGAGGCGTGGTGGCGGAACAACTTCCAACACTACTGCACCTTGTCCTGCATCCTTCCCAGCTGCCAGCAGAGTCACCCAATGCACGGTGAAACTTAGGTAACGTCCCTGTCCATGCCTGCTGGACCATGAGTCAGTGGTAATATGCACCTTACCGCTGACCGCCCTGTCCATCGAGACCAAGACATTGCCTTTCACATGCCGGTAGAGAGCCGGAATCGCCTTCCGTGAGAAAAAGTGGCGTTTGGGAACCTGCCCAAAACCTCCTGATGAGGAGCAAGGAGTGGTCCTCTTTGTTCTTTGGTGTGGGGCTTTTAGGTACGCTTGCCAACGAACTGCATGGCAGGTCAACATATGTCTGGTCAAGCATATGGTGCCCAAGCGGGAGATGTTTTGGCCATGCGAGATACGCTTGAGACATATGTTGCAAATAGCAGCAGTGCGATCTGATGCACTCGTCTCAAAAAAGGCCCACACCAAAGAACTTTTGGAATAACGCGCAGAGACAGCAGCGCCCTGCACATGCGGAGCTCTGCGGTGTGATGCAGTCAGTGTGCTGCCCTTAGGCTGGCCCCTGGAGGGCATCCTGCCTCGTTGGTGATGTGCCTCCTCCTCCTCCTCTCTCCTTTCAGGCACCCACATGGAGTCAGTGACCTCATCATCCCCTCCCTCCTCATCACTGGAGCAAACCTGGCAGTATGCTGCAGCAGGGGGAAAATGACTGCCAGATTGCTGTCCTTCTTGGGCACCCCCTCTGTCCAGGCTCACGTTACTGCCTTCATCTAGCTGAGTACCATCATTAGAGCCTTCAAAACGCTGGGCATCCTCCTGGAGCATGTACCCAACACTGTGGTCAAACAGTTCGAGGGACTCCTCAGGAGGACATGGTGAGGCTAGGGAAGGAGTCACTGATGCCATCGAGCTGAGGGAAGAGGCCGCGTTGGCAGCTGCTTTGCCAGACAAAGTACACTGAGCCTGGGATGAGGAGGATGAGGGCGACTTGGTCATCCACTCGACCAAGTCTTCCGTATGTTGCGGCTCAACACGGCCAGCTGCCGAAAAAAAGGCCAAGCGTGTCCCATGGCCACGTGCTGATGAGGATGCACCGTGTCCACGACCAGCACTGTTGCCTCTAGACACAGAGCCTGCTTGCCCTCTTTTATTGGCTTGTGACTGCCTGCCTCTCCTTGTTGGCTTTCCAGACATACTATTGGCCTGCAGTGAGCTGCACAAAACTGGGATGAATACATATATATATATATATATATATATATATATATATATATATATATATATATATATATATATATATATACCGATTATACTGCAGCTAGCAGAATCAACTGCCTGCCTGTAGTATTATTAGTATGATAACACCTGCACTTGTCTTCAGGTAGCTATACTGTAGGTGCAACTGTGCAGGGTACACAGTACAGTAACTGGAAATACTTCAAGAGCCTACACAAGCACCTGGCTGCAGGTAGCTATACTGTAGGTGCAACTGTGCGGGGTACACAGTACAGTAACTGGAAATATTTCAAGAGCCTACACAAGCACCTGGCTGCAGGTAGCTATACTGTAGGTGCAACTGTGCGGGGTACACAGTACAGTAACTGGAAATACTTCAAGAGCCTACACAAGCACCTGGCTGCAGGTAGCTATACTGTAGGTGCAACTGTGTGGGGTACACAGTAAAGTAACTGGAAATACTTCAAAGAGCCTACACAAGCACCTGGCTGCAGGTAGCTATACTGTAGGTGCAACTGTGCGGGGTACACAGTACAGTAACTGGAAATACGTCAAGAGCCTACACAAGCACCTGGCTGCAGGTAGCTATACTGTAGGTGCAACTGTGCGGGGTACACAGTACAGTAACTGGAAATACTTCAAAGAGCCTACACAAGCACCTGGCTGCAGGTAGCTATACTGTAGGTGCAACTGTGCAGGGTACATAGTACAGTAACTGGAAATACGTCAAGAGCCTACACAAGCACCTGGCTGCAGGTAGCTATACTGTAGGTGCAACTGTGCGGGGTACACAGTACAGTAACTGGAAATACTTCAAAGAGCCTACACAAGCACCTGGCTGCAGGTAGCTATACTCTAGGTGCAACTGTGCAGGGTACATAGTACAGTAACTGGAAATACATCAAGATCCTACACAAGCACCTGGCTGCAGGTAGCTATACTGTAGGTACAACTGTGCGGGGTACACAGTACAGTAACTGGAAATACGTCAAGAGCCTACACAAGCACCTGGCTGCAGGTAGCTATACTGTAGGTGCAACTGTGCAGGGTACACAGTACAGTAACTGGAAATACGTCAAGAGCCTACACAAGCACCTGGCTGCACTTAGCTATACTGTAGGTGCAACTGTGCGGGGTACACAGTACAGTAACTGGAAATACTTCAATGAGCCTACACAAGCACCTAGCTGTAGGTAGCTATACTGTAGGTGCAACTGTGCAGGGTACACAGTACAGTAACTGGAAATATGTCAAGAGCCTACACAAGCACCTGGCTGCAGGTAGCTATACTGTAGGTGCAACTGTGCGGGGTACACAGTACAGTAACTGGAAATACTTCAAAGAGCCTACACAAGCACCTGGCTGCAGGTAGCTATACTGTAGGTGCAACTGTGCAGGGTACACAGTACAGTAACTGGAAATACTTCAAAGAGCCTACACAAGCACCTGGCTGCAGGTAGCTATACTCTAGGTGCAACTGTGCGGGGTACACAGTACAGTAACTGGAAGTACGTCAAGAGTCCCACACAAGCACCTGGCTGCAGGTAGCTATACTGTAGGTGCAACTGTGTGGGGTACACAGTACAGTAACTGGAAATACGTCAAGAGCCTACACAAGCACCTGGCTGCAGGTAGCTATACTGTGGGTGCAACTGTGCGGGGTACACAGTACAGTAACTGGAAATACTTCAAAGAGCCTACAAAGCACCTGGCTGCAGGTAGCTATACTGTAGGTGCAACTGTGCAGGGTACACAGTACACTAACTGGAAATACTTCAAAGAGCCTACTCAAACACCTGGCTGCAGGTAACTATACTGTAGGTGCAACTGTGCAGGGTACACAGTACAGTAACTGGAAATACTGTAAAAACACCTGCCTGCCTGTCAGTATATTAGGAAGAGAAGAACAGGATCTAGCTAAACTGAATACAGTGTGTGTGTGTATGTATATATATATATATATATATACATGCAACACCTGGGATGCATATATATATATATATATATATATATATATATATATATATATATATATTATATATACACAATACACTGTAAGTGCAGCTAACTGACTTGACCTGCCTACTCTATCTAACTTAAATCAAATGACACTGTCTCTCTATCTCTCTCTCAACGCCAGCACACACTACACAGGGCCGACGTGCAGGCTGCCTAATATGGTGTGAGGCGTGTACTAAACCCCTTGAGCCATAATTGGCCAAAGCCTCCTGGCTTTGGCCAAGTACAGCTCTCTGTACACACAGCGCTGTGATTGGCCAAGCATGCGGTTCATAGTGCATGCTTGGCCAATCATCAGCCAGCAATGCACTGCGATGCTGCAGTGAAATATGGGCCGTGACGCGACACTCAAATTTGGCGCGAACGGCCCATATCGTTCCTAATTCGGCGAACGACCGAACACACGATGTTCGAGTCGAACATGGGTTCGACTAGAACACGAAGCTCATCCCTACTTGTGATAAATGTTATCATTTGTAGCGACAGTTAGCTGTTGAGCTGGTGTAATACTACATTTTATTCTAAGGACTACAGAATACAGTAAAAATAATTATGGCATACTAATTATTTATTTTTTTCCATAGAAAAGTCTTCTTAAAAAACCCAGGATCTTCAAAACCTAAGAATCTCATACATGCAAATAGGGGAGCAAAGTTGAAGGCTGAACTCTGTAACCAATGGTATGACTACCTGAGTTGGTAATGACATATTGGGGTTTTCTGAGTTTGGGTGGGCACAGGATGTGCGGAAATCCATTTTCATTGATGTTGCAGTGTTACATGCACAGTGTTATAAAAACACAAATAGCATATAGTACTAAAAAAATCATAAGAATTTAACCTGACAAGGAGAAGAATGGTTTCATGATACAGCTTGTTGGTGGAAAGGAAGGCAGGTGATTATGCAAGAATTAATATTTAAAAGAAGGAACCTCAGAAATCAGTAACAGTTGGCATTTAACACCAAAATCTTTCATATTG
This sequence comes from Aquarana catesbeiana, assembly GCF_042186555.1. NCBI lineage: Eukaryota > Metazoa > Chordata > Amphibia > Anura > Ranidae > Aquarana > Aquarana catesbeiana. Next base: position 620,125,140 of record NC_133326.1, on the reverse strand, counting down.
TTTTTATACTCAAGCACCAATTATAGATATTAAAGTGGTGTTTCACCCAAAAAAAAAAAAAAAAAACTACATGAAAAATCCTAAAAAAAAAATACAAAAAAACATTTGGATATTTTTTTTTTTTTACTCACCTCTAAATGCCTGTTGCTAGGGGGTCCCTCGTAGTCTGCCTCTTTCAGTGCCTGGGCCGTTGACATCACTTCCGTCTCGGCACAGGAAGGGCTCAGCTCTGCTCCCTCCCTCCTGTCAATCATCTGGGACTGATGAGTGGCCAATCACGGCGCTCGGCGCTGCTCGCGCATGCGCAGTGGGTGCCAAGCTGTGAAGCCACAGCCCGGCACCCACAATTACAATGCCGGCGCCGCCGAACGGAGGGGGAGACGAGCGGGGCTTCGATCCCCCTCATCGCTGGACCCAGGGACAGGTAGTGTCCAATTAAAAGTCAGCAGCTGCAGTATTTGTAGCTACTGACTTTTATTTTTTTTTTTTTTCAGTGGCCCTCCTCTTTAAGTCAGAAACTGAATTCAAACTGCAATGAAGAGAATGAAGATAGAAGATAATGTATACCTTTAATTCAAAGAATGGATGGAATGGATCATTTTCCAATGGATCACAGTAAATCTGAAAAACAATGTCCAGTTTATATACGGTATATTTTTTATATGTATTTATTTTTCACATACAATTTATAACAATGAATAAAATGGGTAAAACAATTCAGAGTATTAGATATCAAGTTTTCTTATAGTTCTCTGTAAGGTATTATATTCTTTCTGGTTTTAAAAACTGATTGCAAAAGGAAAACTGTAATTGAAGATGAAGATGTGTGTTATCCCGCGCTCCCTTAATCCCCCCACTACAAAAGTGTCCTAGTAGTGTTAATATAAAATAACATATGGGGGGACTGCAAACAAATTATCGTGTTCCCACAACTACAAAACTACTATATAGTGATATACAGTATCTCACAAAAGTGAGTACACCCCTAACATTTTTGTAAATATCTTGTCATGTGACAACACTGAAGAAATAACACTTTGCTACAATGTAAAGTAGTGATTGTACAGCTTGTATAACAGTGTAAATTTGCTGTCCCCTGTAACTCAACACACAGCCATTAATGTCTAAACCACTAGCAACAAAAGTGAGTACACCCCTAAGTGAAAATGATCAAATTGGGACATTTAGCCATTTTTCCCTCCCCGATGTCATGTGACTCGTTAGTGTTACAAGGTCTCAGGTGTGAATGGGGAGCAGGTGTGATAAATTTGGTGTTATCACACCTGCTCCCCATTCACACCTGAAGAGAGTTATACACTCTCTCATACTGGTCACTCTCATACTGGTCACTGGAATTTCAACATGGCACCTCATGGCAAAGAACTCTGAGGATCTAAAAAAAGAATTGTGGCTCTACATAAAGATGGCCTAGGCTATAAGAAGATTGCCAAGACCCTGAAACTGAGCTGCAGCACGGTGGCCAAGACCATACAGCGGTTTAACAGGACAGGTTCCACTCAGAACAGGCCTCGCCATGGTTGACCAGAGAAGTTGAGTGCACGTGCTCAGTGTCATATCCAGAAGGTTGTCTTTGGGAAATAGACATATGAGTGCTGCCAGCATTGCTGCAGAGGTTGAAGGGGTGGGGGGTCAGCCTGTCAGTGCTCAGACCATACGCCGCACACTGCATCAAATTGGTCTGCATGGCTGTCGTCCCAGAAGGAAGCCTCTTCTAAAGATGATGCACAGGAAAACTCGCAAACAGTTTGCTGAAGACAAGCAGACTAAGGACATGGATTACTGGAACCATGTCCTGTTGTCTGATGAGACCAAGATAAACTTATTTGGTTTAGATGGTGTCAAGCATGTGTGGCGGCAACCAGGTGAGGAGTGCAAAGACAAGTGCATCTTGCCTACATTCAAGCATGGTGGTGGGAGTATCATGGTCTGGGGGAGCTACAGTTCTTTGAGGGAACCATGAATGCCAACATGTACTGTGACATACTGAAGCAGAGTATGATCCCCTCCCTCTGGAGACTGGGCCGCAGGGCAGTATTCTAACATGATAAGGACCCCAAAAACACCTCCAAGATGACCACTGCCTTGCTATAGAAGCTGAGGGTAAAGGTGATGGACTGGCTAACCTTGTTTCCAGACCTAAACCCTATTGAGCATCTGTGGGGCATCCTCAAACAGAAGGAGGTGGAGGAGCGCAAGGTTTCTAACATCAGCTCTGTGATGTCGTCATGGAGGAGTGGAAGAGGACTCCAGTGGCAACCTGTGAAACTCTGGTGAACTCCATGCCCAAGAGGACTAAGGCAGTGCTGGAAAATAATGGTGGCCACACAAAATATTGACACTTTGATCCCAATTTGGACATTTTCACTTAGGGGTCTCATCAGAACATAGGACATGGTTCCATTTAATCCATGTTCTTAGTCTGCTTGTCTTCAGCAGGCTTTCTTGTGCATCATCTTTAGAAGAGGCTTACTTTTGGGACGAGAGCCATGCAGACCAATTTGATGCAGTGTGCGGCGTATGGTCTGAGCACTGACAGGCTGACCCCCCACCCCTTCAACCTCTGCAGCAATGCTGGCAGCACTTATACGTCTATTTCCCAAAGACAACCTCTGGATAGGACATTGAGCACGTGCACTCAACTTCTTTGGTCGACCATGGCGAGGCTTGTTCTGAGTGGAACCTGTCCTGTTAAACTGCTGTATGGTATTTGCCACCGTGCTGCAGCTCAGTTTCTGGTTCTTGGCAATTTTCTTATAGCCTAGGCCAGTGATGGCGAACCTTGACACCCTAGATGTTTTGGAATTACATTTCCTATGATGCTCATGCACTCTGCAGTGTAGTTGAGCATCATGGGAAATGTAGTTCCAAAACATCTGGGGTGCCAAGGTTCGCCATCACTGGCCTAGGCCATCTTTATGTAGAGCAACAGTTCTTTTTTTCAAATCCTCAGAGAGTTCTTTGCCATGAGGTTCCATGTTGAACCTCTAGTGACCAGTATGAGAGAGTGAGAGCGATAACACCACATTTAACACTCCTGCTCCCCATTCACACCTGAGACCTTGTAACACTAATGAGTCACATGACACCCGGGGAGGGAAAATGGCTAATTGGGGCCAATTTGGACATTTTCACTTAGGGGTGTACTCACTTTTGTTGTCAGCGGTTTACACATTAATGGCTGTGTGTTGAGTTATTTTGAGGGGACAGCAAATTTACACTGTTATACAAGCTGTACACTCACTACTTTACATTGTAGCAAAGTGTAATTTCTTCAGGATTGTCACATGAAAAGATAATAAAATATGGGTGTACTCACTTTTGTGAGATACTCTATATTTATATATATATATATATATATATATATATATATATATATTAGACATAAAAATAAAAAAAATCAGATTTTTCTGCGATTCTCAGTCCATACATAATATATATATTAGTTCACTTTTTTATTTTTTATTGGTATTTTTCATTTATGTATGGACTGAGAATCGCAGAAAAATCTGATTTTTTTTATTTTTATGTCTAATGTATGAATTGATGGTACAGTAATAGTAATAGATGGTACATAATAGTGCTGTGTTTCACTAATTTTTGTATATACAGAGCATGGGTTTACCAAAATTAAATAGATGGGAGATCTTCTTACCTCAAGATAGTTTATATCTGTCTCTTTCAAATTGCCTTTCACATTGTACACCTGAAACATAAAAAAAAAAATCACAATTTTAAATACATTTCATGGATAACACAGATCTGAGAAAGTTACTACAGCTTGTAGTTTGATTTTAGGTGGCTGAGCAGTGAACAACGGGTAATAAGTCAAGTGGTTTTGAAGGATTTTTTTAGTGCATCACCCCACACAAAAACACATAGGTGAGAACTGTACTGCTGAAAACAGATCTTTATTCACTTTCGATGCATGTTAAAGAGGAACTGAACTACTCTGAAACCTGTGCCCAAAAATGGCAGCCTGAGGGCAAAGGACCAGTCACCAGAATTGCCTGTTATATCCCTGCAGCTGATTTTCCCCTATACTGACTTATCATGCTTTGTTCTGCACTGTGTGTATGTGGAGGCAGTCATCTTGGTAGATGTAGCCTCCAGCAAGGAGAACAATTTAAGAGAGGTGTGGTTGGGACTTTAAATGAGGTAGTGACGTGGTCAATTACCTCCATCCCTAAATTTGTATAATAAAGAGAGAGCAGAAAGGACGGGACTTTAAATGAAGTATGTGTGGGATAATGGTTTAGTAAACATATCTATAATACATTGTATATCTTGATTTCACATAATTACTATTTATTTGACTGACATATACTATTGTTCAGACAATTTCGTACATGTACATGGGAATAGATACCTACTAGGTTAAAGGTAATTAAACTACTCCATAACAGGGAAGGATAGAAAGGTATACAGAATTAAAGCTTTGACAGCTTTATTGTTTGACTGTAAAAACAAATGGTATATGGTACAAAACAGGTCCATAGAGTAATAAAAAATAAACAGCAATACATAGACAAAAAATATTGATAATACAATATGGGAATACTGGTGGTGACACATAATTGAACACATGGTAGTTGTTGGCTTTACGCGTTTTGCGACTTATTTTCGCTCATCAGGAGCAAACGTGTATTGTGTCTCTGAGATGACAAAGGTATAATTACAAATTGATCCAGGACATTCACATGTTTAAGGGACAATGAACACAAGATCAGAGTCCCAGCTGGTACTTACAGGGTGTCCATGTACTGCTGGCCTGGGAGCCGGGCCAACATTGCCACCAAATGTGGGCACCGCTCCCCCCGGGAGCTGAGACGGGAGACCTGAAGGGCAGGCAGCCCAAACAGGGCATACCCAGGGTAGACAGGCATCAGGCTATTGATGAATATATAAACTGTAGGGTAAATGAAAAACAATGGCTATGAATAAATGAAATATGATGATGAGTAGTGGGTAAAGGTGTAGGTGATGTTGAATTAATATTAAGGTTATGTAAAGGTGGAACGGGCTATGTGATGTTACACTAAGCAAATACAAAAGGCACATGAATTACCTAAATAAGCCAACAAAAAAAAAAAAAAAAAACACAAGGGAAGGAATGAAGTGTAAATGGAGGGGCAAAAACCTATGTGAGGGAAAAGTTACCTGTATAGAAATCTGGAGGACATGTGAGTGATGTTGATCTGGAGCATAAGAAATAGCCAAATGCCTGAACAGCCCATGGATAGTGTCCAAATATATGGGTGCCGCCGCCCAAGGACCCCGTCAACGTCACACACGCGAGCAGTGGGGGAGGGGAGGCACCTACACCAATGCGGAAGAGCCGCCTGGTGACTTGGTGCCAAAACATCAACCCCACCACTCACAGAGTGACGCCACACTGCCGGCGCAAAAGGTGTGACGTCGACACGCAGTGAACGCCCACCCGCCCCCGTCAGTTAGGGAGTTGGAAAGGGAACGCAGGCAGTGCGCGTCACAGCCACCGTGTAGGAAAGACAAAGCCTGCAAGGGGGATACGGTAGCATGACCCACAAGCCCCAGCGCAAAGGGAACCTGCACTGAAACATGTGAATGACCCGGACAATTAGAGGGCAACCAATTAAATAATTTATCAAAACACATAATGAACAAAATAACAAAAAAACAAATAGAGGATATAAGGACCAATAAACACGTTTGCTCCTGATGAGCAACAATAAGTTGCGAAACGCGTAGAGCCAACAACTACTATGTAATCAAATATGTGTCACCACCAGTATTCCCATATTGTATTCCAATATTTTTTGTCTATGTATTGCTGTTTATTTTTTATTACTCTATGGACCTCTTTTGTACCATATACCATTTTATTTTATATTCAAACAATAAAGCTGTCAAAGTTTTAATTCTGTATACCTTTCTATCCTTCCCTGTTGTGGAGTAGTTTACCGTATATACTCAAGTATAAGTCGTTCCGAGTATAAGTCGAGGCCCTAATTTACCACAAAAAAATGGGAAAAACTTAGTGACCCGAGTATAAGACGAGGGTGAGAAGTGCACAGCTACTGTAAGTGGAAAAGAGGGTCAACAATGCCCATTTGCAGCCTCACTGTGCCCATTTGCATGCCTCACTGTGCCCATTTGCAGCCATAGGTCCCCCAAACTTCAAACTCGGTAGTTAAGGGTTCCTAGATGCCCCCTAGCTGCAGCCAAAATTTGGGGTCTCTGAACCCAAATGGTCCTGAAATTACATTGCTGCAGATGGACACAGTTGACTGACTTTGGGGCCCAGTATCTTGGGGCCACTTAGCGCTAGGAACCCCAAATTTGGTGTGCAAACTCAGTGGAACTAGCTCCATAAAATATCCAAAGCTGGCATTTCTAGCACCAAGTGTCCCCACGATACAGGGCCCCAAAAATCGGTTCAGAAAATGTCAAGCACTTTTCTGCAGCAGAGAATGACATTTTCCAAACCGGCTTTGGGGCCCCGTATCTCGGGGCCACTTGGTCCTAGGAACCCTAGCTTTGGATATGTTATGGTACCAGTTCCACTGGGTTTGCACACCAAATTTGGGGTTCCTAGCACCTAGTGGCCCTGAGATACGTGGCCCCAAAGTCGGTTCAGAAAATGTCAAGCACTTTTCTGCAGCAGAGAATGACATTTTCCGAACCGATTTTGGGGCCCCGTATCTCGGGGCCACTTAGTGCTAGGAACCCCAGCAATTTGGGGTTCCTAGCATAAAGTGGCCCTGAGATACGGGGCCCCAAAGTCGGTCCGGAAAATGAAATTTTTTGCTGCAGAAAAGTGCTTGACTCGAGTATAAGTCGAGGGGGGCACTTTCAGCACAAAAAAATGTGCTGAAAAACTCGACTTATACTTGAGTATATACGGTAATAACCTTTAACCTAGTAGGTATTTATTCCAATGTACATTTACAAATTTATCTGAACAATAGTATATGTCAGTCAAATAAATAGTAGTTATGTGAAATCAAGATATACAATGTATTATAGATATGTTTACTAAACCCTTATCCCACACATACTTAATTTAAAGTCCAGCAAGGAGAACAGTGAACAGCACAGTAGTTGGCTCACTCCAATGCCTTAAATCTGGAGATGCAAATATACATCTATAGAATTGTAGGTACAGAAGTGTCTAGGCACCCTCATATACAATAGGCAATGTATTTTTTCTGAAGAAATCCCAGAATTAAGGTAAATTTAGGGATAATTGACATTTCTAGATGTTCCCTATAACATGGCAAATCCTCACTTTTTGAGTTCAGGTCCAATTTAAAGTTTTTATAAACGCAGAAGTTTTTTTTTTTACGTTAATATATTCTCTGCATTAAGGTAAAAAAACCTTCTGAGATCAGCTCCCAATTTAGCCCCCAAAATACTTTCCTGAGCCTGATCTCAATCCAACGCTGTGCCTTAGAGCAGCAGTGCTACTCTCTCTTTCCCTCCTCCCTGGACATAGATGACAGCAGGGGAAGGCATTGGCTCCTGCTGCTGTCAATCAAAACCAGTGAGGGGGTGGGGGGCTGTGTGTGTCAATAGATGCACTCATCCTGGCTTGAGAATGAGCGTACTATGGGGGCACTTGGAAGTGAGGACGAGCCAACTAGTGGGGTACCTGAGAAGAGGAGGTTTGGGGTTGCAAAATGATTGCACAGAGCAGGTAAGTATAACATACTACAAACATTATAATAAATCTGCAGCAAGTATCTTTGACTCAATAAACAGCTGACAATGATCCATTGGTGTATTTAGTTGTGGAAAAGACAAGCATTTGTGTGGCCAGGATCACCAATGCTACATATGGTTTCTAGCTGTTACTTACAAGGTGAGAGCTGATCATCATGGTTAATACATGCAGCTTCATGCTGGCCATTTCATGATAAGCTTTATCCTCAGTGCCTTCAGTGTCCAGAAGAAATATAGCCATCTGTAGGGAACAAGTTTGAGGAAATGTCAGATTGCGGGCAGGGCATTCTGGATTTTTCAAGATGCAGCACCAACTAGGATTGTCTCTTCAAAAAGACCTATTGAAATATAAACCTCTCACCAACACAATCACTGTTGACCAGGGCTTTTTTTCAGCAGGAACTAGGGGGAACTCAGTTCCACCACCTCTGGCTCAGGTCTTCTGCTCGCTGCTCACCACTATCACTTGGTAACACAGAAATCCAGCTTCTGCATTTACAAGTGATAGCTTATCTCCCAGTAGCTCCCACAAGTCATATCTCCTGCGCAGATTCCACTGAGTGCTGGACAGGGACAAGGGAGATACAGAACAGGTGCCCAGGGTTAAGTGCAGTCATGGTCGGGAGAGGGCGCGTAGTAGGCTGCAACCTCTGTGGTCTCCATTTTTTCCCTGGTGACCAGTTGTTGATGCTCCTACTGCATGATCTCCCTTGTAAGTGACTGTAGTATAGTATAGTATGCTGGGAGGTACTACAGCCAGATGGGTGCTTCAGCTTAATATTGCAACAAACATAAGGCATGTGGTAGATGGTGGAGCTTTTGAGAGGGGATAAGATGAGGGCAGTGGAGGGATGAGTTGTTTGCAGAGGGAAGAGCTACTATTTGATGCCATTTGGCAGGTATGTGTGTGTGGCGGGCATGGTTGAGTTCCTGCACCTATTTTCTGAGAAAAAAAGCCCTGCTGTTGACCATCCAGAACCCTTTGTAGCATCCTAATAGATAGGTGTTAGGATTAGATATATTGAGACCCCATTCACACAGGGGCAACACGACTTGCAGGTCACCTCAGCGAGGCGACCTGCAAACGACTGCCCGGGCGACTTGCAAAACGACTTCTGTATAGAAGTCTATGCAAGTCGCCCCAAGTCGCCCCCGAAGTCGTACAGGAACCTTTTTCTAAGTCGGAGCGACTTGCGTCGCTCCCCTTAGAACGGTTCCATAGCACAGAACGGGAGGTGACTTGTCAGGTGACTAGGTCGCCTAACAAGTCGTCCCTGTGTGAATGGGCTCTGAGTGCTGGCTCACTGTGTTCTTATTATAACACCTGCACAAAGTTAATTAGCAACAAGCTCAGGGCTACTGCACTCCCTCAATGCAGACGTACTGATTTGTAAGAGACAAATGGTATAAAGTGAGCTATACTTTTTTACATCTACATGTGCAGGATATAGCCAAAAACAAAAGAGCTTAAGTCAGTAATGAAGGTATTAAATAAATAAAATGTTTGATACAAATACAGTATCAAGTAAAATGTGCCAAAAAGTGCCAGTGCCTGAATTAAAGTACAATCCTTGACTCCATAAAAATAATATTCATTAAACATTCAAACAAGAAAGTCCATTGTGAAAAGTTTTCATTGAATAAAATTGATTGGTGTATAGATCAATCACATCCAATGATCGATGCCAGTGCTCTTAGTGACAGTGCAGTGCTATTCCACTTCAATTCACTCCATGTGCGCTGTGCTCCAACCCCAATGGGTGCAGACTCACCAAATGTAGTTGACCTCTTATGGCTTATGTCAAAAAGGATCAAAAGAAAGCTTTCCACAGTTCTGCTGTGCATGGCTATGTGTCGTTAATGCTGTTTCTTTTTAAACAGACCAGTTGGAGCTCAATATGTGTATAAAGCAGAGAGGGATATCATCATGCAAGAACGTCTTTATTAAAATACATCAACACATAATAAAGGCTACTCACATAAGTGCCCCCCAGCACCCAGGGATCGTCTGCCTCTAATTATTATAACTGCCTCTGGCCGGCACTCTGAAGGCGAAAGCCGATGCTATCCATATACGGACTCAGAGAGCCAAGAGAACCACTCGCCCCTACTCGTACAGGTTTAGTCTCTCAGCAAACCAAGACATTTGGGAAAATTTCATGCTCCCAATTTTGTGGGAACAGTTTAGGATGGCCCCTTCTTGTTCTGACATGACTGCACACCAGTGCACAAACCAAGGTCCATAAAGTCATGGATGAGCGAGTTTAGGGTGGAGAAACTTGACTGGCCTGCACAGAGTCCTGACCTCAACCTGACAGAACACCTTTGGTATGAATTAGAGGGGAGACTGTGAGCCATCACCTTTCCCCTCAGCTTCTTTAGCAAGGCAGTGGTCGTCTTGGAGGTCTGTTTGGGAATACTGCCCTGCATCCCAGTCTCCAAAGGGAGGGGATCATGCTCTGCTTCAGTAAGTCCCAGTACATGTTGGCATTCATGGTTCCCTCAATGAACTGTAGCTCCCCAGTGCCGGCAGCACTCATGCAGCCCCAGACCATGACACTCCCATCACCATGCTTGACTGTAGGCAAGACATACTTGTCTTTGTACTTCTCACCTGGTTGCCGCCACACACGCTTAACACCATCTGAGCCAAATAAGTTTATCTTGGTCTCATCAGACCACAGGACATGATTCCAGTAATCCATGGCCTTAGTCTGTTTGTCTTCAGCAAACTGTTTGTGGGCTTTGTTGTGCATCATCTTTAGAAGAGGCTTCCTTCTGGGATGACAGCCATGCAGACCAATTTCATGTAGTTTGCGGCGTATGGTCTGAGCACTGACAGGCTGACCCTCCACCCCTTCAACCTCTGCAGCAATGCTGGCAGCACTCGTATGGAGTGGAACGTGTCCTGTTAAGCCGCTGTATGGTCTTGGCCACCGTGCTGCAGCTCTGTTTCAGGGTCTTGGCAATCATCTTACATCCTAGGCCATCTTTATGTAGAGCAACAATTCTTTTTTTCACATCCTCAGAGAGTTCTTTGCCATGAGCTGCAATGTTGAACTTCCATTGACCAGTATGAGAGAATGAGAGTGATAACATCAAATTTAACACACCTGCTCCCCATTTACACCTGAGACCTTGTAATACTAAAGAGTCACATGACACCGGAGAGGGAAAATTGCTACTTGGGCCCAATTTGGACATTTTTACTTAGGGGTGTACTCACTTTTGTTGTCAGCGGGACAGCAAATTTCCACTGTTATACAAGCTGTACACTCACTACTTTACATTGTAGCAAAGTGTAATTTCTTCAGTGTTGTCACATGAAAAGATATAATAAAGTATTTACAAAAATGTGAGGGGTGTACTCACTTTTGTGATATACTGTATATACATAGTCACAATGATAGCCACTCTAAACTATTTGAAACCTGCAAAAAGGGAAAGGTGCAGTTGGCCAGGTCATGTGCAAAACAACATTGTATTGTTTATTGTTTTGTTCTGTATATTGCCCTGCCATTGTTGCTTTTTGACTGTTGTCGTGTTTTTTATTATATTTGAAGACACACACTAATGCCGTGTACACACGACTGGACTTTTCGTCGGACTCAACTCCAAAGGACTTTTCGACGGAGTTCCAACGAAACTGACTTGCCTACACACGATCACACCAAAGTCCGACTGATTCGAACGTGATGAAGTACGACAGGACTAGAATAAGGAAGTTCATAGCCAGTAGCCAATAGCTGCCCTTGCGTCATTTTTGGTCCGTCGGACTAGCTTACAGACGGATTTTTCGATAGGATTTGAGTCCATCGGAAAAATTGGAAACATACGGATTTGTACGGTTGGACCTTTGCTGTCGAAAAGTCCGGTCATGTGTACACGGCATAAGGCCCCATTCACACATGCGGACTGTTTATTTCATCAGTTCAGTCACGTCAAAACGGATGAGGAATTCACCAGTTTCTCATCAGTATTTCATCAGCTGCTCATCTGTTTCTCATCAGTTTTTTTTACATCCACTACTAGGCAAAAATGGATGAAAAATAGAGCTTTGATCCGTTTCAAAAAACAAATGTTGACAAATGTTGACGAATGTGGATGTAAACTGCTGTAAATGGATGATCACCCATTTACATCCATTTTTCCATAGAGATGCATTGATGTCCATTTTTCATCCGTCAACGGATGGATGAAAGAAAAACAACCGGTCCACATGTGTGAAAAGCCCCTAAAATCTGCTTTGCAAAGCCAATGTGATGGGCTTCTGGTGTGCTGCTGTACCTTTAAAGCGGTGATAATAAGTCCCCTTTTTGTTTGTCTTTTTTTCATCAGTCCGTTGACGGACTAATGCAGCTCTATGGAAAAACGGATGTAAATGGACGATCATCCATGTTCACAATAGCCTCCCACAATAGACTATTTTCAGTCACAGGCAGTTAGCCAATGAGGAGAGAGCAGGGAGATGGGGCTGGATGCATATGGATGCATAGAGCCAAGGCTCGGGAGCTAGCATGCAGCGTTGCTTCCAGGGCAAGCGGCTTTCTCTGGGGGCACTGCTCAAGGGGAGGAGCCAGGAGTGATGGTGGGGGACCACTGCACAGAGTAGATAAGTATAACATGTTTGTTATTTAAAAGACAAAAATGAAGCTTTAATACCACTTTAAAGTTAGGGACCTCACTTATCAGAGGTGCCTTGACGAAGCAGTGTGGTTTCCAAATGTACTGCACCATGACTGAAAATCACTGACATTTAGGCTGGGTTCACATTATTGCGAATTCCCCGCATCCAATTCGCAATAGCAGGAGAATGTGACCGGCTCTCTATGGAGCCGGTTCACATATCTCCAATGCGGCTCCGGTGCGAATTTGCACAAGAGCCCAAAATTCAGGCTGAAATCGGACCTGAAACGATGAACCAGGAAACATAGTTACATAGTTACATAGTAGGTGAGGTTGAAAAAAAGACACAAGTCCATCAAGTCCAACCTATGTGTGATTATGTGATTATATGTCAGTATTACATTGTATATCCCTGTATGTTGCGGTCATTCAGGTGCTTCCAGTGTGAACCGCACACAGGCATCGGCATCCAGTGTGAACCAAGCCTTCCAAATAGAATGTACCTGTTACATTGGTGAAGCACCTATAAACAGATCGATGTGCAAGTAAAATATGGTACAGGATGTACAGTACATATAAATTAGAGCCGGGTATTTACCTTCTCACCGTTGTTCTCCAGAAGGAAGGGTTTACCCCAAATCCAGATACCTTCAGTGACAATATCAGTGCCAAACCTCCATGGGAAACCATTCAGAGGTTCATCTTCTCCTAAATCGTAAATTTTCTTCTCCTATTAAATTGAGTAGAAATTTAGAGACATCTTACAAAACCTTTTTATACTAGGGTTAGGTTCCATTTATGCTGAAGCCTTAAATTTCTACATATGCTGTATGCAATGGTAACATATCAAGTACACCTCCTAAGTTAGGCCCAGTTAAAATGACACTAAACTCTGTGTAAAAAAAAAAAAAAAAAAAATATATATATATATATATATATATATATATATATATATATATATATATATATATATATATATATATATATATATATATATATATATATATATAAAGAATATATATTCAGGTATTTATTCTTAACTCAAAAAATTATATTTTGTGTTCTTTAACTGCTTCCCCCTTTGGAGCAAAGTTTTCACTTCTCACTTGCCTTTAAAATTACCCCCAGAACGTTTTAGGTTCTGAACAAAGAGGTCCTGTAGAATAAATGGATGGTAATTGGTAAAAACACACAAAAAATTATTTGAATGCACAAAAAACACAAAATAATCCCTTTTTTTTCGTACAAAACAAAAGGTGAGGTAATGTCAAGTAATAAATACCAAATATGTCAAGCCTCAAAATTGCATGCGCCTACAAAATGGTAAAAAATTACAGTTCTCAAAATTATTAATAGATGATGCATTAAAAGCCTTTACAGCTCATCAGTTTAGAGTTTACTCTAAATGAGGGAACTAAAATTATGGCTCTCACTCTGGCCTGTGTGGCAGCATATAACATGTTTTTTATTTGTATTTGTAGGTGTCTGTGAAGAATGATGGGGGTGCTTTTATTTTATGTTGTTTTATTTATTTTAAATTCAATTTTTTTTTTAAATGTCTTTTTGCACCTAACTTTATTGCTATCACAAGTGGGCTAACAAACCCCCCTCTAAAAGACCACCCCTAATGTTTCCCCTGCCCTTTGCTCTGGATTGTGCTTGACCTGCAGTGCATTTGGCTTTCCAATGAAAGATCTATGAAGGTGGAAACACTGAGAGGTGGATGTCTCTGGATTTACACTGCACAGTTGAGATCAGGATATCATGTGCCCCATGGCTCCTTCTACTCACCATCATGAAAGTGTTATTTGTGGTCCCGGGTGGAGCAGAAGAGCCTGGGAACCACATAGCAGGGGGTGGTTTGTCAGGCAGGGTAAGGGAGGGTGGTGGTATGCATGAGTACCACAAAAGTGATTGAGCAGCTTTACAGCCACCCAGATCACTTTTAAATGAATTTTAGGAGTCAGCTGCATAAAACGTCTACCTCTTCAGACTTTGAACACACCAGACATGTCCAAAATGTTGGAGAATTAAGACACAATTAAAATACAGGGTTAGAAACAATTCTGAGACATATGTTTTATGCTGCTGCCTACAAGATAATTGGTCACTGACAACAACAAAAACTATCAGCCTGTATTACCACTCCTATCATGCTTCAATTTCTTGATATTGTCCTAGAAGAATGGACGTCTTTTCTCCTCAGAGAAAAGCAAAAGCATTTATTTCCTTTTTATGAACACATTTTTTGCTCAATCAAAATTCCTTGTTAACTGCAGAACCAAGAGAGCTCCATTGGAAGTTTTCCAGATCAGCTGATCCTTTGCACCACCTTGGAGGCTGTACCTGGACCCCACCATGATGAAGATATGGGGCCTGTGTTCCGTCAGATTAGACGACCCGTCAGATTTCGTAAGGGAAGGGACGTCCCGTCACGGCCATCTTGGTACACCCCGCACTTGGCCACACTAAGCCCACAGTCTGAAGTCGCCAAGCGCACATCTTTTTACACCCACCAAAATATTGCATTTCACACCTATTTTTACCACTAAACTGAGCTTGTATTCTCAAACACAGTATTTAGAAGTCAGTGACACGGGGGTTTATTTACTAAAGGCAAATCCACTTTGCACTACAAGTGCACTGCAAGTGCACTTGGAAGTGCAGTCATTGTAGATCTGTGGGGGACATGCAAGGAAAATAAAAAGCAGCATTTTTGCTTTTACATGATTGGATGATAAAATCAGCAGAGCTTCCCCTCATTTCAGAGCTTCCCCTCAGATCTACAGCGACTGCACTTACAAGTGCACTTTCAAGTGCACTTGTAGTGCAAACTGGATTTGGGGTTTAGTAAATAAACCCCATTGTTTTTATGTTGAATTTTAAAAGCAGCGGCAAGCCAGACATTGCAAATGTAGGCGCAGGACATACATGACAGGGTGTAAGTAACTTGCAGAGAGAAAAGGGTTAAATAAAGGAGGGGTATGTTGAGAAAGTATTAGACTTACCGGATTGGTGGATAAGTCAGTGGGGGAGGAGTGGTATGCGAAGTTCGAGGTCAGCAGTTGGAGGAAGAAGCAGGTTGAAAAGTTAGGGCTGCGGAAGAAGACAGAAATGAGTGAGTTGGATCAGCTTTTAGGACAGCTTAGGGCTGCAGCAGAGATTCATTACACTGACTGGCTACAGAGTCAGATTGCTGCATCTCTGCAGGGGGTGACGCAGGGCCCCCCTACACTGGGGCCTGCTCCCACACAGGCTAGGAGGTCCAGGCCTCCTGAGTGCCTTAGTCCTGACAACACCCCCCAGACTCAACGCCGGCTTGGGAGTCCCAGTTGGGCCCCTTCAGGCCCCCCTGCGAAGCAGACCCCCTCGTCAGCTGGTAGGGGGCCTGGGAGGAATCCCCCTCCACGGCAAAGTCCGAGAAGGGGAGACACTCTCCTGGTGCCTCGGCCTGTCTCCTCTGTCGTCATCCGAGCACAGGTACATGCGGCTGCCACATCTGGCGATGCTCCGGTCGGGTGGCAGCCCGGCGTGGGAGAACAGCGGCATCGGGCGCCGGCCATTACTCGTTTGCGGCCGGCGGCTCGCCTCATGGGGTGCCATCTTGCCTAGTGGGAGAAGCTATGCTACATGCCATCAGCGTCAGTCGGTAGGCCCCGCCTCCAGGCCCAAGTCAGGGCCTGGGAGGGTTGGCCGGAGAGATGCCTGTGTGCTGGCTGTGTCGTCGGTGCAGCACGATGATGTCATCGAGGAGGGACATAGCAGCGGTGGACGGAGCCCTCAGGGGGAAGTTAGCCTCACACCGCCGGTCACTCAACCAGCATCAGAGGGGAGGGAGAGAGCAGAAGAGGAGCGGTGTCGGTCGCAGGGCCAAGTGACAGCAGCAGACAGCAGCAGTGAAGACGGTGAGCTGACTGAGGAGCCCCAGGAGGCAGCGGTGGTGACGGGACTGGCGGCTGGAGGGTCTTCTCGCCCAACGCAGCCTGGTAAGCTATCTGTGCCTTTGTCTTCTCCTGTCTCGTCTGTCATGTCTGCTGTGGGTAGTAGTAGGGGGGTTAGTGATGTACAGGGTTCCTCAGGGGGAAGTAAGGAAGAGGGGCATTGGGATTCTTAGAGTTACTTCGCCACTTTGAAGGCGGTGCGTCGCAAGATTCGGCACCGGTTAGGCCCTGGGTGACACCCTCCTCGGGGGTCAGTGAATTACCGAGCACAGTTGCCCCCCCCTCGCAGAAGGTAGGTGTGGTGGCTGGGACTCAGACGGAAAAAGAAGTCGGGGACTCGGCGGCGGTAGTGGCGCAGAAGGACAAGGATGGAGAAAAGGTGCGATTGGCAGATGCGGCGCGGTGTGAAGTGTATGTGTGCTTCGAGGGACCTTTGGGGGCTCATTTGAAACAGAAGATGAGGGAGAAAATTTGGAAAGATGAGTTTGTGGAAATATTTTCCCTGCTCCCATTGGAGAAGTTTAATCCAGATCGGGTAAAACCGGATGGACATCTGCAAACTGGTTGCAAGCGTTTGCGATATTTGCAAGCGTGATTGGGGAAAAAGCCCCTGAGAATTGCTCGGCTTTATTCTGCTATCTGGAAGCCATCAGTGAGGCGCACAGGGTATACGGTGGTTTAGTGTGGCTTCGGTATGATGAACAATTTCGTCAGCAGAAGGCCATTCGCCCTTCTATTAGGTGGGACCAATAAAGATATCAGCCTCTGGATGAAGTTGATGACTTCATCCAGGGCTACGAGTCAGTTTTTTCCAGGGGGGGCCAGCGGCGCTTCCTCCGCAGAATCGCCGGCCCTTAGAAAAAAAAAGGGGGTTTGCTGGCAGTTTAATGAGGGAACATGCCGGTTTGGCAGCTCGTGTCGCTACAAACACGAATGCTCCGGGTGCAGTGGTACACACCCCCTCATGCGCTGTTTCAAGCAAGGAAAAGGTAGGTCTGGGGATGTTGCTGGAAAAAGGGATGACGCCGGTGAGACTGGAAAGGATGCCACCTTTTCTAAGTAGGTATCCGGATAGGGCAGTGGCTAGTTTGTTAGAAGCAGGGTTTAGGGAAGGATTTAGAATTCCGAGTACGGTGCGGGAAGTTCCTCCTGTATCAGGAAATTTGAAGTCAGCACTTCTCCATCAGGGGGTGGTGTCGACCAAACTGGGGAAGGAGGTGGCGTTAGGTTGGATGTCTGGCCCATTTCTGGCCCCGCCGGTGCCAGATTTGATAGTTTCACCATTGGGTGTGGTTCTGAAGAAGGAGCCGGGGCAGTTTCGGATGATTCATCATCTGTCTTATCCCAAAGGCAGTTCAGTGAATGATGGTATCGACCCGCAAGTTTGTGCGGTTACCTATACATCATTCGATGCGGCTATCTCGTGGGTTAGAAAATATGGAAAAGGGGCCCTCATGACGAAAACGGACATGAAATCTGTGTTTAGGTTGCTGCCAGTTCATCCCCAAAGTTGTCATTTGTTAGGTTGTTGTTGGCAAGGGTCTTACTTTATAGATCGTTGCCTTCCAATGGGCTGTTCTATCTCTTGTGCCCTGTTTGAGGCCTTTAGTTCGTTTTTTAAGTGGGCAGTTAGGGAAGTTGCTGGGGTTAACTCAGTCATCCACTATTTGGACGACTTTTTATGTATCGGCCCTCCGGAGTCCCGTTGTTGCGGGGTGTTGCTAGGAACAGTTCAACACCTGGCTGAGCGGATTGGTATTCCATTGGCAGCTGATAAAACTGAGGGACCAACTTCAAAGTTGGTTTTTCTGGGAATCACAATCGATTCTGTGGCTATGGAATGTAGGTTGCCAGTGGACAAATTGGTGGCCCTCAGGAGGGAGGTGAGTATGGCGAGTGTCGGGAATAAGCTTCATTCGAAGGAGCTGCAATCCTTGTTAGGTAAATTGAATTTTACTTGCAGGATTATTCCTATGGGTCGATTTTTTGCTGACGGCTGTCGGCAGCGACTTCTGGGGTACGGTACCCAATCACTTTGTGCGTCTTAACAAGGAACTTCGGGATGACTTGAAGATTTGGATTTCTGGAATCCTTCAATGGTCATTCAGTGTGGCAAACGGGGCCAGTCAGCAATGCTGACTTGGTCTTGTTCACGGACGCGACTGGGTCTGTAGGCTATGGTGCTTACTGTCAGGGGTGATGGAGTGCGGAACCATGGCCGGCGGTTTGGAGGGAGGCTGGGTTCCTGAAGAATTTGGTTTTGTTGGAACTATTTCCCATTGTTTTGTCAGTGGAAATTTGGGGGAAGACAACATGACAACATGGGGGTGGTATCGGCGATTAATAACATTACAGCTTCTTCCCCACCGGTGATAAGATTGTTGAGGCACTTGGTGCTTTGCTGTTTGAGGCTGAATGTTTTTATATATGCAGTACACATTCCCGGGGTGGATAACAAGTTAGCGGATGCTTTATCTCGTTTCCAGTGGGAAGAATTTCGTATGCTGGCACCGGAAGCGGACCTCAAAGGGGAGCCATGTCCGCTAAGTTTATGGAAACTTGCTCTGGAGTCGCCGCTGGATTGATCAGGCAATCTCTCAGCGCTGGAACGTGGAAAGTGTATTCGAAAGTGTGGCAGGAATGGTTTGCGCTTCTGGAGGAGATAGGCGGGTCGGAGGACTCAAACGATGTACAGGCTTGTTTGTTGTATTTCATATGTAGTAACTATTCGAATGGTGTTTCTGGGGCTGCAATTGGAAAAAAGATGGCGGCTTTGGCCTTTTTATTTCAGTTAGCAGGTTATGGAGATTTCACAAAATCTTTTGTGGTCATGAGAGCATTGAGGGGCTACCGGAAGGGCAGTTCCAAACCGGATACCAGACGCTCAGTGTCCTTTGAGGTGCTGGGAATAATTCTGGAGAATCTAAGGAAAGTCTGTTCTTCGGCCTATGAGCAGGTTCTTTTTCGGGCGGCTTTTGTGCTGGCCTTTTTTGGGGCGTTTAGAATTGGAGAGCTGGTTTCACCCTCCAAGCGGGTAGCAGGGGGTTTGCAGCTTGGGGATATACAGTGCTCGGTAGGGGCGGTACAGATCTGGATCAGGCGGTCAAAAACGGATCAGCTGGGTAAAGGGATCCGGGTAGATTTATTCAGGGGCTGTTGTGCAGAATTTTGCCCAGTGGCAGCCTTAGAGCAGTTTATGGCTCTTCAAACACACGGGGAAGGGGCATTGCTAGTACACCTCGACGGATCATGTTTGTCCAGGTTCCAATTTACGGCAGTTTTCCATAAGTGCCTGCAGGCAGGCGGATTTAGTCCGGAGGAATTTGCAGCTCATTCATTTCGTATCCGGGCGGCCACTGAGGCGTCTCGGTGGGGGCTTCCTTCTGAAGCCATAAAAAAGATTGGCAGGTGGGAATCCACTAGATTTCAGTTGTATGTTCATCCTCATTTGTTA
Source organism: Aquarana catesbeiana (assembly GCF_042186555.1). Taxonomy (NCBI): domain Eukaryota; kingdom Metazoa; phylum Chordata; class Amphibia; order Anura; family Ranidae; genus Aquarana; species Aquarana catesbeiana. The sequence continues at coordinate 620,105,397 of NC_133326.1, read as the reverse complement.
TGATGTGTTTGTGTTTTTTTTTCATGTTGATTGTACGTCTTTTATGTTGTGTTGTTGGCCCCTGGCTGGGTATGTCTTTGTTATGTCTTTTCAGATTTCCCCCGATGTCTCATCTGGATCATGGGACATTCTTATGTTTTTTGGGGGGCAAAGAGGGCAGATGTTAGGCCAGAGGGTAGACAGTTGAGGCTGGCTAGGGAGGAGGGCAGGATACGGTGGATTGGGATGCCAGGTATGTGGCATAAGGTGGTACCTGAGGTTCATCGCTTTGCACGGCTGGACCAGCCTCCGAATATTTTGGTCCTTCACGTGGGGGTCAATGATTTATCCATTAGACCCATGAGACAGGTCAAAAAAGACATAAAATGGGACTTTCGTAGGTTGATGACCTCCTTCCCTGACATGATCATAGTATGGTCGGACATCGTAGCGCGATTAGATTGGAGGGGTGCTAGGTCCATTGAAAAAATTAATAAGGCCCGTATCAAGGTCAACAAGGAGGTGGGTAGGTTTATTGCCCGTAATGGTGGAGTGGTGGTAAGACACCTGGAGTTGGACGTGGACACTTGGAGGTACTTGCGGGGGGATGGGGTACATCTCAACCCAGTCGGGATTGACCTTTGGGCGTTGGGTTTGGAGGATGGCATTCGCAGAGCATTGCTGGCGTGGCGCGGGCACAAGTGTAAAGTTTTACACTGGTGCCGCAGTGGCGGTTGAGTCTTTGGCGACAAGCATAAAATACATGAGGTATTGAGAGAATGGGACCCATTCTCAGGTTTTGAGTCTTCCCGGTTAGTCTGGTTTTAAGTTTAGTCTATCGGGTAATCAGTTGTTGGGGGTCTGTGGTCAGTTAGTGGTCCTCGAGGCAATTCTGGCAGCTGGAGACAGATGCTAACTATAAGTATTACAGACCAACAAAGAGGAAGAGGGAGTCGTCAGGGACCTGCAACCAAGGAGTGGGATTGGAGCTGGATTCGTTTAAGAATAGTTTTGAATATTTTTGAATAATGTTTGAATAATAAGTTATTTATTTGGTTTTTGATAATAAAAGGCTGAGCAGGCCATTTACATCCAGCAGGTGTCAGTGTCATCATTTATTAATAATGATAAGTTTGTATACATATGTGGTTTGGGGTAGTGAGTTATCTGACTTCCCTAGTTAAGACATGTACGTAGCCAGAATTGCAAATGTAGGCGCAGGACATACATGACAGGGTGTAAGTAACTTGCAGAGAGAAAAGGGTTAAATAAAGGAGGGGTATGTTGAGAAAGTATTAGACTTACCGGATTGGTGGATAAGTCAGTGGGGGAGGAGTGGTATGCGAAGTCCACGAGGGGAGTGAGATCAGAGGTCAGCAGTTGGAGGAAGAAGCAGGTTGAAAAGTTCCCTCCCTCCCGCCCTTAAAAAAAAAAGTTTTTTTCTGATAGATGAGGGGCTTAATAAAGGAAGATATGGCGGTTGGGTCTTTGGCGACAAGCATAAAATACATGAGGTATTGAGAGAATGGGGACCCATTCTCAGGTTTTGAATCTTCCCGGTTAGTTTGGTTTTAAGTTTAGACTATCGGGTAATAAGTTGTTGGGGGTCTGTGGTCAGATAGTGGTCCTCGAGGCAATTCTGGCGGCTGGGGACAGATGCTAACTATAAGTATTACAGACAAAAAAAGTGGAAGAGGGGGTCGTCAGGGACCTGCAACCAAGGAGTGGGATTGGAGCTGGATTAGTTTCAGAATAGTTTTGAATATTTTTGAATAATGTTTGAATAATAAGTTATTTATTTGGTTTTTGATAATAAAAGGCCAAGCAGGCCATTTACATCCAGCAGGTGTCAGTGTTATCATTTATTAATAATGATAAGTTTGTATACATGTGTGGTTTGGGGTAGTGAGTTATCTGACTGCCCTAGTCATGCTGATCTCACAGGTTTGCTAATCTGACAGAAGACTGCTTTTACAAATCAACATCAAAACAGTGTCACGGATTTCTAAATACTGTATTTCACTATATAAGCTCAGTTTAGTGGTAAAAATAAATGTGAAATGCAAGACTTTGGTGGGTGTAAAAAGATGTTCGTTTGGCGACTTCAGACTCTATGCTTACTGCGGCAGAGTGCGGGGTGTACCAAGATGGCCTTGACAGAGCATCACTTTCGTTACAAGTTTTGACGGGTCACCTAATCTGACGGAATGCCTGCCTGTAATGTGAAATGCTTGCGACACTCTCAAGACACCCAGAACACTGTGTTAGTTAGCCGCAGATTGCAAAAAACTATGGTACCCAAATTCTCCATGGGTGACGCTTTAAAAGCCTTTACAGATAATGAGTTTAGAGTTAAAAATGAATTATGGCCCTAGGATTATTTCTCTCATTCTGACATTTGTGGTAATATCTGAAATATGAGGGGCAATTCATGTTTACATGCACATGTGTGCCCTATGCTGCGCATATGCACATAGCTCCCAACTGTCCCTGATTTTGAGGGACTGTCCCTGATTTGGAGTAATGTCCCTCTGTCCCTCATTCCTCCTCATTTGTCCCTCATTTTGGTCTGATCTCTATAGCTATATATAAAATGCACTTTTTATCTATCAAAAAGTGTTTCACAGTGCTAAACCTTTGATCCAATTTCTAAATTGCTGTGTTTGTCAATTCCAAAAGCCAATATAAAGGAATAGTAGTGGTAAAAAAAACACTTGTGGGTTTAACCAATCTTGTTTTTTTTTTGTACATTCTCCTTTAAGGGGGCGTGGTAAGTGGTGTGTCCTATGCCTGCATACTTTTGCTGATGGGTGTCCCTCATTCCCAGCTCAAAAAGTTAGGAGGTATGTATACATTGTGATGTCTACAGGAGCAACAGGGTCGCTTTTACATTTTTTTTATTATAATTCATTTTTCAATGTTTTAATGTTTCAATGTTTTAAAACATTTTTAAATTAACTTTATTTCTATCACAAGGTAGGTAACAAGCCCTCTACGTACTAACAGGGTAAGCTGACAGGTCAAGTTTATGGAGACATCAGGGGTTTATGAGACCACCAATGTCTTCTCTGCCCTCCACTGCAGTAAGTCAACCACAGATCATGCTTGATTAGCTCGTTCCCCAGCTACAGTAGCCAGGGAAGGATAGCCCTGAGCTAGGAAGTGATGTAATACACATCTCTTTCAAGTTCATTAGTCACAGAGGAGATTGGGGAACAGATGTTTCTCCTCCTGCTTTCAATAGTAAGTGGATTTACTGAGGTCTTAGGCTTCCTAAAGGTACGGGAGAGCCTGGGAACCACTGCGGGTTAGTGGCATCTTCGTAGTGCAGAAAAGTGATCAGAGTGCTCTAGAGCCGCCAGGATCACTTCTACTTGAAAGCTGATTGCTGGATGTAAAACTCAATACCAAACTGGCAGCTGCAGCAGCCTGAATTAGTTTTAACCCCTTGAATACCAGGAATTTTTTAAACGTACAAAGGTTTTTACAGCAGTTCAAAAATCCAGGGATATACACACAGACACAGGTACAACATTAATGGGTAAGCAGAATGTAACAAAGTCTCAGCTTGTTATAAAATTACACGCACCGAGTGGACTACAATTACATCACCAAAACTGATATAATCAAAAAATGGGATACGGTACAAAAAAACTTGAATATGCAATTAAAATGTATTAACCACTTCAGCCCCGGCAGGTTTTACTCCCTTAATGACCAGGCCATTTTTTGCAAAACGGCACTGCGTTATTTTAACAGACAATTGCGCAATTGTGCGACGCTGTACTCAAATATAATTGATGTCCTTTTTTTCCCACAAATAGAGATTTCTTTTGGTGGTATTTAAACACCTCTGCTGTTTTTATTTTTTGCGCTATAAACAAAAAAGACCTGCAATTTTGGAAAAAAAAACTATATTTTTTATTTTCTGCTATAATACATATCCAAAAAAAATTGTAAAAGATCAAATTTCTTCATCAATTTAGGCCAATATATATTCTTCTACATATTTTTGGTAAAAAAAATACCAATAAGCGTATATTGATTGGGTTGCGCAAAATTTATAGCGTCTACAAACTACGGGCTAGATTTACGGGCTTTTCATTTTTTAATTGTTTTTACTGGTAATGGTGGCTATCGGCAATTTTTAGTGGGACTGCAACATTGCGGCGGACAAATTGACACTAAGTGACACTTTTTGGGGACCAGTAACACCAATACAGTGATCAGTGCTAAAAAAAATGCACTGTTACTGTATAAATGACACTGGCAGGGAAGGGGTTAACATCAGAGGCGATCAAAGGGTTAAGAGTGTTCCCTGGGAGTGTTTTCTAACTGTGTGGGGGATGGACTGACAGGAAGAACACAAAGATCAGTGTTCCTGCTTACAGGGAACAAATGATCTCTGTGTACTTCCATGTCAGAAAGGGGATCTGCCTTGTTTACATAGGCAGATCCCCGTTCTGCCTCTCTGTGGAGCGATTGCAGGTGGCAGGTGGACATCGGGTCCAAGTTTTTTTACCCATATCCCAGTTTCAATTAGAGAGATAGAGCAAACATCACATTGATGGATAGGTTTTTTAGCAGATAAGTACAATGGAGTCATGGATGTCCGCAGAACTTTTTTCAGTGGTGGGCTTCATTTTAAGGTCACCCATGCTCCGGCCCTTTTCAACTGTCATTATAACGGTCAAAGACTGCAGACATAGTACAAATACACGCAAATACATTACACCTCCATACAACCGATTACACCCAGATACATTACACCCCCCCATACACACAGATTACACATGGATACAATACACCCCCATACACCCAGATACATTACACCCTGATACACACAGATACATTACATCCGGATACACCCAGATAGATTATACCCAGATACATTACACCCCGATACACCCAGATACATTACACCCCGATACACCCAGATACATTACACCCCCATACACCCAGATACATTACACCCCCATACACCCAGAAGCATTACACCCCATACACCCAGATACATTACACCCCATACACACAGATACATTACACCCCCATACACCCAGATAGATTATACCCAGATACATTACACCCCGATACACCCAGATACATTACACCCCCATACACCCAGATAGATTATACCCAGATACATTACACCCCGATACACCCAGATACATTACACCCGATACACCCAGATACATTACACCCCCATACACCCAGATACATTACACCCCCATACACCCAGAAACATTACACCCCCATACACCCAGATACATTACACCCAATACACACAGATACATTACACCCTCATACACCCAGATACATTACACCCCCATACACCCAGATACATTACACCCCCATGTTGTGTATGTGACTCCCCGGACTGGGACATGCAGCGAGGTGCCCCCAACTGATTGTGCGCGCTTGCCTATAGGTAGCACCAGCCCTGCCGGGGGGGTGCACTTGACACCCCTTGCCCCTACCTGTGGATGCCCAGGTTTGGAGTTCAGATTTAACAAAGGGGAAAAAAGGCTGTTTGTCTTGAAATAGCCATGTTCGTAGCACAACTTCTCTTCGTATTATTTTCAATGAGCCTGATCTATAGTATAAAACTGAACAAGTTACTTATCTGTCAGTCTTACCATATTACGAAGGGCTCTCATAAAACAGTTCATTAGTAATGATTTTCCTGTTCGTCTTTTTCCAATCACGCTAATCACATAGACTGGGCGGTCGTCACATTCCAAGAAACATCTCTTTACTGCAGATTCATTTAGATGCAATTGTCCAGTCCTGTTTACCGATACCAGTTGTAGAGGCTGTCCAGGGAAATTAAAGAATCAAAGTCAGAAATCTCTGCAAGTGGATCTGAAGTCAAATAACAAATGCTCATATCAGGGAATTTATTTTAGCTTGCCATTGTCTGAATTGGGCCTCATTAGGGATGAGCCAAACACCCCCCGGTTCGGTTCGCACCAGAACACTGTGAACAGACAAAAAAATGTGTACACACGAACACTGTTAAAGTCTATGTGACACGAACATGAAAAATCAAAAGTGCTCATTTTAAAGGCTTATATACAAGTTATTGCCATAAAAAGTGTTTGGGGACCCGGGTACTGCCCCAGGGGACATGTATCAATGCACCTGTGATGGTGGAGGTGAGCAGTGATGACTAGGCCTCACTTAACAACGTCCTGGAAGTACCTAGCAACGTCCTGGCAGTATTCCAGTCAGGTTTCATAAGGTATGTAAATGGCCTACACCTATAGCAAGGGCCTTATTCAACTTTAGTCAGAGCTGCATAGTTTGTTTTTATCTATAGATGCCCCTTATCTGCATAGGCAGTTTTGTGGTAAAGGTGAACTATCCATTTAACATCAGTACATGGTACAACAGACACGTTAAGAATATGAAATGTTGGAGTAGTGCCGCGTACACACGACCGGACTTTCCAGCAAACTAGGTCCCACGGTCTTCCCGACGGACTTTCGGCAGAGGACCGACGGACTTTCAGAACGAATGGACTTGGCCACACATGATCGGACTAAGTCTGATCAAAAGTCCGTTCATTTCGTACGTGATGACATAAACGGGACAAAAAAAGAAAGTTCAATAGCCAGTAGCCAATAGCTTCCCTTGCGTCGTATTTGGTACGTCGGACCAGAACACAGACGAACAGTTTTCCCGATTTTTAGTCCGTCGGACAGATTCGAAACATGTTCTATTTCTAGGTCCGTCTGATTTTTTACCCAAAAAACGATCGGACTAGCCCACACATGATCGGATTGTCCGACGGACTAATCCCGTCGGACCTAGTTTGCCGGAATGTCCGGTCGTGTGTACGCGGCATCAGAAACACTTCAGGCCTCATGCACACTGGACGTTTTTTCAGCTGCTGCTAGGGGCGTCTGGTATTTTCTTTTTCTGCCTCTAAACTCCCCTGCATGTTAGTCTATGGTGTCCATGAACACATAGGTTTTTAGAGAAGCTTAGAAGGAAAAAAAAAAAACCACTGCCAGTGCGTCCAGGAGCATCAAAATCTTGACAGAAAAAATGCTTGATGCTTCTAAACGCATCCAAAAGCGTGTTAAAGCTAGGCATGTTTAGCACATGAGCGTTAATGCATTTGGCCAGAATAAATCATTATGGCTATTTAGAAGAATGGCCCAAGTGCTTGATGCCTGTAAACAAGCCTCAACGTGTTAGACACTTTTACAAGCATCAGGCCCTTTTTCTGCCAAAACGCTGCTACCAGGAGGAATGACTTCTAGGAGAGTTGGCAAAATGTCCTGTGTGCTTGAGGCCTTTAAAGCCCCACAATCTTTTCCACCAGAAGTAAACAGGCTAATGTACATAGTGAATCACATTTCATATTTGTCCATTCACTAGGGCTCCTACCTGGTTGAAGTAACATGTCGGGCATTTGTTTTCAGAGAAGGATGGTGTAGCTCGGTATTTTGTGATGCAAGGCCAGCAAAACACGTGTTTACATGGGTTATACATATAATCCTCCACGTCTTCAGCACACAGGTCACAGATAACAAGGGCTCCGGCACTGATTGGCATAGACATGTATTAAACATAACAAAACATGAGGTAGGAATTCATTGAATAATACACATAGTTACTTAAAGTGTTACTAAGCCCAGAACCTGCATTAACTATATCTGGTCTCCCACAGTACACAGAACATGGAAATGCTATTCTTTTAGTAAATATAAACTGCTAAATGCCTTTTCTCCTCAGCAGTATATAGCAGTCTTGTGACTTCTATTAGTTCCTAGTAAAGCTTCTAGGAGGCGTTTTCATTCTCCCCTGATCCTCTGTCTGGACATGTCTGGACAGTGCTGATTGGCCCTGTGCTAATTACATGCACCCTCCCAAGAAAAAAAAAAAACTCTCCAGCAATACACACCAAACTGAGCATGTGCAGCCTGTCTTCTGGCTCTGTAAATATCAGGTTATTTTTTGGAGACAGTGGAAGAAGAGGAGGATCAAACAGCCTTTATACACAATGCAAAGGATTAACCCCTTAGGTTCCACAGTGAGTATAACAAGCATGCTTCACTGCATATACAGACTGATTTTACTGTTGTGGGTTTAGTAACACTTTAACAATTTATGATTTTGTTGTGCTTTTAGGACCATCCAATATCTTTGAGACACGAATACCAATAATATTTTCACTAATTTTGGATTCCCTTATGGACTGATCACTGTTTATTTGGAACTCTTTATGGACTGATCACTGTTATATATATATCGCATTCTTATTTTGGTCATATTATTTTATTAGCGTGGAAATCTTTTAGTTTTTATAACTTGATGTATTCCTATCTTTTGGGAAATCTTCCTGACTATACCTTTTATTATGTCCTCAGATCCAGAGTCCTTTCAGGCCGCGTACACACGGGCGGACTTTTCGACCGGATTTGTCCGACAGACTTTCCAGCGGACTTTCGACAGACTTTTGGCGGACTTCCGACAGACTTTTTAACGAACAGACTTGCCTATACACGATCACACCAAAGTCCGACAGATTCGTATGTGATGACGTACACCGGACTAAAATAAGGAAGTTGATAGCCAGTAGCCAATAGCTGCCCTAGCGTCGGTTTTTGTCCGTCGGACTAGCATACATACAGGCGGCTTTCTGGGTCTGGCGGAGTTACAATGTAAAGATTTGAAGCATGTTCCAAATCTAAAGTCCGTCAGATTTGCGACTGGAAAAGTCCGCTGAAGGTCCGGTGAAGCCCACACACGATCGGATTGTCCACCGTATTTGGTTCGTCGGACAAGTCTGGCCGAAAAGTCAGACCGTGTGTACGCTGCATCAGAAATCCTCCTTTATTCCTAATATTTGCCTAATATTAGAATTTTTTATTTTTTATGGTTTACTTTGGATATGAGCAGTTTGAATAAATATTTTTTGTAAGTATGTACTTTAGTTTCATCATTTTTGGGGTGGATGATTGATGGAATAATGTGGGTTACGCTGAGGCGTATATATCCCTGATGGGCTAAATTGTCATCCTGTGGCATTTGGAGGCCGCTTTATTGGTTCTGCTGAGCTAGAGGGGATGGAGGGGTGGACAGAGGCTCTATCCCTTTCCATACTTACCCTCCCCTCTCCCCCCCCCTTTTTTTCCCCTCTTCCCCTATTCTGTCTTCCCCGCTCTCTTCTTCCTTCTTGAGTTTAAAATTAAAAACACAGGGTACTTTCACATTTGTACAATTTATCTCTCTCCGTTTGGTTCTCACTGCTCTGAAGGACCTTGTGATGAATCAAAACCTGACTATGTTGGAACATGGTTCTCTCCTGTGGAACCCCAACATGGGCATGTTGTTACTTCTAATGTTTATGCAATACGTTCTCTGTATTGATGAAAAATAAAGAAATGAAAAAAAAAAAGAATAATGTTAGTTGACTATATCTTTATTTATATTTTATTGTGTGTGTGTATATATATATGTGTATATATATATTCACTGAGGTGAATATGATACAGTATTCACTTTAAAGGTTAATGCAGGGTTCCTGGACTATCGCTTTTGAGCGGAGAAAGCTGTGTTTTTGGTTTTCCCTGGATTCTGTAGTTCTGGATCAGAACCTTCAATACTGTCTCTGGATTTTACCAGGTGCCTGCAACCTGTCTCAGTACATGGGTGTGCAGGGTCGTTATATACTCAAACCTGAGGATAGTTCAGAGCTCCCAGTTTGGAAACAGTGTGGAAGACAGGTTTCACCCAGGGGTCAGAGCTGCCCAAGCAGCCAAGTGGAATGGTAAGATTGTTGCTGTTATAAATGCATACTCCCCAACTTTCTGAAATGGGAACAAGGTATGCCTATTAGCAAAAGTATGTAGACATAGGACACCCCACCTGCCATGCCCCCCTAAAGGAGAATTGTACAAAAAAAATATTAGTTAAACCCAAAAGTTCTTTTTTACCACTGTAGCACCCTCTAGGTAGGTAGGTGCTAGAGACAGGAGATCTCAACCAGGGGTCAGGAGGATGCTTATCCAGAGGCCAGGATTGGTTCGTGCAGCATAGCGCTGCAACTAAAGCCTAAGAGATCCAAGTGAACCAGGAGAGCTGGACAACACAGTCAGAGGGACTGGTAAGAAGAGCTATTTTTGTTTGACTGGTCATATTAATGTGGAAAAACCCCTGCATGAGCAACTGATATCTATGTGAATGTTCTGTTTTATTTAACCACTTCAGCCCCAGAAGATTTTACCCCCTTCCTGACCAGAGCACTTTTTACAATTTGGCACTGCGTCACTTTAACTGACAATTGCGCAGTCATGCAATGCTGTACCCAAACAAAATTTCCGTCCTTTTTTCCCCACAAATAGAGCTTTCTTTTGGTGGTATTTGATCACCTCTGTGGTTTTTATTTTTTTGTGCTACAAAAAAGAGCGACAATTTTGAAAAAAAAAAAAATTATTTTTTGCTATATAATATCCTCAAATAAAAAAAACTAATTTCTTCATCAGTTTAGGCCAATATATATTCTTCTACATATTTCTGGTAAAAAAAATTGCAATAAGCGTATATTGATTGGTTTGCGAAAAATGTATAGCGTCTACAAACTTTACGAAAGATTTATGGCATTTTAATTTTTTTTACTGGTAAAAGCGGGTGATCTGTGATTTTTAGCAGTACTGCGACATTGCAACGGACAGATCAAACACTTTTGACACATTTTTGGGACCATTGACATTTATACAGCGATCAGTGGTATAAATATGCATTGATTACTGTGTAAATGTCACTGGTAGGGAAGGGGTTAACACTAGGGGGGCGATCAAGGGGTTAAATGTGTGTTCCCTCAATGTGTTCTAACTGTATGGGGATAGGACTGACTGGGGGAGGAGACATATTGTTGTTCCTACTTAGTAGGTACAAACGATATGTCTCCTCTCCCCTGACAGAACAGGGATTTGTGTGTTGTACACACACAAATTCCTGTGCTGGCTCTCGTGCATGCAATTTCGCATGGCCAGTGGATCCCCCCGCCATGCAGCAGGCGAGCGCACCCTCTGGCAGCTTCTAAAGGGAAAGCCGTACCCATACGGGGTTTCGCCCAGGAGAGCCATTGTGCCGCAGTATCCAGCATCCTGCATTGGGTATGACCATGTGTTTGGGGCTGCTGTTACCCCTGGCAACAGGACATTTGTTTGGCTGGCAGTAGGTGTTGGAGAGTCCAAAAAGGCTGTAATGCTGGACCATGACCAAGTGGGGGCATTAGCCTGTGAGAGCACTGCAAAGAAGAGACATTGCCCTTAATTGAAGACTGCAACACCTGCCAAGTGGAATGGTAAGATTGTTGCTGTTACAAATGCATACTTCCCAACTTTCTGAGATGGGAACAAGGTATGCCTATTACCAAAAGTATGTAGACATAGGACACCCCACCTGCCATTCCCCCCTAAAAGAGAATTGTACAAAAAAAAATTAGTTAAACCCAAAAGTGTTTTTTTTTACCACTGTAGCACCCTCTAGGTAGGTAGGTGCTAGAGTAGGATTTTTTGTCTTAGGGTAGGCAAATTTAGGCAGGCCTGGCTGCCAGACAGGCCTGTTTGTTTTGATCTAGGTTGTGAGTGGCTCAGGATAGCAGCTGGTGACTCACAGGTAGCATCACTAAGACCTCCCTCTTCTTTCTAGAGCTTCATGGAAGGTACTGGAAAGAGAGGAGGAGAGGAGAGGTGGAGCTGCTTGGGGTGTTCTAAGGAGCCCTGACCAATCCCCAACCTAGGGCTGGTGAGTGACAAACACAGTCAGGAGGACTGGGGAGGCATGCCTGAGACGACTGGAAGCATGTAGTCTGGGATGAGTGCAGAGCCATTCGAGTGGACTGTGTTGTCAAGGGCAGTGGAGAAGGGCAGCTGCAGTCAGGGGGGCTGGCAGGGCCTGAAGATGGGTTACTGGGCTTAGTAACCAGAGATAGGACAGCTAGCACTAGAGACTTTCTATCTGCTACACTATAGGGGCCCGCTGTCCCTGCCTGCAAAAGGCTGTTGCTAAAGGCCTGGCTTAGTCAGTCAGGCCCAACCACATTGTGCTAGCTGTGCCTGGAAATTAGAGAGGAAGCGATGTGCAGGAGGAGAAATGGAGTGAACCTACTGAACTGTACATAGGTATCCCAAGCAAATTGCTATTATTTCCACTGGGCATTCCATATTTCCCCTACCCCATCCATGTTCAATTCCCTCAATAAATATAAAAACAAAGCTGACAGACTGTTCATTGTCTTGGAGTGTCTGGGAAGTGACCACTTAGCAGCCCCTATGGGGGTACCGCTACACCACTACTTTTCCTTTATACTGGCTTTTGACATTTATAAATGCAGAAATTTAGAAATTTGATGAAAGGTTTAGCACTGGGAAACACTTTTTATAGAGATAAAAATATGCATTTTATATACATCTCTATAGATCAGACCAAAATGAGGGACAAATGAGGAGGAAAGAGGGACAGAGGAACTTTGTTCCAAATCAGGAACAGTCCCTTTAAAATCAGGGACAGTTGGGAGCTCTGCAAATGTGAAAGAGACTGGGTATGGGTCTAATCCCGGTGAAGTGGGAGTAAGTCTGGCGAGGATTGCTTCTAGTGAAGAAAGAGACTTGTTGCAATACAATACTCTGTGTAGTAGCAAAGCACAGCTTAGAGCAAGATTGAGGACTGTTAAGAACTTGTCTCCATGCAGCGTTGTATGGAGCAGGGAGGCAAGCGTTAAAACTAAATGTGATGGTGTGTTGCTTATTAATAAGTCTGGAAATGCTGATATTTTTCCCCTGTGTTGGGGTTTAAGAGTGAAATATGTTCTGTGGATGAGACAGAACTGATTCAGCAGAGTGCTGTGGCAGATATGTCAGGGGTGACCACTGAGGTATGCGTGACATCGCCCTAGTAACCATGACAGGTGCAATAGAGGTGTCCCTGGAGACCTCCCAGGAGCTCACGGTGTGGGAGCTTGATGTTTCCCAGGGCAACTATGTAGAAACCCAGACGGGCGAGAGTGTTTCCTGTAAGGTGAAAAGTGATGTACTGAATGTTTCACAGGTTCAAGCTGGTAATGGGCTAAGACAGCCTGTGAAAGTCAGGAATGATGACGTTGAAAAATGTATTACTGTTAATGATGATGAAGGTGGGATATCTCCCATGGTAACCAGAGGCAATGCTGCTGGGTTGTCCCTGGAAATCTCACAAGGGCTCTGTGTGTTGGTGCCGGTGATTCCCCAGGATAGCTCTGATACTGATCTGGGGGAACAGAATGGGGAATCAGCTCAAATGGCAGAACTTGTATTATCAGCCCTGGTTCACACCTGTGCGATTTTTTTAATACAATTTGACGGTTCAAAATCGCATGACAAGTCGTACCCCATTGCTGGCAATGGAATCGTTCAAATCGTTGAAAAAGGTTCCTGCACTACTTTTTTGCAATTTCATTGTGACTTGCATTGACTTCTGTTAAATTACATCACAAGCTGCAATGTAATCGGAGGTCCAAATCTCACTGATCTTTGGCTTTGAAATTGCACTGAAGTAGCGTGATTTCAAAGCCGCACTGGTGTGAACCAGGGCTTAGAGTCTGATGTTGTTAAAAGTGACTTGCGCAAGGTGTTTGCTGCTAAGCCACTCTGTCCGCCTCTGTCTCCTTGGGCAGATGGAACTGTGCTGCAGAATACCAGAGACTAGAGCACAGACAGGATAGACTGGGATAGTTTGGCCATAAAGTTTGTGGCATTACTGAAGGAAGCATTTATGTATAACAAAGGGGTGGACGTGACAGCTGCTGTGCCAAATGGAGGGTCTGCAGAGCAGCCAGAGGTCAAGGGTGCATTGGATGTTGCAGAAGTTAATCCCCTCCAGCCAGGAGGACCAGATAGGGGCGAATGCCTGCATAGATTTTGTATCAAGTATCTCATTTACAAAGGTTTTTATTGACAAATAGCATAAGTATACAGATCCAACTGACTTGGATAATAAACCGTACATGTGACATAACTTGAGGAACGGTTTCAAAGTACAAAGTAGTGAGAGAGAATTGAGTGATAAATAGAGGGTGCTAGATAGTGGTTAATATTATCAAAAATACTAAAAGAAAAATAACAAGTGATGTGAATTGTTAAGCAATGGTTGTACATATAAACCTAAGTGATATAATACAACAATAATAAACAAAAAGGTATAAAAATATATGCAGACAATCAATCACAAAAACATAACAATCGTGAGTAGATAGTCCCAAACAAGGAAAGAAACACAGTTCTATTATAGCCAAAGTGATCTTCTGTGTATATAATCTTCTAAGCAAATAGTAAGATATGCTTCACCAAGAGATGACACCCAACACTGCTGGATATTAAATCTGCTTACCAGATGTAATTGACTTATTTTGTTACAAAAAAAAGTCACAAAACACTTGTACAGGATAGTGCCTGCTCACATGGATAGACTGGAGATGAATAGGAAAGCTTCCTCCCCGGGTAGTTAGGCATGGGATATATAAAAGACAGTAGAGATATCCATAGCGTAATTCAGTTTATTAAAAAGCTAAAAACATAAAAGAGAGCCAAGAGGCCTCTTACATTTGATGGTGCCTACCCGGTACTGGGGCTGCTAGCTTTTCGGTAGTGGGACTGTGTATGGATGCCGTAGAGCCACCTCCGTGGTCGGCGTGCGTTCCACCCGTCAACAGCAACAACCAGGAATGCTGGATGTGACGTAGGATGACGTGACCAGGTACCGCTCCGACGTACATTTCGTAATAAAGTCTTCAGGAAGCATACCTTGGTTACTAGGATACATGTTACTTATAGTCAATGGGGGCTGGATTAGGGGCGTGATAATTATAGAATAGGGAACTCATGTTACGCAGCCACGGTTCCAGTTTACATTGCTTGCAGCTAATAACGCTTATATACACAACCATAGGAGTACAATAACTTTGATTCACTATTTATGAGTAAAACATTTGATGGAGCATCTTACTTATAGTCAAAAGGGGCTGGATTAGGGGCGTGATGATTATAGAAATAGGGACTCATATTACGCAGCCACAGTGCTGATTAACATTGCTTTGCAGCTGATATCTCTTGTACACACATCCATAGGAGTACAATAACTTCAATTCACCTTTCAAGTAAAACATTTGATGGGACTTATCAAAAGCCCATTACAAAAAAGCAAATGGGACAGAAAAATTGCAAAACAATACCCCAATATAAATAAATCAGCATCATAGGGGTATAAATCTGATCATAAAATTGGAGAGCCAGGGGGAAGAGGGTATGTACACACATGCTGAGGTTTAAGCGTTTGCCAAAAAGCAATTTAGATCTAATTCAATGTTCATCCCAAAAGGCTGCATAGTGTGCAATTTATACAGCCAATAGATTTCATTTTGCGAGATGGATCTCTTCATGTGCGTACCCCTCCAATGTTTTCATATTTTATCTATACCATAAAAAGTTAAAAGAGTCAGATCACTATTGTGAAAGAGTTTAAAGTATCTGGAGACACTATGGTTGAGAAAACCTTTTTTAATGTTTGCAATGTGCTTATAAATTCTAATCTTTAACTGGAGTGTGGTTCTACCCACATATTGTAGGGAACATGGACACTCCAGAACATATGTCACATGATCTGAGTAACACGTGATAAGAGGTTTGATTTTAAATTCTTGTTTGGTAACCAACGATTGGAAATGGGAGATCTTTTTGTTAGTGCCTGGTTTTTTAGTTGTTTTGCAGGCCTTACATCTAGTGCAGTAATGAAAGCCAGACCCATCCAAAAAAGTAGATGGTTTTGTTGGAGGGTCTGGGACATTGCGGGCAATAAGGTTCCTTAGTCCGGGGGCTTTTCTATAGATAAATTTTGGTTTTGCTGATAATGAAGATTGTAAATCCTTATCTTTAAGCAAAATTGGCCAAAATCTTTTGAAAATGGTTTCCACTTGTTTGTACTGTTGGTGGAAGCCTGATATAAACATCACCTCCCTTTTTACTTTTTTGGTTTGGTAACTAGAAGTGTTTGTCTATCCATTGCTGAAACCTACTCTAGAAGTTTCTCAAGTGTCCGCAATGGGTAGCCCTTCTCCAAAAACCTACTAGTGAGTACTTCTACCTGTAGAAAAAAATCAACATCGTTGTCACAGTTGCGCCTAAGGCGCATATATTGTCCTTTTGGGACAGCCCCTATCCACTGTGGATGGTGGCAACTGTGAGTCGGCATAAAGGCATTCCTATCAGTCTCTTTAAAGAAGGTCTTTGTGCCAATGGTATTCTGGTGTTTAGTGAGCGTGAGATCCAAATAGTTAGCAGTCACTAGATTGCATTCTGTCGTGAACTTTAGGCCATATTTATTGCTATTAATTTTTCCCCAAAAATCTAAAAAACTTATGTAAGAGCCCTCCCATAACAGAATGATGTCATCAATGTACCTTTCTATAAAAAAGAAGCAACTTAGTTCTATTTTTAAAGATTGTTTCCGATTCCCATTTATTTAATGTGATATTCACCACTAGGGATGAGCATTATGTTCGGGTCGAACACGAGTTCGACTCGAACATTGGCTGTTCAAGCGTTCGTCGAAATACGAACATTATGGGACGTATGCGCCAAATTCGAGCGGCACGACATCGCAGTGCATTGCTGTCTGATGATTGGCCAAGCATGCACTGTGACCCGCATGCTTTGGCCAATCACAGCGCCGTCAGCATAGAGAGCCATAATTGGCCAAAGGCATGGTGCCTTTGGCCAATTATGGCTCAGGGGGTCAAGTCCACGCCCCACACACTATATAAGGCCGCCTGCACATCGGCCCTGTGCAGTGTGTTGCTGGCGTTGAGCGAGAGAGTGTCATTTCATTTAGAATGAGCAGGCAGGTGATTCAGTTAGCCGCAGTGTATTTAATATATATATATACAGTCAGTCTCGTATATATATATATATATCCACTGTATCCAGTTTAGCTAGATCTGACTGCAGTCCGTTCCTGGTGTACTGTTTCTAATATACTTCAGGCAGGCAGGCGATTCAGCTAGCTGTAGTGCATTTAATATATATATACAGTGGATGTATATATATACGAGACTGTGTGTATATATATATATATATATATATATATATATATATATATATATATATATATGTGTGTGTGTGTGTGTGTATATATATATATATATATATATATATATATATATATATATATATACAGTCTCGTATATATATACATCCACTGTATCCAGTGTAGCTAGATCTGACTGCAGGCTGTTCCTGGTGTACTTTTTCTAATATACTGTCAGGCAGGCAGGTGATTCAGTGAGCTGTAGTGCATAAAATATATATACAGTCTCCTACATATATATCCACTGCATTCTAGTCTAGCCAAGCCTATATCTGACTGCAGGCCATTCCTGGTGTACGTTTTCAAACACACTTTCAGGCAGGCAGGCAGGCAGGTGATTCAGTAATCTGCAGTGCATTAAATACATATATACAGTCTCCTACATATATATATATATCCACTGCATTCCAGTCTAGCCAAGCCTATATCTGACTGCAGGCCATTCCTGGTGTACATTTTCAAATACACTTTCAGGCAGGCAGGCAGGTGATTCAGTGATCTGCAGTGCATTCAATATATATACAGTCTCCTACATATATATATATCCACTGCATTCCAGTCTAGCCAAGCCTTTATTTGACTGCAGGCCATTCCTGGTGTACTTTTTCAAATACACTTTCAGGCAGGCAGGCAGGTGATTGAGTGATCTGCAGTGCATAAAATATATATACAGTCTCCTACATATATATCCACTGCATTCTAGTCTAGCCAAGCCTATATCTGACTGCAGGCCATTCCTGGTGTACGTTTTCAAATACACTTTCAGGCAGGCAGGTGATTCAGTGATCTGCAGTGAATTAAATATATATATAGTCTCCTACATATATATATATGTCCACTGCATTCTAGTCTAGCCAAGCCTATATCTGACTGCAGGCCATTCCTGGTGTACTTTTTCTAGTAAACTTCAGGCGGTGTTTTGCTAATAAAATTTTACAGCATGTCTGGAAGGCTACCAAGGAGAGGTAGACGCTCACAGGCCACAAAAAGAGGGCAAGCAGGCTCTGTGTCTACAGCCAACAGTGCTGGTCGTGGACACAGTGCATCCTCAGCAGGTGGCCATGGGGCACGCTTGTCCTTTTTTTCGGCAGCTGGCTGTGTTGATCCACAACATGCAGAAGAGTTGGTGGAGTGGATAACTAAGCCGTCCTCATCCTCCTCATCCTCTGTCACCCAGGCTCAGAGTAGTTTGCCTGCCAATGCAGCTGCCAAATTGGCCTATTCCATCGGCTCAATGTCATCAGTCACGCCTTCCCTAGCCCCACCATCATGCACGGAGGGGTCCCCCGAATTGTTCAACCACAGTGTCGGGTACATGCTGCAGGAGGATGCGCAGCGTTTTGAAGGCTCTGATGATGGTATTCTGGTTGAGGAAGGCAGTAACGTGAGCCCAGAGAGAGGGGGTGCCCAAGAAGGACAAAAAACTGTCAGTCATGTTCCCCCAGCTGCAGCATACGGCCAGGTTTGCTCCAGTGACGAGGAGGGGGTGATGATGAGGTCACTGACTCTACGTGGGTGCCTGATAGAAGAGAGGAGGAGGCACATTTCCAATGAGGCAGGATGCCCTGTAGGGGCCATCTTAAGGGCAGCCACCCGACTGCATCACACCGCAGAGCTCCGCATGTGCAGGGCGCTGCTGACTCCCCACGTATTTTGAAAAGTTCTTTGGTTTGGGCCTTTTTTGATATGTGTGCAGCAGATTGCAACATATGTCTGAAGCGTATCAAGCGTGGCCAAAACAGCAGCCGCTTGGGCACCACATGCTTGACCAGACATATGTCGACCTCCCATGCAGTCCGTTGGCAACAGTACTTAAAAGACCCACACCAAAGAACAAGGCGGACCTCTCCTTGCTCTTCATCAGCTGGGATCTCCAACCCCACTATACCTTCAGTCCTCTCAGAAACCTGCACCGAGAGGAGTGAAGGTGTATAATTAGGTGTTGCAAGTACTTGCGGGCAGTCTGCTATCGCTACACCAACATCCGATTGTAGCAGGCAAATTTCCCTACCCCAGTTGCTAAACCATAGAAAGAAATTTGGTCCCAACCATCCACATGCTCAGCAGCTGAATGCTAGCTTGGCTAAATTGCTAGCACTCAAACTGCTGCCTTTTCAGCTGGTAGACTCTGCCCCCTTTCATGAATTTGTGGAATGTGCGGTACCTCAGTGGCAGGTTCCCAAATGCCATTTCGTTTCACAGAAGGCCATTCCGGCTCTAAACCGGCATGTGGAAGGCAATGTCTTGGCCTCGTTGGACAGGGCGGTCAGCGGTAAGGTGCTTATTACCGCTGACTCATGGTCCAGCAGGCATGGACAGGGACGTTACCTTTCTCTCACAGCGCACTGGGTAACTCTGCTGGCAGCTGGGAAGGATGCAGGACAGGGCGCAGTATTGTTGGAGCTTGTTCCGCCACCACGCCTCCAAAATGCTAGTAGTGGTGATTCTGCCACACCTCTCTCCTCCACCCCCTGCTCTTCTTCTTCCTCTATAGCCTATTCCTCTGCAGATTTCTCCTTGGAACCAGTGGTGCTCCGTAGGCGTTCAAGGGGTTACGCAAGCACTCAGGCAAAAAGATACTATGCAGTGCTTGAGTTGGTCTGCTTAGGGGACAGGAGCCACACTGGGGCAGAGATTCTGTCAGCTCTGTAGGGGCAGACTGAGAGGTGGTTGACACCACACCAGCTTCAGCCAGGAATGGTGGTTTGCGACAATGGCACCAACCTCCTCTCCGCTCTCCGTCCGGGACACTTGACCCATGTTCCCTGTTTGGCTCACGTCCTTAATTTGGTGGTGCAGCGGTTCTTGTGCAGGTACCCGGGCTTACGGGATCTCCTGAGGCAGGCCAGGAAAGTCTGTGGGTGTTTCTGCTGGTCATATAATGCCAGTGCTCAGCTGGCTGACCTTCAAAAGGAATGCAACCTGCCCAAGAACTGCCTCATTTGTGACATGCCCACCAAGTGGAACTCAATGTTGGCAAAGCTGCAGCAGCTTCACATGCAGCAGAGGGCCATCAATGAGTACCTGTGTGAGAATGGCACCAGGACAGGGTCAGGGGAGCTTGGCTTTTTTTCGCCACGCCAGCGGCTACTGATCAAGGATGCATGCATGCACTGTCATGTCACCATTTGAGGAGGCCACGAGGATGGTGATCAGTGACAGTGCATGCATCAGTGATACTGTCCCTCTTGTCTTCCTGTTGGAGCACATGCTTCGTGGAATAATGGACAGGGTACTTGAGGCAGAACAGAGGGAGGAAGAGGAGGACTTCCTTACCTCTCAAGGCCCCCTTTATCCGGATAGTATTCTTGCGGGCCCGCCAATCACACAGGAAGAGGAGGATGACGATGAGGATTGTGTCAGCATGGAGGTGGAGCCTAGCACTCAGCATCAGCAGCAGTCTTCAAGGGATCGTTTTCAGTCCCCAGAAACCCATAGACTTGTACGTGGCTGGGAGGAGGTGGCTGTGGATCATGTCATCCTTAGTGGCCCAGAGGACTCCGGATCGAATGCCTCAGCAAACCTTCACTGCATGGCCTCCCTGCTCCGGCAAAGCCTGCGAAAGGACCCTCGGATTCGTGGTATTAAGGAGAGGGATCATTACTGGCTGGCAACTCTTCTTGATCCATGTTACAAGGGTAAGGTTGCGGAATTTATCCAGCCTTCGCAGAGGGAGCATAGGATGAAACATCTTCGGGAGGCCTTGCAGAAAGGTTTGTGCAATGCATTTCCAGAGCCTGGGAGGTTACAATTTCCTAGTCCTCCTGGACAACGTGGTGCTGAGGCTTCGGTCAGTCAAAGAAGGAGCGGTGGAGAAGGTGGCCGTCTGACCGATGCGTTCAGACAATTCTTAGTCCACAGCCCCAAGGTCTGATCGGTTCCAGCAACCATTGCCAGCGTCTGATTTACATGGTGCAGGAATACCTAGGGGCAAGATCAGACTTGGAGACCTTTCAAAGCGAAAATCCACTGGGTTACTGGGTCTTGAGGATGGATCACTGGCCAGAGCTTGCACAATATGTAATTGAGCTACTGGCCTGCCCTGCATCCAGCGTTCTTTCTGAACGCACATTCAGTGCTGCTGGAGGCTTTGTAACCGATCATAAAGTGCGCCTGTCCAGACTCAGTTGATCAGCTCACCTTCATAAAAATGAATCAGTCTTGGATCACCAGATACCAAGCACCTGATGCTGATGTAACCAATTAATTTTTCTATGAATGTGTGATCCCTTGAAGACTACCTATGCTGAGTGACTATCCTGTTATGCTGAGTGACTATCCTATTTCTCCTCAATATTCATGTTGATAGCTTCTAAGAACATTTTTGTTTCAGGGCACCACCACCAGTACCTAAGGCCCAATTTTTCTGCCCCTGTTTGACAGGGGCGCGTAATTACAATTTTTGCTGTAATATTTCACGGCAGGGCTAGTTCCTGCACTCAACTAGAGTATCTGTGAGGGGTTGCAGTGTTGTGGCACCACCACCAGTGCCTAAGGCTCAATTTTTCTGCCCCTGTTTTACAGGGACGTGTAATTACAATTTTTGCTGTAATATTTCACAGCAGGGCTTGTTCTTGCGCTCAACTAGAGTATCTGTGAGGGGTTGCAGTGTTGTGGCACCACCACCAGTGCCTAAGGCCCAATTTTTCTGCCCCTGTTTTACAGGGACGTGTAATTACAATTTTTGCTGTAATATTTCACAGCAGGGCTCGTTCTTGCGCTCAACTAGAGTATCTGTGAGGGGTTGCAGTGTTGTGGCACCACCACCAGTGCCAAATGCCGCGTACAAACGACCGGTCTTTCCGG
Organism: Aquarana catesbeiana; assembly: GCF_042186555.1. NCBI lineage: Eukaryota > Metazoa > Chordata > Amphibia > Anura > Ranidae > Aquarana > Aquarana catesbeiana. Next base: position 620,083,479 of record NC_133326.1, on the reverse strand, counting down.
CAGAAAAGGTCTGACGGAATCATTCCATCAGACATTCCGATCGTGTGTGGGCTTCATCGCACTTTTTCTTTCGAAAATTCTGACAGACCTAGAAATAGAACATGTTTTAAATCTTTCCAACGGAATCAATTCCTATCGGGAAAACCGTTCGTCTGTATGTTATTCCGACTGACCAAAAACGATGCAAGGGCAGCTATTGGCTACTGGCTATTGAACTTCCTTTTTCTAGTCCCGTCGTACATCATCGCATTCTAAACTATCAGACTTTGGTGTGTAGGCAAGTCCGTTTCAGCGGAACTCCGTCGGAACCCTGTCAAAAAAACCATCAGAGTTTATTCTGCCGGAAAGTCCGGTCGTGTGTACGCGGCATAAGACCCAATTTTTCTGCCCCTGTTTAACAGGGGCGTGTAATTACAATTTTTGATGCAATATTTCACAGCAGGGCCCGTTCCTGCGCCCACCAAGAGTAACTGTGAGGGCTTACAGTGTTGTGGCACCCCCACCACACCACCACCAAAGGCCCAATTTTTCTTCCCCTCTTCAACAGGAGCATGTAATTACAATTCTTGATATAATATTTCACAGCAGGGCCCGTTCCAGCGCCCACCAAGAGTAACTGTGAGTGTTCTGGTACCACCAACACCTAAGGCCCAATTTTCTGCAGAGTATATAGGGCAGGCCGTACAGTATATACAGGCGGTCCCCTACTTTCAAACATCCGACTTGCAAACGACTCCTACTTACAAATGGAGGGAGACAACAGGAAATGAGAGGAAATCTACCCCTAGGAAGGGAAATTCTCTCCTGTAAGAGTTAATATGGGAAAAAGGTGTCTCCACTGATGCTTTATCACCAATCCTTGCTTCCCTAATAACCCAAATTTTTCAAAATCCAATTGTCATTGGGACAGAAAGTGAGGTGAAATCTTATGAACAGGGGCACAGACAGCAAAACAAATGTTACAGGGGTGATAACCCTTCCCTATGTTTTCCAGAAAGCTTAAAAATAGATTTTTTGGCTGGAGCTACACTTACAAAATGTACCTGTTCCAAATTACAAACAGATTCAACTTAAGAACAAACCTACAGTCCCTGTCTTGTTTGGACCGCCTGTATACTGCTGTTCAGAGTATATAGGGCCTGGGAGCCCCACGCCTTTTCTTTTTTTAATTTGGGTGTGGGGTTCCCCTTAATATCCATACAAGACCCAAAGGGCCTGGTAATGGGCTGAGGGGGGGGTACCCATGCCATTTTTCTCAATAATTTTCATCCATATTGCCGGGACCCGACATTACATTACAGCCGCAAGCAGTTTTGAATGACTTCTATTCCTTTAGAAATGTCATTTTGTGCAGGGACTGTTCTAAACACAGGAAACACGCGCCACTTTACAGGCATACTATAGTCACCTCCCAGGTACGATATTTAAAGGAATATTTCACTTTTATTTTTTCACTGTAACCGCTTCAATACAGGGCATTTTCACCCTCTTCCTGCGCAGACCAATTTTTAGTTTTCAGCGCTGTCGCACTTTGAATGACAATTGCGCGGTCATCCAACACTGTACCCCAATGAAATTTTTATGGTTTTTCCCCACAGATCGAGCTTTCTTTTGGTGGTATTTGATCACCTCTGCGGTTTTTATTTTTTGCGCTATAAACAAAAGAAGAGCGACAATTTTGAAAAAAACACATTATTTTTTACTTTTTGCTATAATAAATATCCCAATCTTTTAAAAAAAAAAAATTTTTTCCTCAGTTTAAGCCGATATGTATTCTTCTACAAATTTTTGGTAAAAAAAAGTTGCAATAAGCGTATATTGATTGGTTTGCGCAAAAGTTATAGCGTCTACAAAATAGGGCATAGATTTATGGCATTTTTACTTATTTATTTTTTTACTAGTAATGGCGGTGATCTGCGATTTTTTTCGTGACTGTGCAATTGGTGTTTTTTGTACATACCATTGGAACAGCTAACCCAATAGCTCCATTTTTTATTTATTTATTTATTTTTTTATATTTAATTTATTTTAATATTTTTTGCCATTTTTCAATACTTACTTTGTGTGTGCGCACTGGTGGCACCGGCCGCTGTTTGTCCTTCCCCGTGCCTCCCCTCACATCCCGGAGCCCTGACGCATACTGTGGGTTTCCCCTCCGCCTCCTTCTGACGTGGGGTGGGCAGGGTTTCCCCCACTGCTCGTCAGCGTCATGCCCTTTGTGTCGACTGTTTGGCGTCCTCGTGGCGCCTATAAATCGGCCAGCCGGCTTACCATCCCCAGCAATAGGGAGACTCGGTGTGACACCCATGGCTGGTTACGCTTGGCCATGCTGGCGGCCAGGCCTGTGGTGTGTCCCCTGTCCCCCATCTCGTTGATGCATGACGTTGGTGGCTGGTCTCGGGCAGCGCTCCTTGCATGGGCTTCCCCCATTATTGGGACCTGCACCCCTGTCTTTGGTGCACATCTCCCCCACAATACCACTTTTCTTTTGGCTCCTTTGTCCAACTTATCTTGCAGCAGGTAACCATTTCTTTCACTAATTTAACGCTCACCTTTCCTTCTCTCCCCTCACCTCCTCTTTCTTCCTCCTTTCCTCGTTACTTTGGTTTCCTCTTACTACTTTAGTTTTCCTTTTCACTCTGCTTCTCACTCCTCCTCACTCCCTATTACCTCCCTTTCTTTTCTATCCCTCATATATCCTCATTCCACTTCACTCACATGTTTTCTCCTTCAGCAGGTTCCCCCTCCCAGGGTTTATTCCCCCCTTCCGTTCACCACACACCAATTTCACCTTTTCATAATTTGACCAATTTGGGATGTTGCCTTTGCTGGTTGTGTGCTGCCCGGGCATGCCCCCTCAGCTCCGGGATGTGGCATCTTTGGCCGGTCAGACTCTCGCGGCTGCGCTGCCCCCCCTTTGTGCGGATACATTCATGTAAGTTTGGGGGTCAAATGTACGGATGTGTGAGGGTTTTCACATTTTTGCATTTGCCCACCCATTTTTCAGATCACCAAATATGTCATTATCTCTATTCATAGATGATTATTATGGTCTTGCTCCTGATGATTGACTTTAAGGTCCCGAAACGCGTAGAGCTTACAACTACCGTTATAAGAACATATTCATGAATTTCCTACATTCCTTTCTATCAAGTTTACTTTCTCCTTTATTTTAAAGTGACGCTTCAATGCACCAATTATCCGCTTTAGTATTATTTACACTGCAATTAATCACGTACTTATGTGACCTGTGCAAATGTATAATACTGCCGTATATTCCTTACTGGAGTCAGGACGTATGTTTTATATACTACCTTACCTACTTATCTTACCTTACTAGTATTTCTATTGACGCTTTAATACGTCAGCTATTTTTATGAGTATTTCTTACAATGCAATTAATCATGTTATTATGTGACCGGTTTATTTGTAAAATACTGTTTTAACCCTTGGTTGGATTATGTATCTATGTGTGGCGATTGATTTTCAAATATTGATATACATTATATGTAATGAATTGTATACCTCCAACCTTTGTTCTATGTATTGACTCAATTAAAAACCAATTTCTATTTAATTCCTCATTTGCATCCGTGTGCTTCACTCAAAGTCCCGCCCCTTATTTCCTTTGTGACTGTGATTTTGCGACGGACATATCAGACACTTTTGACAAATTTTTGGGACCATTCACATTTATAAAGCTTTCAGTGCTATAAAATTGCACTGATTACTGTGTAAATGTGACTGGCATGGAAGGGGTTAACACTAGGGGGTGATCGAGGGGTTAATTATGTTTCCTAGGGAGTGATTCTAACTGTAGGGGGGGGGGACTCACAAGGGGAGGAGACCGATCGGTGTTCCTCTGTACTGGGAACACACCATCGATCTCCTCTCACCTGACAGGACGTGGATCTGTGTGTTTACACACACAGATCCATGGTCCTGCTCGGTTAACAGGCAAACGCGGGTGCCCGGTGGTCATCGCGCCCGACCGGGCATGAGCACCGGGTCCCGAGCAACGCAGCGGGCGCGCGCGTGCCCTAGACGGCCGGGAAGCCAAGGACGTCATATGACTCCCACCCAGGATGGGAGATCCCTCCTGCGGACGTCATATGACTATGGGCGGGTATTGAAGTGGTTAAGCATTATTAAAATCACTGCTCCCGAAAAAATGTCCATTTTTCAAACTTTTTTTGCATTGATACATGTCCCCTGGGCCAGGGGCCGGATCCCCAAACACTTAACTATTTTTCAACCCGCTGTGTAGGAAGGGGTCATCAGCTCTCTTTTGTAGGAAAGAAGGCTGATGACCCCTTCCTACACAGCGGGTTGAAAAATAATTCTGTTTTTAATCCGAAAAAGGGCACTAATCATTATATAGAAGTATTCATTAATATGGTACAAGATGAAGTTCGACAGCTAGAAGTAAAAAAAAACGCCAAACTAACCAATCTATTTGGGAAGGAATTAAACTATTGGAAGATTATAAACAGATAGTGGTTAGACCAGCGGATAAGGGGGGTGGGCTGGTAGTACTAACTAAAGATTATTATAATAAAGAAATACAAAGACTGCTTGATGCTACTGCCACCTATAAAAAACTGAGCATTGATCCTACACAACGGTTAAAAACTGAATTATTGAGATGGGTATAAAAAGGACTATTAAAGAAAATACTTAACCAAAAAGAAGCAGACTACCTTATTCTGCATGCACCTAAAATTCCAGTGTTATATATAGTACCCAAAATGCACAAGAATAAAGAAAATCCACCAGGCCGCCTCATTATTAGTGGGATTGGCCCTCTGTACTCCAGGCTGGGGGAATATCTCGATAGGTTCCTCCAGCCTCTAGTTACACAGAGCCAATCCTACCTAAAAGACAGTAGGGAACTAATTGTGCTTTTGCAAACCATTACTGTAACTGACAACACATTAATGGCTAAGGTAGATATTGAGTCTCTATACACAAATATATGCCACATGGATGCGCTGGAGGCAGTAAAATGGGCTCTGTCAAAGGAACCTAAAATGACGAAATCTCAAACCAATTTTTTTGTGGAAAGATTGGCTTTGGACATGGGTAATAATTATTTAAGGGCACTTAATGATTATTACAACCAAACAGGGGGCGTTGCTTTGGGGGCAAGTTATGTCCCAAGTGTAGCGAATATAACATTAAATAAATGGGAATCGAAAACAATCTTTAAAAATAGAACTAAGTTGCTTCTTTTTTATAAAAGGTACATTGATGACGTCAGCCAGTTATGGTTATAGGTTTTTTGGGAAAAATTAATAGCAATAAATATGGCCTAAAGTTCACGGCAGAATGCAGTCTAGTGACTGTTAACTATTTGGATCTCATGCTCCCTAAACACCAGAATACCATTGGCACAAAGACCTTCTTTAAAGAGACTGGTAGGAACGCCTTTGTGCCAACTCACAGTTGCCACCATTCACAGTGGATTTTTTTCTACAGGCAGAAGTACTCACTAGTAGGTTTTTGGAGAAGGGCTACCCATTGCGGACACTTGAGAAACTTCTAGAGCAGGTTTCAGCAATGGATAGACAAACACTTCTAGTTACCAAACCAAAAAAGGAACGCAAAGGAGAGGTGGCATTTATATCAGGCTTCCACCCACAGTACAAACAAATGGAAACCATTTTCAAAAGATTTTGGCCAATTTTGCTTCAAGATAAGGATTTACAATCTTCATTATCAGCAAAACCAAAATTTATCTATAGAAAAGCCCCCGGACTAAGGAATCTTATTGCCCGCAATGTTCCAGACCCTCCAAGAAAACCATCTACTTTTTTTGGATGGGTCTGGCTTTCATTACTGCACTAGATGTAAGGCCTGCAAAAAAACTAAAAAAACCAGGCACTAACAAAAAGATCTCCAATTTCCAATCGTTGGTCACCAAACAAGAATTTAAAATCAAACCTCTTATCGCGTGTTACTCAGATCATGTGACATATGTTCTGGAGTGTCCGTGTTCCCTGCAATATGTGAGTAGAACCTCATGCCATTTAAAGATTAGAATTAATGAGCACCTTGTAAACATTAAAAAAGGTTTTCACAACCATCCCAACACTTTAAACTCTTTCACAATAGTGATCCGACTCTTTTAACTTTTTATTTTACACACATGAAGAGAGCCATCTCGCAAAATGAAACCCATTGGCTGTATAAGTTGCACACTATGCAGCCTTTTGGGATGAACATTGAATTAGATTTAAATTGCTTTTTGGAAAACGATTAAACCTCGGCATGTGTGTACATACCCTCTTCCCCCTGGCTCCCCAATTTTATGATCAGATTATTACCCCTATGATGCTTCTTTATTTATATTTGGGTATTGTTTTGCAATTTTTCTGTCCCATTTGCTTTTTTGTAATGGGCTTTTGATATCTTCCACTAAATGTTTTACTCATGAAAGGTGAATTGAAGTTATTGTACTCCTATGGATGTGTGTACAGGAGATATCAGCTGCAAAGCAATGTGAATCGGCACTGCGGCTGCATAATACGAGTCCCTCTTTCTATAATCATCACGCCCCTAATCCGGCCCCTTTTGACTATAAATAACATGCTCCATCAAATGTTTTACTCAAATAGTGTATATATTTTTTAAATAGTGAATCAAAGTTATTGTACTTCTATGGTTGTGTATATAAGGATTATTAGCTGCAAGCAATGTGAACCGGCACCGTGGCTGCGTAACACGAGTTCCCTATTCTATAATTATCAAGCGCCTAATCCGGCCCCCTTTGACTATAAGTAACGTGTATCCTAGTGACCAAGGTATACTTCCTGAAGAAGTTATGAAACGTACGTCGGAGCGGTACCTGGTCATGCCATCCTACGTCACATCCGGCATTCCTGGTTGTTGCTGTCGACAGGTGGAATGCACGCCGACCACGGAGGTGGCTCTACAGCATCCATGCACAGTCCCACTACCGAAGAGCTAGCAGCCCCAGTGCCGGGTAGGCACCATCAAATGTAAGCAGCCTCTTGGCTCTCTTTTATGTTTTTAGCTTTTTAATAAACTGAATTACGCTATGGATATCTCTACTGTCTTTTATATATCCCATGCCTAACTACCCAGGGAGGAAGCTTTCCTGTTCATCTCCAGTCTATATATGTGAGCAGGCACTATCCTGTACAAGTGTTTTGTGACTTTCTTTGTAACAAAAGAAGTCAATTACATCTGGTAAGCAGATTTAATATCCAGCACTGTTGGGTGTAGTCTCTTGGTGAAAGATATCCTACTATTTGCTTAGAAGATTATCTAAACAGAAGATCACTTTGTCTATAATAGAACTGTGTTTCCTTCCTTGTTTGGGACTTTATCTACTCACGATTGTTATGTTTTTGTGATTGATTGCATATATTTTTATACCTTTTTGTTTATTATTATTGTTTTATATCACTTAGGTTTATATGTACGACCATTGCTTAACAATTCACATCACTTGTTATTTTTTGTTAGTATTTTTGATAATATTAGTCACTGTCTAGCGCCCTCTATCTATCACTCAATTGCTTTTTGACCACATTGTCTCAAATCAGGGAAGCAGCTTATTTTCACTACTTGATTTATTATTATTCTCTTGGCGCGGAGTTCACACATTTATTATACAGTGAGAGAGAATTACAGTAAGTAAATAGTTGCGATAAGCAAACTGAACCATTGTAAAAAAGTAATGTTCTGGTGTTCTCAAGGGCAGAAGCATAGTTGTCAGTAGTAACAAAAAACAAACATAAGGACTAGAGGAGGCCAAGCCTTAAAACTGTGAGGAGATACTCTGAGCTACAGCACATTCTTGGCTGCTAAGGCGGGGGTGGGGTGTCAGTCAGTTGAACTATAGAGATTGGGAGTGAGAAAGACCTCCTTGGCTGAATAGGAGAAGGTTGAAGATGCCGGAAAAAGGGAGAATGCAAGAAAGAATAGGGTTAGATTAAAGCCTAGTAGCAATTTAAACTTGTCTTCTTTTTCAGTGTCTGCCCTTAAAGCCATGTTAAGGGAGGATGATCTTCAAAAACCTTTATCTACCATCTATAAGTTCCTTTTCCCTGAGACTAACCTACATTTGAGTGTGTGTAGGTCCAAGTGGGAGTCGGTAGTTCCTGATTTGGACACGGAATATTGGGAGGATGTTTGGGATGCACCCTTTACCAGGCTAATTTCAGCCTGTGACCAATTGATTCACTACAAATTTCTGCATCGTATATACATGACCCCGGCGAAGATAGCTAAAATTTTTGGTTCAGTCACCTCTTCTTGCTGCCTTTGTTCTGCAAGGGGGGTTGCCTTTATGCATATCTTCTGGGATTGTCCTGATATACAGAAATATTGGAAGGCTATTTTAATGTGTGTACAGGAGGTGACCACTATCTCTTTAAGTATATAAGTACCTGAAATAAATAAATAAGTCCTTCTATAAGGCATTGCATGCTCGGGTTGGTGGACAATTTGGCTCCTACTACAGCTATATGAACCTTACTCACTTTATTATTTTTTCATGCTAGAAAACACATACAGTAGTCCTGTCTTGGAAGAGTTCTACTTCTCCATCTGTAGCGTCCTGGAAGGCTTCAGGGAATAAGACCTTGCCCTTTTAAAAAACAACTTATTTGGACGGGGGGGGGGGGGCACTCCTTAAATTTGATAAGGTCAAGGGGGGGGGGATGGATGGCTTCACCTCTTACTGTAATGGACTAGTTTCAACCTTTTTTAATGTTATCCTTTCTGTCACATGAGTTTTTTCGATATGTACCCCATTGACAGGGCATGTGAGTGGTCCTTCTGCAATAATATATGGTGGGTCTCATACCTTATATCTCTTGGACAGTGTGGGGTGGTTTTCTCACATGGATCCCTATGTTTTGTTGACTTATGTGGGGGAGTTGTGTCTCGGCTGAGGAGGCGGGGTGGGTCGGGTTGGCAAGCTTCACAGGCAATGTTCGCATTTATGTCCTAATGTAAGACACTTTTTCTTTTTGTGTAATACTTTTTTTGTTTTTTGGGGGTAGATGCTTACCGTATTATGGTGAGCGGTCCTTAATGTTTGATTGTATACTATACCTGTTTGTGGAAAATAATAAAAATAATTTTGCAAAAAAAAAAAAGCCTAGTACACACGGGCGGAACTGGCCAGTTCAATAGAAACCAGCCGACATTCAGCCCGTGTGTACGGCATCTGGTCTGACAGAAGCCGGCAATGTCCAAAAAAAGTCTGCCGACCGGCTCCAGGTCAGCATGCTCAGCCGATGGCTGAGAGAGCTGACCAGAGTGTTCTGGAGGGGGGCTGTCAGAACAGAATAGCACAGCAGGGGAGATCAAGGTACTAACAGCGGATTGTCAGTATAGCGGCTCCAACCTCAGCAGTCAGTTTTTTCGGGTGAACAAAAAAAATAACTAGTTGTGTGAATGAAGCTTAAAGCGGTGCATCTAAGCATCACAAACCAAAAACACAATTTCATTCATTTTTAATATTCAAAGCAAGCTCCCCCATCCATCCATGTCTCCATGCTTTATTTTGTTGAGATATCACTTTGAAAAACACCCCTAGCATTTCTGGCCATGGCCAACTTAAGTAAGGGCACATGATTCATGTAGCATTTACTTCCTGGAATCCATCTGCCCTTAGCACAAACATGCATGCAGGAGGGTGTGCTTAGAAGAGAAAACCCCTCCTCCCCCCCTGAACACTCTTGGGATGCATGACATAATTTGCCTAGGAAAGAAACCAGGAAGTAACAGAAGAAATGTTGAAAAAAAAGTTTAAAACAAGGAAATCTGATATACGGTACTTTCCTATCTATTTACTAATGCTAGCAGCATGACGATTAAAAATAATGCTGATTGGGAGATTAAAGTTCCACTTTACGAAAGAGAGAGCAAAAGAGTGTGTGGTCTTAGAGGACAATGTGAGTGAGGATATCATAATGTCAGTAATGTATGGTCAAAGTAAAAAAGGATGAGCGTAGGATATTCAGGGTTGCCAAACTTGCAGAAAATAGTTTTGTATCAAGTATCATAGGAATATTTTCTCTCTACATAACAGCTAATATATATAAAACATCCCACATCACAAAGTCTTTTTTAAGAACATAATTCTGCCCCTTATAGAATGTTTCGCTAAAATAAATGTCAACTACACACAACTAAGTTGTGGGACATTGCTCTTCTCCCAGCCATGGTCTTCAAGAATAAAATGATCAGAAATTGCTAGATTTAAGATTAACTAGACAGTTTCTTTCAATCCTGATAGCCATTTGTTTTTCCCCCAGTCTTCAAAATGAGAGACAATACTGTTCTTTCTTACCTGGAAGAGTCTTGTCTGTCCATGTTTGCCCACATATCAGACTTGACTGTCCTGCTCTTGCTTTCACGCATTAAGTACTCATCCTTTGCTATGCCTGCACGTTGAGTTTCTGTTCTGAGGAATAGAAACTGAAACCTGACACTTACTATATAAAAAATCTAAAGTGTTGTTAAAATGGGGTGGAATTTTTCACGAAACTCAAACACGTCATCTCCTAAACAAATATATCTCTGCTATTCTTCCTACCCACGCAGGTTATGAAGAATAGCAGAGATATATTTGTTTAGGAGATGTGTTTGAGTTTTGTGAAAAATTCCGCCCCCATCTTAGCAGCACTGCCCATCATTACATAGTACGCCCCTTCTGTAGGCATGCGCCCCTCCCACGTGCCCATCAAGAACAAATCCACCCCTTGCAGAGTTGCATGAGCATCGGGAGCGTGTGGCACAATGTTGGCTATTGTGTGCAGGCACCATCTACAGCTAATCTACAGCTAATTCCGATGTTCGACGGCTTTCGGCTGCTCCGTACTGCGCAAGCGCTGCACATGCGCAGTACCGGGTGGGCATTATTCGACAGGGGGCATTTCTCGACAGGACACCGGGAACTGTACCTGCCGTGCTGCTGGGGGACACAGATCGCTCTGTAAGGAGGGCTCCGCTGCTGCTGCCAGGGACATTGAAGTAAGAAGAGCTCTGTTGCTAGGGGACACAGATCGCTCTGTAAAGAGGGCTCTGCTGCTGCCAGGGACACTGAAGTAAGGAGAGCTCTGTTGCTGAGGGACACAGATCGCTCTGTAAGGAGGGCTCTGCTGCTGCCAGCTGCTGGGGACACTGAAGTAAGGGGGGCTCTGTTGCTTGGGGACACAGATCTGTAAGGAGGGCTCCACTGCTGGGGGACACCAGATGTAAAGGAGGGCTCCGCTGCCAGGGACACCAGATGCAAAAGAGGGCTCCGCTTCCAGGGAACCAGATGTAAAGGATGGCTCCGCTGCTGGGGGACACCAGATGTAAAGGAGGGCTCCGCTGCCAGGGACACCAGATGCAAAGGAGGGCTCCGCTTCCAGGGAACCAGATGTAAAGGATGGCTCCGCTGCTGGGGGACACCAGATGTAAAGGAGGGCTCCGCTGCTGGGGACAACAGATGTAAAGGAGGGCTCCGCTGCCGGGGACACCAGATGAAAATGAGGGCTCAACTGCCAGGGACACAGATCTGTAAGGAGGGCCTCTGCTTCTGGGGGCCCCTGATGTTAGGGGCGGACTCTGCTGGGGGCACCTGATGCAAGGACGGACTCTGCTGGAGGCACCTAATGGCATCTGTTGGCAGGCGACGTGGCAGGTGACGCGCTCAGGGGTCCCACTGATTCTGGATTATGTTGAGTTGAATGATTTCATTCTACATTACAATGTAATAATAGTAATAATGCGCTTTAATCATCCTGACACCACAACAACCATCGTGCTGGGTTGATTGAAGCGCTAACACCAGGTGTTTGGAGTATCTTTATCTGCTGATTTGTTAAACTCTGGAATACACATTTCTATTGTGGTGTAGGATCTGGGCCTGCTGTCCCTCCATCCCTCTTTCCTTCCTTCTCTCTCCTTCCCTCCTTCTTTCCTTCTTTCTCTCTCCCTCCCTCCCTCTCTCCCTCCCTCTTTTTCCCCTTTCTTACTCCATCTCTCATTCATCTCAGACTCTAACCACACCCCTATTTGAACTAAACCACTAAACCACGCCTATTTTTTGGCACGCCACATTTTTCTTTTTTTTGCCTGAAAACGCATTCCCCGCCCTCTAATTATAATACGACTCCGCCTACAGCCAAAAAGTGTCCCTAAAATTTTTTTTACAATGTTGGCAACTATGAGACACCTGAGTGCAGAAATATTTCTGGCACCCCCACATGGGCGTGGTTATCTTTACTAACTCCTCCCCTTTACAAATGTTTCTATGGCAATGACTCAAACACAGAGATGCTCTCCTAAGAAATCTTTGTTACCCTGGGATCCTCCCATGATCTCTTAACAATAACCAAAATACAGGGAGAGAAGCAGAGTACTCTAATGGGACCTGGAGGGGGTCTCTCTAATGGACACAGATAGGGCCTCTGTTAGAGTCTGTTAGAAAGAGCACCCAGACATACTGCAGACATACTACAGAAGATGTTAAGAGACTGCAGACATGATACAAGAGATGGTCAGAGCCTGCAGATATGATACAAGAGATGGTCAGAGACTGCAGACATACTACAGGAGATGGTCAGAGACTGCAGACATACTACAGGAGATGGTCAGAGACTGCAGACATACTACAGGAGATGGTCAGAGACTGCAGACATACGACAAGAGATGGTCAAAGACAGCAGACATACTACAAGAGATGGTCAGAGACTGCAGAAATGATACAGGAGATGTCAGAGACTGCGAAAATGATACAAGAGATCAATGCAGCCTCATCAGTGCCCATCAAATGCAGCCTACCAGTGCCCACCAATTGCAGCCTACCAGTGCCCACCAATTGCAGCCTTATCAGTATCAGTGCCCACCAAATGCAGCCTCATCAGTGCCCATTAAATACAGCCTCAATCAGCGCCCACCAATTGCAGCCTACCAGTGCCCACCAATTATAGCCTACCAGTGCCCACCAAATGCAGCTTTATCAGTGCCCACCAAATACAGCCTTATCATTGCCCACCAAATGCAGCCAAATCAGTGCCCACCAAATGCAGCCTTATCAGGGCCCATCAATTGCAGCCTACCAGTGCCCACCAATTGCAGCCTTATCAGTGCCTATCAAATGAAGCCTCATCAGTGCCCACCAATTGCAACCTACCAGTGCCCACCAATTGCAGCCTACCAGTGCCCACCAAATGCAGCCTACCAGTGCCCACCAAACAGGGCTGGTGCGAGGATTTTTGACACCCTAGACGAAACCTCATTTTGCCTAACCTCCCCTCCCCCTGGCTCCGCCACTGACTCCACCTCCTTTGCCCTGCCCATGTATTACACATACCTACCAACTTTTGAACTTGAGAATAAGGGGCACTTCAGGGAGATGTGCGCCACAGCAAAAAGTGGGTGTCGCCAAACATGATTGTGGGAGGGCTTAAGGGCCATGGTAAACAAATCCTGGGTTTCCTTGTACCTATAAATATGCTTTGATTACTGTGCCACAAGCTGGAGTCTCAGGGATACATATAAACCTCAACAAAATCATTTAGAAAATACTTCCAATACATCTGGTTTTGTATAAACTGAAAATAGACAGAGGGCTTAAAATAGAGGATTATAAAGGATCTGAGGAACCCGGGCTGGAGCCAAAAAATAAGTACTGCAGTATGAACCCTTAGGGAGAGAGAGAGGGAGAGGGAAGAATTACTATGATATATGGAAGAAAGGGGGGATACTATGGTACATGGAAGGCAGGAATGAAGGATCACTATCGTACATGGAAGGATCACTATGGTACATGGAAGAAAGGAAGGAGGAAACACTATGGTACATGGAAGAAAGCAAGGAGGGATCACTATGGTACATGGAAGGCAGGAAGGATGGATCACTATGGTACATTGAAGGAAGGAGGGATCACTATGGTACATGGAAAGCAGGAATGATCACTATGGTATATGGAAGAAAGGAAGGGGGAACACTATGGTACATGGAAGGCAGGAAGACTGTGGCACATGGAAAGCAGGAAGACTATGGTACATGGAAGGCTGGAAGACTATGGCACATGGAAGGCTGGAAAACTTTGGCACATGGAAGGCTGGAAGACATGGAAGGCTGGAAGACTATGGCACATGGAAGGCTGGAAGACCATGGCACATAGAAGGCTGGAAAACTATGGCACATGGAAGGCTGGAAGACTATGGCACATAGAAGGCTGGAAAACTATGGCACATGGAAGGCTGGAAAACTATGGCACATGGAAGACTATGGCACATGGAAGGCTGGAAAAGTATGGCACATGGAAGGCTGGAAAAGTATGGCACATGGAAGACTATGGCACATGGAAGGCAGGAAGACTATGGCACATGGAAGGCTGGAAGACTATGGCACATGGAATGCTGGAAAACTATGGCACATGGAAGGCTGGAAGACTATGGTACTTGGAAGGTTGGAAAACTATGGCACGTAGAAGACTATGGGACATGGAAGGCTGGAAGACTATGGGACATGGAAGGCTGGAAGACTATGGGATATGGAAGGCTGGAAGACTATGGCACATGGAGGGCTGTAAAAATGATGGCATATGAAAGACTATGGCACATGGAAGGCTGTAAAATTATGGCACATGGAAGGCTGGAAGACTATGGTACATGGAAGGCTGGAAAACTATGGCACATGGAAGACTATGGTACATGGAAGGCTGGAAGTCTATGGCACATGGAAGGCTGGAAAACTATGGCACATGGAAGGCTGGAAAACTATGGCACATGGAAAACTATGGCACATGGAAGGCTGGAAGACTATGACACATGGAAGGCTGGAAGACTATGGCACATGGAAGGCTGGAAAACTATGGCACATGGAAGGCTGGAAAACTATGGCACATGGGAGGCTGGAAGACTATGGCATATGGAAGGCTGGAAAACTATGGCACGTGGAAGACTGTGGCACATGGTAGGCTGGAAGACTATGGCACATGGAAGGCTGGAAGACTATGGCACATGGAAGGTTGGAAAACTATGGCACGTGGAAGACTATGGGACATGGAAGGCTGGAAGACTATGGCACATGGAAGGCTGGAAAACTATGGCACATGGAAGACTATTGCACATTTGGAGAAGAGAGCGAGGGGAGAGATCACTCACACAGGGCTGCATTGTCTTCAGAGGCACAGGCATTCAGGCAGTGACATCAGGCAGGATCAATGGCTGGTTTGAAATCTCCCACCCCCTTCCCAGGCACAGATTGTTTGCACGAAGGAATTGTGGGCAGGCACAGGAGGGACATGGGAAGGAGGTGGGGCAGACCTAGCCTACCTCCTCCTTCCTCCTCATACAGAATATACAGTGGGCTCCTGGCGGGGGATGTGCAGCAGGCACGCGGGTGGGGAATGTGCACACTGCCACAGGCGCGCCCGGGGGAAATATACACAATGCAGCGGGTGCGAGGCAGCACACTCGAAACTGATGATGCCCTGGCACTTTGTAGCCCTCCCGCTCTGCGGTATACCTCGCGCACCCGCCCAGGATCGGCCCTTCACACATTAACCACTTGACCTCCAGAAGACTTACCCCCTTCATGACCAGGCCATTTTTTGCGATACGGCACTGCTTACTTTACCTGACAATTGCGCATTCGTGCGGTGCTGTACCCAAATAAAATGTTTGTCCTTTTTTTCCACACAAATAGAGGTTTCCTTTGGTGGTATGTGTTCACATCTGCGGTTTATATTTTTTACGCTATAAACGAAAAAAGACCGTCAATTTTGAAAAAAAAACAATCTTTCCTGACAGACTCCATGGCAGCAACGTGTGGGTTAAGTCCCGCCTCCACTACCCTATAGGACACTACTCCCATAAATCTTTGCTCCCTGCCCACGGCCGTGTTCTTTTTTTGTCCTCCTCCGTAGGACCTATGTGGGTCTTTCCACCTGAAGATTTGCTCCCACACGTTTTCACGATCTGGATGGCCGAGAGGCGACTTGGGACTGGAATGTCGCCAGACTCCATTAAGCCCTAGCTACTAGCGGGGTATGGAGCGGGCACTGGAAGAGGCGCTGGAGGAAGCCAGATACTTAGCCACTGGCAGGCAGGCTGGTATAATAGCCCAGCTAATAAGCAGGTGACCTTGTTTGCCCCTGAGAAGTCAGTGAGCTCCTTACCTTCGGCCCTGGTGATCGTGTGGGAGTGGTGAGATTGTTCCTCTTTCTTTCTCATGGCAGCAGTGTTTGCTTTTTCTTTGTTGGTTAATCTCTGTACGTTCCGTATGGTTAGCTAGCATGTCGGCTGGTTCCTCCTGAGTTCCAGCCGCCGTTTACTTTAATTTGCGTTTGCGCGGCCGTACTGTGCATGCGCAAGCACGGCCTTATGCCCCGTACACACGATCGGATTTTCCGACGGAAAATGTGTGATAGGACCTTGTTGTCGGAAATTCCGACCGTGTGTAGGCTCCATCACACATTTTCCATCGGATTTTCCGACACACAAAGTTTGAGAGCAGGCTATAAAATTTTCCGACAACAAAATCCGTTGTCGGAAATTCCGATCGTGTGTACACAAATCCGACGGACAAAGTGCCAGGCATGCTCAGAATAAATAAAGAGATGAAAGCTATTGGCCACTGCCCCGTTTATAGTCCCGACGTACGTGTTTTACATCACCGCGTTTAGAACGATTGGATTTTCCGACAACTTTGTGTGACCGTGTGTATGCAAGACAAGTTTGAGCCAACATCCGTCGGAAAAAATCCTAGGATTTTGTTGTCAGAATGTCCGAACAAAGTCCAACCGTGTGTACGGGGCATTAGAGTGAGGCTTGGTTCGCGCATGCGCGATAGTAGCAAAATGCCACTAATCGTGCATGCGCACTAGCGCCGTGGGCGGCGCTGCGGTGACGTCACAAGGGCGCTAGATTTAAACAGGGGAAATAGCCTACAAGCCTTAGGAA
Source organism: Aquarana catesbeiana (assembly GCF_042186555.1). Taxonomy (NCBI): domain Eukaryota; kingdom Metazoa; phylum Chordata; class Amphibia; order Anura; family Ranidae; genus Aquarana; species Aquarana catesbeiana. Next base: position 620,066,536 of record NC_133326.1, on the reverse strand, counting down.
TGCTTGTGGGCTATTGCGGCAACTTCCCCTTGTCCCTGGTGACTTAGTTCTGGTAAGTGGCTCTCTGGGACAAGTGGGGGGAAGGCTGGCTGCTCCTAGTTCTGATCCTTCTGTCATTACAGCATCGATGGAAGCCTCTATGGACATGGACTCCCCACCACCTGCTTGTGGCCAGCCCTCTCATAAAAGGTTTTGCTGGCGGGGGGGGGCATAAGAGGGGGGGCGCCTGTCTTAGTCTTCCTAGGTTATTTTTATCTTGATCTTTTTTTCCCCTGTATTTCTTTCATTTAGCTCTTCCAGGTCAGAACAAAGACTAAGCTCTCACAGAGGAAGCGACTCGTCGAAATCACATCACCAACGTTCCTCTTCCAGGTCTAAGCACCACGTCTCACCATCAAGATCTGGGCACCATAGCGAGGATCGATCTCGCTCCTCCAAGGCTCACTCCAGCCATTCAACTGCTAGTGTCTGTTGGGGATGTAGGTCACAAGTACCCCCTGGAAGATCTTTATGCGATCTTTGTTTTTCCAAAGCTTCCAATGAAAGAGGAAGTACGGACCAGCAGCTAAAATCCCTGGTCGAAAGGGCTGTCAAGGAGTCTCTTAAAGGTATCGGGTCCAGCCAGACTCCTGTCCCTCAGGCAGAGTCGCCTCAGTCACCAGTAAGGGACTCACAAATTCAAGACACCTGGGAGTCTTCTCTACCAAGCCATCCTTCAGCTGTGGCGTCAGACAGTGAGTCTGAGGAAGAGAGTTCCTGTGTGGGGTTTGATTTTGCTTTACTCTCCCCCTTGGTAAAGGACGTCAAAGAGGCCTTAAATTAGGAGGATCCTGTGGCTGCTCCTTCTAAACAAAGAAAATATTTCAAACAACTAAAGAAGGAACGTCTCAACTTTCCGTTTCTGGCCGAACTTGGTGAGGTCATTACAGACAAATGGAGCAAGGTGGAGAAAAAGAATTCAATGCTTTCAAAAATTCTAAAGCTATACCCCTTCAAGGAAGATGAAGTCAAGCACTTCGAATCAGCCCCACTGGTGGACGCAGCTGTGATGAGGCTAGTAAAACACGTAACACTCCCCTTAGAGGATACGGTCTCTTTCAAGGACGCCTTAGATAGGCGGATTGACTTTGATTTAAAGAGAGTTTACCTTACGGCTGGTATGGCCTGTAAGCCAGCATTGACTCTGGCCACTATGTCCAAGGCCATGGAAGTCTGGACGGATAGTGTTGATGACACTCTCAAGAGCGTTTCGGATGAAGTAGCAAAAAGCTCTCCTATCCAGGAGTTATGGCTAGCATCTGCTTTTCTGGGGGAGGCCTCGATTGATATCATCCGACTGGTGGCTCGGGTCACTCTCTCTGCGGTTACTGCCAAGCGAGCCCTTTGGCTTCGTCCCTGGCTGGCTGATCCTGCTTCCAAGCAGGTATGGTGCCGTATTCCTTTTGAGGGGTCTTCCCTCTTAGGCGACAAATTGGATACGGCCATAACCCGAGCCACCGGGGGGAAGTCGGGGTTCCTTCCTCAGGATCGGCGTTTGCAAAGCCAGAGAGGGTTTTTTCCTAAAAAACAATACCAGGAACGAGCCAGGGAGGCCCATAGTTACAGGCCGGGCAGTGAATTCTTCAGTACATGGAAGTCAAGGCAGTCATCCTTCAAGAAAGCTGCTAAAAGCAGTTCAACAGGGGAGAGAGCACCGACCAAGTCCTTATGAGATTGGGCCCGCTCAGACGGGCCAAGTGGGAGCTCATCTTCTATGTTTTTGGCATGTCTGGGCGGCCTCAATCCAGGACTTCTGGACCGTCAGGACGGTCTCTTCAGGCCATACCTGGACTTTCAACAGATCTCCCAGACTCAGGTGTGTTCCCACCTCTCTTCCGGCCTTCAGAAGAAAAAAGGCCAATTCTTCTAACCTACGTGAAATTTTTATTGGCTCAAGGTCCTGCAATTCCCATCCCAAACGAACAACGAAGCATGGGAATTTATTCTCCTCTCTTTATGGTCCAAAAGAAAAACAGATCTTGGAGACCTGTCATAGATCTTACCCATCTGAATTGGTTCATCAAAAAGAAAAATTCAAGATGGAGACACTGTCAACAATCCAGCAGTCGGTCCAATCAGGAGATTGGATGATCTCCATAGATCTAAAGGACGCTTATTTTCATGTCCCTGTGGCAGAAGATTTTCAGCAGTTTCTTCGCTTCTCCATGTGCAAATTGCATCTACAGTTCACGTGCCTTCCATTGGGGCTATCGACATCTCCCCGTGTCTTTTCAAAATTATTGCTATCAGTAGTGGCCCTCTTGAGAACCAAAGGGATCCGTCTCCATCTTTACTTGGACAATCTTCTGCTGCTAGCCCAAGACAGTTATCGACTATTGATGCACAGGAGTCGAGTTATCTCAACCCTTCAGGAATTCGGTTGGATCCTAAATCTAGAAAAGAGTCAATTAGTTCCATCTCAAACTCTCGTATTTCTAGGAGCCATTTTCGATACGGTGAAAGGCACCATTTTGCTTCCCGAGGAGAAGGTTTCAGTAATTCGGGACAGAATTTGTCCGGCCCTCTCGGCCTCCCATCTCCAGGCTCTCCAGTGTCTGAGGATCATCGGCACTATGGTGGCTACGATTCCAATGGTGAAGTGGGCTCAATGGAAGATGATACCCTTCCAAAAAGGATTTCTTCATCAGTGGTTAGGCAGCAAGACTCAGCTCATTCGCATTACTTCTTCTATGAGGAACTCCCTTCCCTGGTGGCTCCAGCGGGAAAATCTTTACAACTGTCATTCCATTCTTCCCATCTCATGGATAACGTTGACGACGGACGCCAGCAACAAGGGCTGGGGTGCCCACTGTTTAACAGAAGTGGCACAAGGTACATGGGACTTTCCTTCCAGAGGGATGGTGTCGAACATTCTGGAATTGAGGGCAGCATTCAAAGCGCTACTAGCATTTCGTCATCTGATTTCCGGAACCTCGGTTCTTCTCAGGTTAGACAACACGACGGCTGTGGCGTACAGAAGGAGACAAGGAGGTACTCGGAGTCTGTATTTACTTCAGGAGGTAGAGCCAATTATGACTTGGGCTCAGAGGAACCTGGTCAATATAACAGCAACATACGTACCAGGGATTCAGAATGTGTTATGGAAATAATTTCACCATCTCAGACCGTCCTCAGGCATCAAGGTAATATTTATTGCATATGCAAGAGAAATGATTTACACGTTCATGCAGCCTTCATCATTTCTAAGAGATTACTGTGGTACATGTCTTTTTTTATAAGCCCTGGACACCCCCCTTTCCTGTCTTAAAATGCCCAGTCTCATGTATTTTCAACTTTATTCTGGACACAACAGGAAAGGTGGAAGTGTCTGTTACAGACTGTTATCTTACATATAACAATGCTTACAGGATACTGACTTGAAAATTCCCCAAGTCAACACAAAAATACAGGATATATTCAAAACTGCACATCTAAGCATATTATATTGCTGAGTATATATTGCTGACTCCATATTATCACTATAGCTTATTTCTAGGCCATGATAATCAAAATGGCGTCTTTCATAACTGACATTTAAAGTATAATTTCTCTAACATCTCCCCCCTTTTATACTCATAATGTCAATACTTCAAATATCCAGGTTATTTTATTTTACCAGGTATTATCATTTAGACAGATGAGTCCTTAGCGAGAGTTGTAAATTCATCATCAGGTTCCGAGTATAGTTCCGTGTCGCTCTGGAGGAGCATAGTTTTTGTTAAAGATGTGTCAATCAGTCTTTGAAGAAATCCCCTAATACAGGGAATGCAGCAACATCCACACAATGTAAGAACTGCGGCTGCCATGACAATAGAGATAAGCAAACTTTTTGCAAGATCACCCCATTTACCAAACCATTTTTCGAAAAGTCCTGTCAGGGGGTTCTCTACACCAGAGTTCTCAGCTAATTCTTCGGATAGCATTTGTAGGCCTTGTAAGGCTTTGGTGATACTTCCATCAGGTGCCGTATTGTTTGGAATAAAAGTGCAGCAGAAGGTGCCGAACATTTTGCATACCCCGCCCCTTTCTGCCAGCAACATATCCAACGCTATACGGTTCTGCCACGCTGTCAAAGAGGTGGCGTCCAATTGTGCTGCTATACCTTTGATAGCATCTCTGGTGTAATTCACAAACCTCTGCTGGTTGTAGTAGATGTAATTTATCCAGTCGACGTTCTTGTTGGGCTGGACCCATATGAAGAGTGAGGTGAGTCCTGCTGTTATTTGATTCTGCGCTTTAAATTCATCTGGAACTCCTCGTGGAACACCTATTTCGTCTATATACACTCGGTTGTCAAATGAGCCTTGTGGTGTTTCTCTCTTAATTCGTTTAAAAAAGTATTTACCTGGTAATTTCATTGATTTATCACTTATAGGAACTATATAGAAGGGAAGCAGCAATCGGGTAAGGGCACAACTACCCCCCCATCTAGGTGGCAATCTGGGCCTTAGTCTCTTATCTCCACACAGCCACCAAACATCAGCCAATTGCCGTTTCTGTTTCTGAAACCATTTTAGTTGGTACTTAATGTCTGTAGTAAGGATTGTAGTTGCACAGTATTCCGTGGATAAGGTGCCAACATTTGTACCATTACTGTCATTGTTAGAAAAACAAGTAAAATTTCCTGGTAATGCTTGTACTGATGGGGGTATACTTTGCATTTTAGTCTTTGGGTAGCTCTTTTTCTCATTTGCACATTCCGACCCAGTAATATTTTCTGAAAACATTCTTATTATACAAGTCAAGTCAGTTTCCTCTTCAGGGAGAGGAACGGTGGCTAATTGTGGTCTTGGATTTGCACAAGAAATACAATCACCTAACCCTTTAGATTGGGTTGTGTATCTGACCCACTCTATCCACTAATTTTTGTCTCCAAATCCTGTTTCTATACTTAATTGTTCTTTATAGGTAAAATCTGTTTTGACCAAAGAGGGATTAAGTTTAAACTGTGTTGGTTCTGGGGCTGGGGTGATCTGACCAGGGGTTACAACCTTAATAGTAATTCTCCCTAGTAGATCACCCTGACTTGCCCTATATACTCCTAGTCCATAAACTCCAGCATCTGATACCTGTGGGTTTTTTATTGTTATTGAAATGGGATTACACTTCCCACGTAGGGATGAGCTTCGTGTTCGAGTCGAACCCATGTTCGACTCGAACATCGGCTGTTCGATCGTTCGCCGAATTGCGAACGTTATGGGCCGTTCGCGCTAAATTCGTGTGGCGCGTCACGGCCCATAATTCACTGCGGCATCGCAGTGCATTGCTGGCTGATGATTGGCCAAGCATGCACTATGACCCGCATGCTTGGCCAATCACAGCGCCGTCAGTAGAGAGAGCTGTAATTGGCCAAAGCCAGGGTGGCTTTGGCCAATTATGGCTCAGGGGATTTAGTACACACCCCACACTATATAAGGCCGCCTGCACGGCGGCCCTGTGTAGTGTGTGTTCCGGTGTGCTGAGAGATAGAGAGAGAGAGAGACAGTGTCATTTGATTTGAGTTAGATAGATTAGGCAGAACAGTCAGTCAGTTAGCTGCACTTACAGTGTATTGTGTATATATATGCATCCCAGGTGTTGCATATATATATATACACTGTATTCAGTTTAGCTAGATCCGTTCCTGTTATCTTCTATCTAGACTATTTACATTTAATGCAGTGCGTCCTGCTCACAGTGTTCAGCTAGATCCGTTCCTGCTATTTACATTTAGTGCAGTGCGTCCTGCTCACAGTGTTCAGCTAGATCCGTTCCTGTTATCTTCTAGACTATTTACATTTAGTGCAGTGCGTCCTGCTCACCGTGTTCAGCTAGATCCGTTCCTGCAATTTACATTTAGTGCAGTGCGTCCTGCTCACAGTGTTCAGCTAGATCCGTTCCTGCTATTTACATTTAGTGCAGTGCGTCCTGCTCACAGTGTTCAGCTAGATCCGTTCCTGCTATTTACATTTAGTGCAGTGCGTCCTGCTCACAGTGTTCAGCTAGATCCGTTCCTGCTATTTACATTTAGTGCAGTGCGTCCTGCTCACAGTGTTCAGCTAGATCCGTTCCTGTTATCTTCTAGACTATTTACATTTAGTGCAGTGCGTCCTGCTCACAGTGTTCAGCTAGATCCGTTCCTGTTATCTTCTAGACTATTTACATTTAGTGCAGTGCGTCCTGCTCACAGTGTTCAGCTAGATCCGTTCCTGTTATCTTCTAGACTATTTACATTTAGTGCAGTGCGTCCTGCTCACAGTGTTCAGCTAGATCCGTTCCTGTTATCTTCTAGACTATTTACATTTAGTGCAGTGCGTCCTGCTCACAGTGTTCAGCTAGATCCGTTCCTGTTAAATTCCTACTGACAGGCAGGCTTGTCTGGTTACAGTATATAAAGCTACCTGAAGAAAATTACAGGTGTTCTATTTGATCCTATTAGTACCACGGTCAGGCAGCTAGACTATTTACATTTAGTACAGTGCGTCCTGCTCAAAGTGTTCAGCTAGATCCGTTCCTGTTATCTTCCTACTGACAGGCAGGCTTGTCTGGTTACAGTATATAAAGCTACCTGAAGAAAATTACAGGTGTTCTATTTGATCCTATTAGTACCACGGTCAGGCAGCTAGACTATTTACATTTAGTACAGTGCGTCCTGCTCACAGTGTACAGCTAGATCCGTTCCTGTTATCTTCCTACTGACAGGCAGGCTTGTCTGGTTACAGTATATAAAGCTACCTGAAGAAAATTACAGGTGTTCTATTTGATCCTATTAGTACCACGGTCAGGCAGCTAGACTATTTACATTTAGTACAGTGCGTCCTGCTCACAGTGTTCAGCTAGATCCGTTCCTGTTATCTTCCTACTGACAGGCAGGCTTGTCTGGTTACAGTATATAAAGCTACCTGAAGAAAATTACAGGTGTTCTATTTGATCCTATTAGTACCACGGTCAGGCAGCTAGACTATTTACATTTAGTACAGTGCGTCCTGCTCACAGTGTTCAGCTAGATCCGTTCCTGTTATCTTCCTACTGACAGGCAGGCTTGTCTGGTTACAGTATATAAAGCTACCTGAAGAAAATTACAGGTGTTCTATTTGATCCTATTAGTACCACGGTCAGGCAGCTAGACTATTTACATTTAGTACAGTGCGTCCTGCTCACAGTGTACAGCTAGATCCGTTCCTGTTATCTTCCTACTGACAGGCAGGCTTGTCTGGTTACAGTATATAAAGCTACCTGAAGAAAATTACAGGTGTTCTATTTGATCCTATTAGTACCACGGTCAGGCAGCTAGACTATTTACATTTAGTACAGTGCGTCCTGCTCACAGTGTTCAGCTAGATCCGTTCCTGTTATCTTCCTACTGACAGGCAGGCTTGTCTGGTTACAGTATATAAAGCTACTTGAAGAAAATTACAGGTGTTCTATCCCAGCTTAGTGCAGCTACAGGCCATTAGTATGTCTGGAAGGCCAAGAAGGAGAGGCAAGACAGTCACAAGCCAATAAGAGAGGGCAAGCAGGCTCTGTGTCTAGTGCTGGTCGTGGAGACGGTGCATCCTCATCAGCACGTGGCCATGGGACACGCTTGGCCTTTTTTTCGGCAGCTGGCCGTGTTGAGCCGCAACATGCGGAAGACTTGGTCGAGTGGATGACCAAGCCGTCCTCATCCTCCTCATCCTCTCTCACCCATGCCCAGGGTGCTTTGTCTGGCAAAGCAGCGGCCTCTTCCCTCAGCTCAATGTCATCAGTGACTCCTTCCCTAGCTCCACCATGTCCTCATGAGGATTCCCTCGAACTGTTTGACCACAGTGTTGGGTACATGCTCCAGGAGGATGCCCAGCGTTTGGAAGGCTCTGATGACGATACTGAGCTCGATGAAGGCAGTAACATGAGCGCGGACAGAGGGGGTGCCCAAGAAGGACAGCAATCTGGCAGTCATGCTCCCCCTGCTGCAGCATACTGCCAGGTTTGCTCCAGTGATGAGGAGGGAGGGGATGATGAGGTCACTGACTCAACGTGGGTGCCTGATAGGAGAGAGGAGGAGGAGGAGGAGGAGGAGGAGGAGGAGGAGGAGGCGGCAGCACATCACCAACGAGGCAGGATGCCCTCCAGGGGCCAGCCTAAGGGCAGCACATTGACTGCATCACACCCCAAAGCTCCACATGTGCAGGGCGCTGCAGTCTCTGCGCGTTATTCAAAAAGTTCTTTGGTGTGGGCCTTTTTTGAGACGAGTGCATCAGATCGCACCGCTGCTATTTGCAACATATGTCTCAAGCGTATCTCGCGTGGCCAAAACATCTCCCGCTTGGGTACCACATGCTTGACCAGACATATGTTGACCTGCCATGCAGTTCGTTGGCAAGCGTATCTAAAAGACCCACACCAAAGAACAAAGAGGATCTCTCCTTGCTCCTCATCAGCTGAGATTTCCAACCCCACTAGACCTTCAGTCCTCTCTGAGACCTGCAGTGAGAGGAATGAAGGTGTAGAATTAGGTGTGTCACAGCCAAGTACTTGTGGGCAATCTGCTTTTGGTACACCGACGTCAGATTGTACCAGGCAAATTTCCCTGCCCCAGCTGCTGCACCGCCGAAAGAAGTTTGCTCCCAGCCATCCACATGCCCAGCGGTTGAATGCTAGCTTGGCAAAATTGCTAGCACTTCAACTGCTGCCTTTTCAGTTGGTAGACTCTGCCCCCTTCCGTGAGTTTGTGGAATGTGCGGTTCCTCAGTGGCAGGTACCCAAACGCCACTTTTTCTCACGGAAGGCGATTCCGGCTCTCTACCGGCATGTGGAAGGCAATGTCCATGCCTCGCTGGACAGGGCGGTCAGCGGTAAGGTGCATATTACCGCTGACTCATGGTCCAGCAGGCATGGACAGGGACGTTACCTAAGTTTCACGGCGCATTGGGTGACTCTGCTGGCAGCTGGGAAGGATGCAGGACAAGGTGCAGTAGTGTTGGAGGTTGTTCCGCCACCACGCCTCCAAAATGCTGATTGTGACACACCTCTCTCCTCCACCCCCTCCTCTTCTTCTTCCTCCATGCCCTACTCCTCGGAACCAGCGGTGCTCCGTAGGCGTTCAAGGGGCTACGCAAGTACGCAGGCCAAAAGATGCCATGCGGTGCTTGAGCTGGTGTGCTTGGGGGACAGGAGCCACACTGGGGCAGAGGTTCTGTCAGCTCTGCAGGGGCAGGTTCAGAGGTGGTTGACGCCACGCCAACTTAAGGCAGGAATGGTGGTTTGCGACAATGGCACCAACCTCCTCTCTGCCCTCCGACAGGGACAAATGACCCATGTGCCCTGTTTGGCTCACGTCCTTAACTTGGTGGTGCAGCGGTTCTTGGGCAGGTACCCGGGCTTACAGGATGTCCTGAGGCAGGCCAGGAAAGTCTGTGTGCATTTCCGCCGGTCATATAATGCCAGTGCTCGGCTGACGGACCTCCAAAAGGAGTTTAACCTGCCCAAGAACCGCCTAATCTGTGACATGCCCACCAGGTGGAACTCAACGTTGGCCATGCTGCAGCGGCTGCACACGCAGCAGAGGGCCATCAATGAGTACCTGTGCGACTATGGCACCAGGACAGGGTCAGGGGAGCTTGGTTTTTTTTCCCCACGCCAGTGGGCCATGATCAGGGATGCATGCACTGTCCTGTCACCATTCGAGGAGGCCACGAGGATGGTGAGCAGTGACAGTGCATGCATCAGTGACACTGTCCCCCTTGTCCACCTGTTGGAGCACACGCTGCGTGGAATAATGGACAGGGCACTTGAGGCAGAACAGAGGCAGGAAGAGGAGGACTTCCTTAGCTCTCAAGGCCCCCTTTATCCAGACAGTGTTCCTGCGTGCCCGCCGATCACACAGGAAGAGGACGAGGAGGAAGAGGAGGAGGAGGAAGATTGTGTCAGTATGGAGGTGGAGCCTGGCACTCAGCATCAGCAGCAGTCTTTAAGGGATCAGTCCCAAGAAACACATGGACTTGTACGTGGCTGGGAGGAGGTGGCTGCGGACCATGTCGTTCTTAGTGACCCAGAGGACTCCGGACCAAATGCCTCAGCAAACCTACGCTGCATGGCCTCCCTGATCCTGCAAAGCCTGCGTAAGGATCCTCGTATTCGTGGTATCAAGGAGAAGGACCAATACTGGCTGGCAACCCTCCTTGATCCACGTTACAAGGGTAAGGTTGCGGACCTTATCTTGCCATCGCAGAGGGAGCAGAGGATGAAACATCTTCGGGAGGCCTTGCAGAAAGGTCTGTGCAACGCGTTCCCAGAGACTGGGAGGTTACAAACTCCTGTTTCTGGACAACGTGTTGCTGAGGCTTCGGTCAGTCAAAGAAGGAGCGGTGGAGAAGGTGGCCGTCTGACCGATGCGTTCAGACAATTTTTTGGTCCGCAGCCCCAAGGTATGATCGGTTCCAGCAACCATCGCCAGCGTCTGTTTTACATGGTGCAGGAATACCTAGGGGCAAGATCAGACTTGGACACCTTTCCCACCGAAAATCCTCTGGGTTACTGGGTCTTGAGGATGGATCACTGGCCAGAGCTTGCACAGTATGCAATTGAGCTACTGGCCTGTCCTGCATCCAGCGTTCTTTCGGAACGCACATTCAGTGCTGCTGGAGGCGTGGTAACCGATCACAGGGTGCGTCTGTCCACCGACTCGGTCGATCGGCTGACCTTCATAAAAATGAATGAGTCTTGGATCACCACCAGCTACCAAGCACCTGATGCTGATGTAACCGAATAATTTTTTTTGAAATCTCAGATCCCTTCAAAGACTGCCTATGCTGATGCTGAGTGACTATCCCTGAGTAATTATCCTCTTCCTCCTCAATCATCACGCTGATAGCTTGTAAGAACATTTTTGGTTCTGGGCGCCACCACCAGTGCCTAAGGCACAATTTTTCAGCCCCTGTTTAACAGGGGCGTGTAATTACAATTTTTGATGTAATACTTTGCAGCAGGGCTCGTTCCTGCATTCCAACTAGAGTGTCTGTGAGGGGTTGCAGTGTTGTGGCACCAGCACCAGTGCCTAGGGCCCAATTTTTCTGCCCCTGTCTAACAGGGGCGTGTAATTACAATTTTTGATGCAATACTTTGCAGCAGGGCTCGTTCCTGCGTTCCAACTAGAGTGTCTGTGAGGGGTTGCAGTGTTGTGGCACCAGCACCAGTGCCTAAGGCCCAATTTTTCTGCCCCTGTCTAACAGGGGCGTGTAATTACAATTTTTGAAGCAATAATTTGCAGCAGGGCTCGTTCCTGCGTTCCAACTAGAGTGTCTGTGAGGGGTTGCAGTGTTGTGGCACCAGCACCAGTGCCTAAGGCCTAATTTTTCAGCTCCTGTTCAACAGGGGCATGTAATTACAATTCTTGATCTAATATTTCACAGCAGGGCCCTGTGAGGGCTTACAGTGTTGTGGCCACAGCAACACCTAAGGCCCAAATTTCTGCTGAGTATATAGGGCAGGACCCTACTTTCAAACATCTAACTTACAAACGACTCCTACTTGCAAACGGAAGGAGACAACAGGAAGTGAGATGAAATCTACCCCTAGGAAGGGAAATTCTCTCCTGTAAGAGTTAATATGGGAAAACAATTTCTCCTTTCCACTGATGCTTTCCAATCCTTGTTCCACAAAAAAACCCAAATTTTCAAAAAACATTTTTCATTGGGACAAAAAAGTGAGGTGAAATCTTCTGAAGAGGAGGAAAGACAGCAAAACAAATGTCACAGGGGTGATAACCCTTCCCTATGTTTTCCAAAAAGCTTAGAAAAGATTTTTTGGCTGGAGCTAAACACGTTAAAAATGTTCAAAATTACAAACAGATTCTACTTAACAACAAACCTACAGTCCCTGTCTTGTTTGCACCGCCTGTATACTGCTGTTCAGAGTATATAGGGCCTGGTGGCCCCACACCTTTCCTTATTTTAATTTGGGTGCGGGGTTCCCCTTAATATCCATACAAGACCCAAAGGGCCTGGTAATGGACTGGGGGGTACCCATGCCGTTTGTCTCACTGATTTTCATCCATATTGCCATGACCCGACATGACATTAAACCCGCAAGCAGTTTTAAATGAGATTTTTTCCTTTAAAAATGACATTTAGTGCAGGGACTGTTCTAAACATGGGAAACATGCGTCACTTTACAGGCATACTATAGACACCCCCCAGGTACGATATTTAAAGGAATATTTCACTTTTTTTTTTTTACTTTAAGCATCATTAAAATCACTGCTCCCGAAAAAACGGCCGTTTTTAAAAGTTTTTTTTGCATTGATACATGTCCCCTGGGGTAGGACCCGGGTCCCCAAACCCTTTTTAGGACAATACCATGCAAATTAGCCTTTAAAATGAGCACTTTTGATTTCGAACGTTCGAGTCCCATAGACGTCAATGGGGTTCTAACGTTCGTGCGAACTTTCGGTCCGTTCGCGGGTTCTGGTGCGAACCGAACCGGGGGGTGTTCGGCTCATCCCTATTCCCACGTATAGTACGGTACTGGCAGCTCCCAGTCCACCCCCGGCGGCTATATATTGATATACGTTCTACCTGATCCTTCCTCTGTTCAGGGATCACGGCAGAACTAGAAAGCCATCCGTCATCATCGGATGACCACCATACATCAGCCCATGTACTGCATTCTGGAGTAGAGCATAGATATTTGCCATCAAAGACATACCTTTGATGCCCAATGTCTATGACCTGACTGAGATCAAATCGTATGGTGGTGGTCTTACCCTGTGTAACAGTTATGGTGGCACCGTCTGGTCCCTTTGTCATCTGTCTTTCCCCCCTTTGACCCATTATGCTCAACATCGGGATAAGGTCAAGAAGCACATAAATTCCCACAACTATGCCTACTATTATCAATATGGCAAAAAGTATTCTCCCCCTCCATGTCTTGGTAAAATACCCTGGCTCGAACAAAAGTCTCTCTCTTGGTCTTCCCTCCACCCCTATGAGTCCATATTGCACCATGTTCTTCCTCTGTTGTGTGGTAGTTAATTCTTAATCAGTTTTTTACTCAAATAGTGTGCCTTCTTGCAGTGGGTGAGATGTATCCAAGGTATCCGTTCCACGATTTTTACTGCAGTAGGGGTAGACAACAATACTTGATAGGGTCCTTCCCACCTGGGGTCAAACCAAGTCTTTCTCTTTATTATTTTTATCCAGACCCAATCTCCAGGTTGTACAAGATCTTCCTGCTCTGATTTAGTCTCTTGACCTGTAAGAGAATTTGGGCATAGGAGTTCTTTAGTTGTTAGCAACTTCCTCATATAATTTGCCAGGTCATAGTCCATTTCCTCGTCATCTCGAGTAAATGCTCTAAGTTGTGGAATATAATAAGGTTTACCATACAGCATTTCATACGGTGTTAGTCCTTTAGCAGTAGGGGTAATTCTTGTACTCAACAATGCCATTGGCAAACACTGAACCCAGTTTTTCCCTGTCTCCTCTATCAATTTTCTTAGTTTACTCTTTAAGGTACCATTGTGTCTCTCCACTGTGCCCGCAGATTGTGGGTGGTAGACACAGTGGTTCTTTAGGTCAATATTGTACCATTTACCAATTTGTTGTATCGTTCGGTTTACAAAATGGGAGCCGTTGTCACTGTAAATCACAGAGGGGATTCCTTGACGTGGAATCACCTCTTTGATTAGTACTTTGGCCACTGACTGCCCATCTGGGTGTGTCATAGGAAAAGCTTCCACCCATTTCGTAAACATGTCAACAATAATCAGACAGAACTTTTTATTCTCACATTTGTTCAATTCAATAAAATCCATGCATATCGTGTGAAATGGATAAGGGGGTTTTGGGAAATGGCCCCTTAAGGGTCTTAGAGCACCTTGGGCATGGTATCTGTTACAAAGCGGACATGTGAGGCAAAAATTTCTAGAATAGTTCGTAAACCCATATGTTGTGAACACCTTGTTGATCACCTGCACCATCCCCCCTTTTGAGATATGGGCTTGCCCATGACTCAATAATGCAGCATATCTAAAAAGTGATGTAGGTAAGATGGGTTTACCTTCTGTACTTGTGTATATACCATTGACCAGCGTTGCCCCTTTAGATAACCACTTTTGTTTTTCACCTGCCGGTGATGTTTTCTGCATTTCTGATAACCATGTTTTATCAATAGCTTTCCGTACCCCATCATTTTCTTGGGGACCTGTATAGTATATGTGTGTTTTTTGCGGTCCTGTAGCAGCTTCCCTTGCGGTCTTGTCTGCTAGTACATTCCCTAGAGTAATTGGATCTGTTCCCTTTCTGTGTGCTGTACATTTACAAATAGCCACTTGTGTTGGTTTTTGTACATTTTCTAGAAGGGCAAGGATAAGATCTCTATGTGAGATTGGTTTACCTGTGGACGTAATCATACCCCTATTTTTCCATTGCTGGGCAAATATGTGTATAGTAGAAAAAGCGTATTGGCTGTCTGGATAAATATTTATTTTCTTCCCTTCCCCTAGACTACAGGCCCTGGATAGGGCAATAATTTCAGCTTGTTGTGCGGAGTATGAACTGGGAAGGGGTCTGGCTTCAATGACTTGGTCATGTGTTACTACAGCATATGCCGTTTGATTTACCCCTTTATCGTCCTTTTTACAAGACCCATCAACAAAAAAGGTAATGTCAGCATCGGGAAAGGGAATATCAGTGAGATCCTTCCTAGGGAGTACCCGTTCATCAATTTGTGCTATACAATCATGTGGATCCCCATCACCAGGTGTTGGTAACAGTGTGGCTGGGTTCAATGTGGTACACCTCTCGATTGTAATGTGAGGCTGTCCCAAAAGAGTAGTCATACATGATAGATGCCTGGCAGGAGATAAATAGGAGATTTTGTCTTGCAGTAAGATTACTGAAATGGCATGTGGGACTTTAAGTACCAGGGGGTGGAACAGTACTATCAGTGCAGAGGACTGTATGGCCAATGAGGCTGCTACTACAGCTTGTACACAGTGGGGCAAACTCCGGGCTACTGGATCTAATTTAGTGGAATAGAATGCAATTGGTTTGTGCTTGTCCCCATAAACTTGTGTAAGAACAGAAGTCATGTACCCTTCCTTACAATCTACAGTCTGAAAAAAGGTTTTACTGTAATTTGGAAGGCTAAGTACAGCAGAACCTACAATGAGGTGCTTTATCTTTGTAAATGCATCCTCTGCTTGCACATTCCACTGAATGGAATCTTTTGCAGCCATTAGTGAACCATAGATGAGATCAGAAAGAGGCGCCACCTCCGTAGCATAATTTGCTATCCATGCTCTACAGAAATTTGCCATGCCAAGAAATGACATCATTTCTTTTTTGGTACGTGGTTTGGGGGCTTGAAGGATGGCCTCTTTTCGGATCTCATCCAAATGTCTACCTTCTTGAGATAAAATATAACCCAGGTATTTCACCTTTTCTTTCCACAGTTGCAATTTGTCTTTGCTGACTTTGTGACCTTGGTCTGCGAGGAAATGCATGAGAGCCAAGGTGTCAATTTTACATTGTTGCTCTGTAGGAGCCGCTACCAGAATGTCATCCACATACAAGAGAATTTGGCTCCCACTGGGAGGTACAAACCGAGACAAATTATTGGACATTTCTTGTGAGAATATAGTTGGACTTTCACAATATCCCTGGGGTAACCTGGTGTATGTGTATTTTTTTTTTTTGTACGTAAATGCAAACCAGAATTGACTATCTTTGTGTAAGGGAATGGAAAAGAAAGCATTACTGATATCGATGACAGAAAATACCTTATTCTCTGGGTGGAGGTCGTTCAGGAGGACATGCGGGTCTGGGACCACCGGGGCCCTCGGTAATACGGCCCTATTGACCGCCTGTAAATCCTGCACGAGTCTCCACCCATCTTCCCCTCCCTTCTGCTTCCTAACTGGGAACAAGGGCGTATTGCATGGTGAATCTGGGCATTCAATGATGACACCTTTTGCTAATAATTCCTTTATCAAGGGATCTACACCCTCTTCAGCGTCTTTCCTCAGTGGATATTGTTTTTGGTGAGGCCTCATTGTACTCTTAGGGGTTATTTGGACTTCACTGGCTGTTTTAATTAGGCCCACGTCCGTCTTTCCTCTTGACCACAAGATATCGGGGACGTCTTTTAGGGCATCCTCTTCCTCTTGGGTCAAAAGTGTCAGTCACTGTCTTTTGTCACAAATTGTAATCATGTGAGTTCTGGGTATACACTTAACAAACCACGTCAATTTGTACCTCCAAATCCCTCTAGATTTTAGTTCCTCGTCTGTCAATTGGACCCAGTCCGTGATAAGTTCTCCCAGCTCATGCCATGATACCTTGGGGTTCCGGGTGACCGAAACATGAGGCACAGTATCCTGCCTGTATATTTGCAGAATAGGCTGTGGTAGGAGACAAGTAGCCACGCTATTTCCTTCCTTATCACAGTACAAGTATTTTAAGAGAACTTCAGTGTTAGTGAGACTCATTAACTGTTTCTCATAGGACTTATCGGGCCCAGAGGTCTTTTTGTAATACATGGTGCAATAGAGGTTTGTCTGGACCTTATACCTTTTCCTCTCAGGCTCTTCTTCAATTATTTCTGTCAGGGTTTTGGGTAAATTTAAGCCCTCAGTTTGCAAATCCAGGCTGTACCAGTATCGGGGCTCATTATCCACAGTTGTGATTTGTTTTTCACACAGCCGATGGGCTTTGAGACCTCCCTCCACTGGTACGACAGAAATATCAAGAGCGTGCAACATGTCTCTACCCAACAAATTAACAGGACATTTAGTTGAAATTACAATTTTACACTGAGCCTTTTTACCTGTCTGTGGATCTTCCACAGTAAGGCCTTCGGACACGGCCTCCTGGTGCATCAACCCATTTGCAGATTTCACATATACTACACCTTTTTTCTTTACCCCTGGGGGCATATCCAGTGGGTGTATTAGGGTCCTACAAGCCCCAGTGTCACAAAGAAATGTTACCCATCTACCCTTCACAACCAAGTTTATTTCTGGTTTGACTTCAGCATGCAAACAAGTTTCAACAGCGCATACATCCAAAATTTCAGATTCTTTCTCATCATTTTCTTCTGTATCTCTCTCTGCAGACATACCAACATCTAGTCATGCTTCTTCCTCTCTGTTTGACCTACATTCTTTTGCCAAGTGACCTCTTTTACCACACAGGAAACACTCCCCTCTCTTCTTTTTCCCCTCATAATCTTGAATGCGGGGCCTTGTTCGAGTGTTTCCCACCCTTCTGTTCTCCTTCTCAATGACATACACATCATTACCTTCATCTACCATAAGCACCTTCCCTTTCTTTACTCTCTTTTTTGATTGGAAGTGCCGCTCAGCATGCCTCGCATACTCAATCAGCTCCTGAAGTCTGCAGATCCTATGGTTGATCATGTGTTTGGTAACAAAACTTGATATAGGGGGAAGCAGCCCCTTCAAGATTGCATTCTTTAACTGTTGTTCATATGGGCTATCGTTTACTTGATTTACTGGGACTTCTATTCCAGAGTGATTATTGAAAATCTCCCTCATCCTAACAATGAAATTGTCCACTGTTTCCTCTTCTCCCTGCACACACTGATTTATCATGGACCAGTCGGCTCGACGTATCCATCTATTCTCTATCCTTGCTATAAGAGCATTTCTCCTGTTTTCCAGTGCTGCATCATCATGAGGCAACACAACTCCCTGATTGTTTAATCCACTCCAATCTCCCACTACATGATGCCAGTCGGGACCCAGGATCTGTCTGATGACCTGCTCTATTTCCCTCCCATTGAGATGATAGCTAGCAATCATTCCCATGATACCATCTCTGAATTGGGCTATGTTGACCTTGGGATGTGGTATCCCTTCAGTAGCTTTTTTAACATCCTCAGGGGTCCAGGGACGATAGACCATCATAGTGTTGGGGACTACTATACCTCCTACATTTTGTCCTGCCCTAGGGTTGGGAACTTCAATTAGTGGAAATTCTTCCTCTCCACATTCTGTTTGTTCCCCTGTTGTGGGGGTTATCAATTTGTTCACCAGGTCCCCAAGAAATTTTGTAACCGTTGCTGTAAGGGGCGTCCCTTGTGGACTCCTCTGGACAGCAAGGGTCATCTTGAGAGGGGGTTTAGCTACAGCCATAGGAGAATCGGTTGCATCTGCGGGTGACCCAGGTGACCACGGGGGAACAACAAACAGTGGAGAGTCAGGTTGCATGGTAAAAGGGTTATTCGTCGATAGTTGGGAGGTCAATGGGGGTGACTTATTGCATGCCTCTGTCCCATATGGTGGTGGGGACTGCAGGTCTGCAATAGGATATAGGGAATTGGGAGCTGGTATTGAAGTCGGAGGGGGAGCAGCAACTGTCAGTGAGGTTGGAGAGGTCTCCAAAGTATGTGCGGGGGCTGTCGGGTGCATTTGGTTTGTTACGTTTTGTTCAGTCAATACTTGCTGAACTAAACTTCGGAGGATGGTCATATTATTGTCCTCCTCTTTGTCCAAAAACATAGTCTTTTTATGGTTTTCTGAATTTAACCTACGGTTAGCCTCCTCAAGCCATTTCTTTGCCTGGGGAAGGCCTAATTTCTTCTGTTTCCTTATTTTCGTGCCGGCATCATTTTTAAGCTTTCTACACAGTTTTACACAACAATCCTTATTTAAAGATGCATCAAAATCATACTTTGTTTTCCACATTTTAAGAAATTTCACATTCTCTTTGTCTAGACTACACATATACTTAGCATCCTCATTCATACCAACAGATTTTCCATGGATCATACCCATTTTGTTTATCGTGCACACGGAGCTCTTTTTTTTGTTAATGTCTTCTCACAATGACACAACACACGCACACAGTATCTTATCACTTGCAATCACTCACAGACTTTCTAGTCGTGATATATCACTTCTAGATTACTGATCTTGTGTATTGCTAAAACACTGGTGTCTTAGAGAATTACAGAATTACGAGGAGACTGAATTCTCCCGACTGTTTTTTTCATCCTATTAAAACATTTAATATTTCAGTCCTTGATCCAAGGGTATTTATGTGCCTGCTCAGGATTAATACAACATATGAGGCTGGCATGAACACTGCGGTCCGCCAAATGTCCTCTGTTTGTTACCTGGAAATCTATCAGGCCACACCCTTGTATCAACGGAGGGGGGGGTTCTTTATCTGGAAGTATTTTTGATCCAAGGGTATTTATATGCCTAGAAATCTATCAGGTCACACCCTTGTATCAACAGGGGGTTCTTTAGGTTTTGATCTAGGAGTATTTATGTGTCCCCAAGGGATTTTCTGCAGTTTACAAGGCTGTCTGGATCTAAGATCCAATCGACAAATTTCCTTTATCTGCACCCGGATATTAGTATGGGACCATACCCCTATATCAAATGACTATTAACCAGAAGAATCAAACAAGAACACACAAGAGAGAACACCCAAGAGAGAAAACACACAAGAGAGAACACCCAAGAGAGAAAACACACAAGAGAGAGCACCCAAGAGAGAAAACACACAAGAGAGAACACCCGCAATGCTCGACTGCCGCCAGGTCGCCCTGAGCGCGTCTTCCCAAAACGCGGGCTAGTCACTAGGTCTGCCCATCCAGGATGGCCACAGACGGATCTATACGGGGAATACGTGACCACTTATTTCCCCTCAACAAGAGTAAAGCAGATAGGACAGAAACAGATAAACATTCGATCAATCACTATATTGTATGTATATATTCAAATCCCTTATTCATCAAATTCCTAATCAAGTCTAACACAAAAGGTTAAATAATAAAATAAAAATAAAAATCTTACCTTGTCCCGAGAGCGGTCTCTTGTGCTGATCCGGTAAGTCGCTGCCCGGGAGGCACTAGTTCAGCAGACCGGCCTCTTTTTAACATCTAATTTGAGATGGAGGACTTACAGTTTTGCCGTACGGTCATCGGTCACTGTTGGCCAGTGCATCTCGGGGAATTGGACTTCCGGCTCGAAGGACCAAATTGTTATGGAAATAATTTCACCATCTCAGACCGTCCTCAGGCATCAAGGTAATATTTATTGCATATGCAAGAGAAATGATTTACACGTTCATGCAGCCTTCATCATTTCTAAGAGATTACTGTGGTACATGTCTTTTTTTATAAGCCCTGGACACCCCCCTTTCCTGTCTTAAAATGCCCAGTCTCATGTATTTTCAACTTTATTCTGGACACAACAGGAAAGGTGGAAGTGTCTGTTACAGACTGTTATCTTACATATAACAATGCTTACAGGATACTGACTTGAAAATTCCCCAAGTCAACACAAAAATACAGGATATATTCAAAACTGCACATCTAAGCATATTATATTGCTGAGTATATATTGCTGACTCCATATTATCACTATAGCTTATTTCTAGGCCATGATAATCAAAATGGCGTCTTTCATAACTGACATTTAAAGTATAATTTCTCTAACAGAATGTTCAGGCAGACTTCCTATCTCGAGTTCGTTTAGACAACAACGAATGATATCTCCACAAGGAAGTATTCAGTTGGATTCTGACCTTAGGAATCTCACCAGAAGTCGACTTATTCGCCTCCCCTTACAACAAGAAACTGGCGAGGTATTATTCGAAGTTCCGGGATCCTCAGGCTTATGGGGTGGACACCCTGACAGAGCGATGGTGGTTCCGCAGAGCTTATGCCTTCCCACCAACCCCCATCATTCTTCAGTTCCTGCGCAGACTCAGGTCGGAAGCAGCAGAAGTGATAGTCATAATACCTTACTGGCCCAACAGGCCCTGGTTCCCCCTGCTAATGCTTCTCAGTGAAAAAGGGTCGATTCCCTTACCCCTCAGACCCGGCCTTCGATCCCAAGGGTCAAATCTACATCCTTGCCCGGCTCATCTGCGCCTGAGGGTCTGGTTTTTGAGAGGGGAAGGTTAGAAGCTCTGGGATGTCCCAAGGAGGTTATCCCTACTCTCATGAGTGCCAGGAGAAGAAGTACCAATCGGGTATATGAGAGGATTTGGGCTAGATTTACAAACCACATGTCTTCTGGGTCCAACTCTGACTGTATTCCGACAGTTCAGGATGTTTTAAGTTTCTTGCAAACTGGACTAGATGTCCCCTTATCTGTTAGCGCTCTCCGTGTGCAAGTCTCAGCAATTTCAGCTTTTTCTGGAGTTTCTTGGGCTAAACAACCCTTGGTTCAACAATTCTCCAAGGGAGCAGTTAGGCTCAGATCTCAGAGGAAACCTAGATTCCCTAAGTGGGATCTACCACTAGTCCTTGACTTCTTCTCTCAACTGGACAAGCCTCTTTAGGTTAGAGAACTTACCCTCAAGACTTCCTTTCTGATAGCCATTTCCTCGGCAAAAAGAGTCTCTGAAATCCAGTCTCTAGGATCAAAGGAGCCCTTTCTCACTTTTTTCCCAGACAGAGTGGTCCTAATTCTGATGCTAGGATCAAATCCCAAGGTCACTTCAGTCTTCCACGAAAATCAGGATATTACACTCCATACTTTTAATTCTGCTGGAAGTCTGGAGACACATCCCCTCGACATGGGAGTTATCTTGAAGCAATACTTGGAGGCTACAGCTTCTTTTCGACAAACGAACTACCTCTTTGTTCTGTTTCACAGAAAAAGCAAGGGTCTCAGAGCTTCCGTCAGATTCATCGCAGCGTGGATTGTTCAGGCTATCCAATGGGCTTACAGAGATAAGGGCTTGGCTCCTCCTGTGGCGGTTACGGCGCGTTCCACGAGAAGTCTTTCTACTTCCTGGGCGGCTTCATGTCATGTGGCGCCTGAAGTTATCTGCAAGGCAGCTTCCTGGTCAACGATTCATACTTTAATGTCTCATTGCGTTGAATCAGCGACTTTATCTCCTGTTGATTTTGGTTTAAAAGTGCTGTCGGTGGACAGTGTTAAATAAATCTTTTTGTTCAGCATTTATGCCCACCCGAGTGTGTATGGCAAGTTATTTACCACACATTGCTGCCATGGAGTCTGTCAGGAAAATGGAAAATTCCTATCAAAATACTTACCGTAATTTTCCTTTCCTGATGGACTCCATGGCAGCAAGAGTTCCCTCCCAAATGGCTGGAGTAGGCTGGTTATCGAACACGGCCGTGAGCAGGGAGCAAAGATTTATGGGAGTAGTGTCCTATATGGTAGTGGAGGCGAGACTTAACCCACACGTTGCTGCCATGGAGTCCATCAGGAAAGGAAAATTACGGTAAGTATTTTGATAGGAAAATTCTATTTTTTTACTTTTTGCTATAAAACATACCCAATAAAAAAATGTAAAAAATCAAATTTCTTCATCAATTTAGGTCAATTAGTATTCTGCTACATCATTTTGGTAACAAAAAATCTCAATAAGCTTATATTGATATGTATATAGCGTCTGCAAACTATGGGATATTTTTCTTTCTTTTTTTTTTTACTAGTAATGGCGGTGATTAGCGACTAATAGCAGGACTGCGACTGACACTTTTTGGGGACCAATGACACTAATACAGTGATCAGTGTTAAAAAATATGCACTGTCACTGTACTAATGACACTGGATGGGAAGGGGTTAACTTCAGGGAGTGCTTGCTAACTGTAGGGGAGGTGCTTTGACACAGGATCAGTAGATTCTCCTCTCACAGAACGGCGGTCTGCCTTGATTACATCGGCAGACCGCTGTTCTGCCTGTCTCCTGAATGATTGACGCGTCCGCCAGACCCACTGATTGACTCCCACCATGTCCAATCACAGCAGGAGCGGGTCACCGGCGGAGCGCACCCCAGACCCGAAAGTGTCAGACCACGTACTAGGTACGTGATCTGGCACAGAGCGGCCACCCTGCCGCAGTATATATGCATGGGGCGGTCCACAAACGGTTAAAGTAAATCGTTTACGAGGAAAAAATGGGCCTAACATTGTTGATCTATTGAAAAGGTTGTTTTCCTTGTTTCCCCATACCCAGAAGCACTTGGTACTTTGCAATTGGGGATTACAGACAAAGGGGCATTAGGGCAACACTGGGGACCCCCAGGTGCAAAGACCATTCCCTGGCCAATCTCCTGCCAATCTGTGTTATGGGTGGCATTTATCACTATATCCATATTTTCTGTAAATACAACTATCCTGCAGCATATACCAATGTGTCTTCAGCAGAGATGTCCATCATGAAAAACAGTTTAAAGAGTGATGTGAAAGGGGGGGGTGAATCATGCTGCAGCAAAATGTGGGTGTTTTTTCATTTTTGGTGGTTAATATACACCAATAAAACAGGGAGTTGTTGAGCATACCTAAGAGCTTGCGAAGTGCACTTGGATATTTTAACAAATGGCATCCTGCATGTAAGGGGGTTTAGAAATGACTGAGCGTTGGCACCAAAAAGTACAAGTCCTTGCTCCGCTTCTTCTTTATAGAACAACACCCCACCTGCTTGAAGCCCTAAACCTCTGCCATCTTGTGCTCAACTTCCTGCCAAAGACCCCCAGTGACATCCCCAGCCATTAGCCTTTATATTTCCAAAGTGAATTTCTACAAGAAGTGCGTACATGCCAACAATCCCAATTCATGGGAAATTGGCTTTGTCCCGACTCCAGGTGTATTGCCAGAGCCACCGCTATATAGAAGTCCTGGCTGGCACTGGAGATTTCACTCCGCCGCCATTTTATAGAAGACCAGCCTCGTTGAGGGGAAGAAACAAGAGGCAGAGCCCGGGTGACTGCCAATAGAAATAGAGCAGCTGCAACTTCCCGCCCCGCAGCCTGCTGCTGGTCCGTGACCTGTTGTGGGAAAGGCTGTGGGGCGGGGTGTTGGCGGCAGCTCCCTTTCTATTGGCGACCACCTTGGCTAAGCCTCTTGTTTCTTCACCTTGGCCTCCATGAGAGCTGGTCTTCTCTGAAAAATGAAGCCCTAAAGATCAAATCACCAGTGCCAGCCCCTGGTGACAAGCTGCATTCTAGTGACAAGTTGCATCAGGTAGCAGATAGAGTTGCCACCTCATCCCTTTAAACCCAAACACATATTAATTACACAGGTTCTGTGGCTGATTAAGGTGGTAATTAATCTCACTTGGTGCCTTATCTGCATTAAATTAGCCTCAGAACCTGTGTAATTCATATTTGTTCGGGTTTAAAGGGATGAGGTGGCAAACCTAGTGGCAGGTGACGTGGCAAGTGACAGGTTGCATCTGGTGGCAGGCGATGTGGCAAGTGACAGGTTGCATCTGGTGGCAAGTGACAAGTTGCATCTGGTGGCAAGTGACAAGTTGCATCTGGTGGCAGGCTACGTGGCAAGTGACAATTTGCATTTGGTGGCAAGTGACAAGCTGCATCTGGTGACAGGCGACATGGCAAGCGACATGCTCAGGGCTCCCACTGTTTCTGCATTATGGTGAGTTAAACTATTTAATTTCATATTACAATGTAACTGTAGCAGAATCTCTAACCTCTTCCAGTCTAATGAGAACCTTCGAGGCCACAGACCGCTGACATTCTTCCATATGTAGTTGTGAGGCATAGTGGGTGTAAAGATGGTGAAAGTCATTGGGCGCCAGACACTTCTTGGATGCAAAAGAGGTTTTATTTCTTTTAACAGTCCTTTTTATATTTTGCAAGGGAAAGAGGGTTTGGATCAGGACACCCTTAAGTGGTTGCAATTTCAATAGGCAGACTCAGAGACTTCAATAGGAAGACAGCCCTACAGGGAAAGGCCCCAGCAAGGTGCCACTTCTGCATGTGCAGGTTTGCTGTCTCTTATGGCAACAGTATTTAACAGTTCCTAATGCAAAGTTCAACAGTTCTCTCAGCTTCACTATAATGTCCAATTGTAATTCTTCAGCCCCTTGAGCTCCTAGTCTCTCACTGGACTCTCTGATTCACTGACTCTGAATCCCATGAGCTCCTCAAGGCTTTTGCGGTGGTATCTCCCTCAAGCGTCACCCACGATTCCCTGCTGGGTCCCTAGCTTGGCACTCCAGATACCATTCAAGCTTCACCCCCGCTGACCGGCTTGGTGACTGGCTTGACACAGAAGGCTGCTCTGCAAGGGTCACCTACACTGGTTGGGTCCCTGACTTGATCACCGCCTGAAGTTTCCCGATTCTCCACCGTGCCCGTTTGGTGAGAATGTTACTCCGGTACTTGCTTCAGTTACTCGCTGTGGTCCCTGGTAAAGGTGGTTGGTCCCTTAGTGGCGACAGCTTCCCTTCTACCTCCGACCACGACAGGTACTCCGGCGGGCAGAACCGTCACTTTTGGTTGGACTGCAAGCCGCATTCCCAACCCTGCGCTGCCCTCTTACTTCTGGATAGGCCCTCACACAGCCTGGCAGCCAGATACCCCGGGATAGGCCCAATCTCCGGCCTAGTAGCCCGGGGCAGATGACACACGTCCACCCAGACGGCAGTCCGGGTGGCACAGAACATAGATCACCTGACTCCACCCGAATATATAGGTTCTCCCAGCAGGCTAAGGGATTTAAGAAAACCCCTGCCCATTGGCTGAGGTATCCCATATACCCATAACTTGACCTTGAAATGTCCTTATCACATCTAATGCCACCAAGTGCCCAGCCACCTAGTGGCAGAAGAGAAAAGTACAACAAGGCCAAACTTAGGGAGAAATCAATGGACCTCTAACAACTTATCTACAGTAGCTACTCCTGACAAGGAATTTGGTGAGGAGCTCCCTGACTAAACCCCAGGGTGCTACATAATAATAGAAATATTGCACTTCAATCATCCTGACACCATATCAACCAGGGTGTCGTGATGATTGCAACACCTACATCAGGTGTTTGAAGTATTATCTGCTGATTGTTAAACTTTCTGGAATATTATTATTATTATTATACAGGATTTATATAGCGCCAACAGTTTGTGCAGTGCTTAACAAAATCAAGGCAGACATTACAGTTAAATGAATGATGAAGTGTAGAAATGGCGCTATTCTACTCTTAATATAGTGTGATGAAAAAGAAGAGCCTAACAGTTTAACTGTACCTTTGGCTTAACACTAGTCCTGTACAGAACTATTAAGATGTCAAAAAATAAGAATAAAACTGAATTTTTTCCAATGAAAAGAAAAAGTGAAACTGTGAAAACCGGTGTTATACCCTCTGCCTTATTGGGCCAGGCAACTAGGCTAAAAAGATTTATGTAGTGGTGTTACTCTCCCTGGAGAATGTGATAAACTTCGGATTTCAAACCAACTTTGAAATCAGAAGATTTGGTGTAAAATGTGTTACACCCCCTGCCTGTCACAAAGCAAGTGAAATATGTGCAAGTGGTACAATTTAATGTTCCTAGTAATATAAAGTTATGTGATAAACTGATAAAAATTAATTCCAGAAACCACAAAATGGATAGGTGTGTTACACGCTCTGGTGGGTGTCAGAGTGATGAATTGAAACCATAAAAAACAACAATCATGCAGCAAAAATATAATAAAACAAAAAAATAATGAAACAAAAAAAAAATGGACTGGGAGTGTTACACCCTCTGGGAATGGAGGATGTTTAAAGAAAAAACTTTTTGCAAGCAAAATAATGAGTGTGTTTGATCCTCTGTATCAGAATTCAACCCATAAACATATAACCACAAATATAAATAGTGAATATTCCATGATAAACAATTGAATATTGAATATAAAAAAATGTGAAAAAATAGTATGATAAACAATTGAATATTGAATATAAAAAAGTGAAAAAAATAGTCCAACTGTTTTAAAAGATATACAGTTTCATTGATTAAAGTGACTTTGTGCTTCAAACTGTGTTCAGTGACTGTTCAGGTTTAGTGCTGATTATTTCCTCTCAGGTGACAATAGTGCCAAGTGACTTTTCGGTGCTGGTAATGTATTGCACTCACCAGATATCATTACCCTCCAGGGGTATTAGACATTCACAGTTTTAGCCACTGTGTAGCTCTCTGGGGCGTGCTGGATGGTCTGCACGTCAAAAGTTGACTTTCTCCCAAGTTGTCACATGCAGGAAAGAGGAATGCCCATAGCGTGATATTGTTTTATAAAAGTCTTTATTTATAATAAAAATATGTAGATATACAGTGGGGACGGAAAGTATTCAGACCCCCTTAAATTTTTCACGTTTTGTTATTTTGCAGCCATTTGCTAAAATCATTTAAGTTCATTTTTTCCTCATTAATGTACACACAGCACCCCATATTGACAGAAAAACACAGAATTGTTGACATTTTTGCAGATTTATTAAAAAAGAAAAACTGAAAAATCACATGGTCCTAAGTATTCATACCCTTTGCTGTGACACTCATATTTTTAACTCTGGGTGCTGTCCATTTCTTCTGATCATCCTTGAGATGGTGCTACACCTTCATTTGAGTCCAGCTGTGTTTGATTATACTGATTGGACTTGATTAGGAAAGCCACACACCTGTCTATATAAGACCTTACAGCTCACAGTGCATGTCAGAGCAAATGAGAATCATGAGGTCAAAGGAACTGCCTGAAGAGACAGAATTGTGGCAAAGCACAGATCTGGCCAAGGTTACAAAAAATTCCTGCTGCACTTAAGTTTCCTAAGGTTCCTAAGAGCTCAGTGGCCTCCATAATCCTTAAATGGAAGACGTTTGGGACGACCAGAAACCTTCCTAGAGCTGGCCGTCTGGCCAAACTGAGCTATCGGGGGAGAAGAGCCTTGTTGAGAGAGGTAAAGAAGAACCCAAAGATCACTGTGGCTGAGCCACAGAGATGCAGTCAGGAGATGGGAGAAAGTTGTAGAAAGTCAACCATCACTGCAGCCCTCCACCAGTCTGGGCTTTATGGCAGAGTGGCCCAACGGAAGCCTCTCCTCAGTGCAAGACACGTGAAAGCCCGCATGGAGTTTGCTAAAAAAACACCTGAAGGACTCCAAGATGGTGAGAAATAAGATTCTCTGGTCTGATGAGACCAAGATAGAACTTTTTGGCCTTAAATCTAAGTGGTATGTGTGGAGAAAACCAGGCACTGCTCGTCACCTGTCCAATACAGTCCAACAGTGAAGCATGGTGGTGGCAGCATCATGCTGTGGGGGTGTTTTTCAGCTGCAGGGACAGGACGACTGGTTGCAATAGAGGGAAAGATGAATGCGGCCAAGTACAGGGATATCCTGGATGAAAACCTTCTCCAGAGTGCTCAGGACCTCAGACTGGGCCCAAGGTTTACCTTCCAACAAGACAATGACCCTAAGCACACAGCTAAAATAATGAAGGAGTGGCTTCACAACAACTATGTGACTGTTCTTTTATGGCCCAGCCAGAGCCCTGACTTAAACCCAATTGAGCATCTCTGGAGAGACCTAAAAATGGCTGTCCACCAACGTTCACCATCCAACCTGACAGAACTAGAGAGTAGGGATCAGCTTCATGTTCGAGTCAAACCCATATTCGACTTGAACATCGTCCGTTCACCCATTCGCCGAATTGCGGCATCGCAGTGCATTGCTGGCTGATGATTGGCCAAGCATGCACTGTGACACGCATGCATGGCCAATCACAGCGCCGTCTGAGCAGAGAGCTGTAATTGGCCAAAACCAAGGAGGCTTTGGCCAATTATGGCTCAGGGGATTTAGTACACGCCCCACACTATATAAGGCCACCTGTACGGCGGCCCTGTGTAGTGTGTGTTCCGGCGTTGAAAGAGAGAGACGGTGTCATTTGATTTGAATTAGATAGATTAGGCAGGACAGTCAGTGAGTTAGCTGCACTTACAGTGTATTGTGTATATATATGCATCCCAGGTGTTGTATATATATATATATATATATATATATATATATATACACTGTATTCAGTTTAGCTAGATCCGTTCCTGTTATCTTGCTATTGACAGGCAGGCTTGTCTTGTTACAGTATTTACAGCTACCTGAAGAAAATTGCTGGTGTTCTTTTGATCCTATTAGTACCACAGTCAGGTAGCTAGACTATTTACAGTTAGTGTAGTGCGTCCTCCTCACAGTGTTCATTTAAAGCTACAGGTTAGTTTAGTGTGACCTCTGCACAGTGTTCAGCTAAAACTACAAGTTAGTGTAGTGCACAGTGTTCAGCTAAAGCTACAAGTTAAGGTAGTGCGTCCTCCTCACAGTGTTCAGCTAAAGCTACAAGTTAGTGTAGTGCGTCCTCCTCACAGTGTTCAGCTAAAACTACAAGTTAGTGTAGTGCGACCTCTGCACAGTGTTCAGCTAAAGCTACAAGTTAGTGTAGTGCATCCTCCTCACAGTGTTCAGCTAAAATTAAAAGTTAGTGTAGTGCGACCTCTGCACAGTGTTCAGCTAAAACTACAAGTTAGTGTAGTGCGACCTCTGCACAGTGTTCAGCTAAAGCTACCTGTAGAAGGTTGGTGGTGTTTTCCTGATCCTATCACTACCGCAGGCAGCTAAATAAGCTACAAGTTATTTTTTTGCGAGCTCTGCACAGTGTTCACCTAAAGCTACCTGTAGAAGGTTGGTGGTGTTTTCCTGATCCTATCACTACCGCTGGCAGCTAAATAAGCTACAAGTTATTTTTTTGCCAGCTCTGCACAGTGTTCACCTAAAGCTACCTGTAGAAGGTTGGTGGTGTTTTCCTGATCCTATCACTACCGCAGGCAGCTAAATAAGCTACAAGTTATTTTTTGCAAGCTCTGCACAGTGTTCACCTAAAGCTACCTGTAGAAGGTTGGTGGTGTTTTCCTGATCCTATCACTACCGCAGGCAGCTAAATAAGCTACAAGTTAGTTTTTTGCTAGTTCTGCACAGTGTTCACCTAAAGCTACCTGTAGAAGGTTCGTGGTGTTTTCCTGATCCTATCACTACCGCAGGCAGCTAAATAAGCTACAAGTTAGTTTTTTGCAAGCTCTGCACAGTGTTCAGCTAAAGCTACCTGTAGAAGGTTGGTGGTGTTCTCATACTACAGGCAGGCAGTTGATTTTGCTAGCTGCAGTATCAGTATATATATATATATATATATATATATATATATATATATATATATATATATACCAGCTTAGTGCAGCTACAGGCCATTAGTATGTCTGGAAGGCCAACAAGGAGAGGCAGACAGTCACAAGCCAATAAAAGAGGGCAAGCAGGCTCTGTGTCTAGAGGCAACAGTGCTGGTCATGGAGACAGCGCATCCTCATCAGCACATGGCCGTGGGACACGCTTGGCCTTTTTTTCGGCAGCTGGCCGTGTTGAGCCGCAACATGCGGAAGACTTGGTCGAGTGGATGACCAAGCCGTCCTCATCCTCCTCATCCTCTCCCACCCATGCTCAGGGTACTTTGTCTGGCAAAGCAGCTGCCAACGCGGCCTCTTCCCTTGGCTCAATGGCATCAGTGACTCCTTCCCTAGTCCCACCATGTCCTCCTGAGGAGTCCCTCGAACTGTTTGACCACAGTGTTGGGTACATGCTCCAGGAGGATGCCCAGCGTTTAGAAGGCTCTGATGATGATACTGAGCTAGATGAAGGCAGTAACGTATGCACAGACAGAGGGGGTGCCCAAGAAGGACAGCAATCTGGCAGTTATGCTCCCCCTGCTGCAGCATACTGCCAGGTTTGTTCCAGTGATGAGGAGGGAAGGGATGATGAGGTCACTGATTCAACGTGGGTGCCTGATAGGAGAGAGGAGGAGGAGGCACATCACCAACGAGGCAGGATGCCCTCCAGGGGCCAGCCTAAGGGCAGCACACTGACTGCATCACACCCCAAAGCTCCACATGTGCAGGGCGCTGCTGTCTTTGGTGTGGGCCTTTTTTGAGACAAGTGCATCAGATCGCACCACTGCTATTTGCAACATATGTCTCAAGCGCATCTCGTGTGGCCAAAACATCTCCCGCTTGGGCACCACATGCTTGACCAGACATATGTTGACCTGCCATGCAGTTCGTTGGCAAGCGTATCTAAAAGACCCACACCAAAGAACAAAGAGGACCTCTCCTTGCTCCTCATCAGCTGAGATCTCCAACCCCACTATACCTTCAGTCCTCTCTGAGACCTGCACTGAGAGGAATGAAGGTGTAGAATTAGGTGTGTCACAGCCAAGTACTTGTGGGTAAACTGCTTTCGGTACACCGACATCAGATTGTACCAGGCAAATTTCCCTGCCCCAGCTGCTGCACCGCCGAAAGAAGTTCGCTCACAGCCATCCACATGCCCAGCGGTTTTAATGCTAGCTTGGCAAAATTGCTAGCACTTCAACTGCTGCCTTTTCAGTTGGTAGACTCTGCCCCCTTCCGTGAGTTTGTGGAATGTGCGGTTCCTCAGTGGCAGGTACCCAAACGGCACTTTTTCTCACGGAAGGCGATTCCGGCTCTCTACCGGCATGTGGAAGGCAATGTCCATGCCTCGCTGGACAGGGCGGTCAGCGGTAAGGTGCATATTACTGCTGACTCATGATCCAGCAGGCATGGACAGGGATGTTACCTAAGTTTCACCGCACATTGAGTGACTCTGCTGGCAGCTGGGAAGGATGCAGGACAAGGTGCAGTAGTGTTGGAGGTTGTTCCGCCACCACGCCTCCAAAATGCCACTACTAATGTTTGTGACACACCTCTCTCCTCCACCCCCTCCTCTTCTTCTTCCTCCATGGCCTCTTCCTGTGCTTTGTCCTCGGAACCAGCGGTGCTCCGTAGGTGTTCAAGGGGCTACGCAAGTACGCAGGCCAAAAGATGCCATGCGGTGCTTGAGCTGGTGTGCTTGGGGGGCAGGAGCCACACTGGGGCAGAGGTTCTGTCAGCTCTGCAGGGGCAGGTTCAGAGGTGGTTGACGCCACGCCAACTTAAGGCAGGAATGGTGGTTTGCGACAATGGCACCAACCTCCTCTCCGCCCTCCGACAGGGACAACTGACCCATGTGCCCTGTTTGGCTCACGTCCTTAACTTGGTGGTGCAGAGGTCCTTGGGCAGGTACCCGGGCTTACAGGATGTCCTGAGGCAGGCCAGGAAAGTCTGTGTGCATTTCCACCGGTCATATAATGCCAGTGCTCGGCTGGCAGACCTCCAAAAGGAATTTAATCTGCCCAAGAACCGCCTAATCTGTGACATGCCCACCATTTTGTGCAGGGACTGTTCTAAGCATGGGAAACACCCGCCACTTTACAGGCATACTATAGACACCCCCCAGGTACGATATTTAAAGGAATATTTCACTTTTTTTCCTTTTACTTTAAGCATCATTAAAATCACTGCTCCTGAAAAAACTGACATTTTTAAAACTTTTTTTTGCATTGATACATGTCCCCTGGGGCAGGACCCAGGTCCCCAAACCCTTTTTAGGACAATACCATGCAAATTAGCCTTTAAAATTAGCACTTTTGATTTCGAACGTTCGAGTCCTATAGACATCAATGGGGTTCTAACGTTCGTGTGAATTTTCAGTCCGTTCGCAGGTTCTGGTGCGAACCGAACCGGGGGGTGTTCGGCTCATCCCTACTAGAGAGGATCTGCAAGGAGGAATGGCAGAGGATCCCCAGATCCTGGTGTGAAAAACTTATAGCATCTTTCCCAAAAAAACTCATGGCTGTATTAGATCAAAAGGTTGCTTCTACTAAATACTGAGCAAAGAGTCTGAATACTTAGGACCGTGTCATATTTCAGTTTTTCTTTTTTAATAAATCTGCAAAAATGTCAATAATTCTGTGTTTTTCTGTCAATAGGGGGTGCTGTGTGTACATTAATGTTTGAAGAGGCGAAAAGTTGGGACTTTGAGTGAGACGCGAGTCTCCATCCCTATGCATACAGGAAACAGGAAGGTTGGGACTTTGAGTGAGGTGGGCAAAAGAGGCCAGTGGGTCAGTCACCGTAAAATCAAGCCATTTTATTTATACATAGTAACATATTGACATGATAATAGTCCCAATATGGGTTTGACTGTCAAGTCATATACAAATACATCCTGATTTGTACATTGTAAACATTGATGACAAGCCCCTAAAAAGAGTGCAGGGCGGATAGTCTAAAAGGTAAAACATCCATAAAATGCACAAAATCACAAAGTAAATAAGTAAAAACTTGTTGGTTTCTAGACCCAGTAAAAAAGGGTAATTGTTAGGTGCATATCGTAAGCCCAACGCATTGCATGTATCAAAACACTCTTCAGGGGTGATTTAGCACCAATATCTAAAAACAAAAGAAAAAGGGAGGGTATTCTAAGTAGATGAGATAATATACATTGTGAAAAAGGAAACAAGAAAATTATGCATATGGGGGAGGCGAAACGCCACTACCCTAAATTGATACTCACATGCCGAAGGGGTGTGAACTCCATGAGGTGCGCAGTCACATGGCCACCAACTGAGTCAGGTCCGGGAGCTGAGGGAGGAGCTCAAAAGAGGGAGGGGAAAAGGCCAAGCACACACAGGAGTCCCCATTGAATGGTATGTTCACACTGTTGGTGGCTGCGGGTGGTGGGTCTGTAGTAATGAAAGTACTATATGTAAGGTGAGGCCCCAAGTATGCTAGAGCCCCTATCCCAGACATACACATGGATGCCCATATGTTGTCCTCCTTACCTATAGATGGTGAGTGATGACCAACCGTGTCTAGCCCAGTGATGGATGTGCTGCCCAGAGACAGGCTAGCAAGAGGTCAGTGCCTTATATGTGTAGCCGGCCACCCCCCCAAGAGAGAAACTCCCCCAAGTCCCACAGTGCAGGCACTGGGGTGAACGGAGGCCTCCTCCAGCGCATCGGCAAACCGCCGCCCACAGCTGCTGGAGACGCCGCCGTCCACGTATCTGCACAGAGTGGAAAAACAACGCCAATGCCTGGGCGGCCTTGCAGACGTCACGTGTGTGACGTGAGGGCGCGACGGCGACGCACGGAGGGAAGCCCGCCCCGATCCCCCACGCCCACCGAAGCGGACGAGAGGGGGGTAAGGGGAGGGATCCCGCCATGCCTCGCAGCTCCCAGACACTGCATGAGGAGGCAGCCGATCAGACGCGACATCCCCAGAGACACACCACACAGCTGCACCAATGGGGTGGGGGGGGGGGAGAAAAACAAAAACAAAGGAAACTAAACCAATAGACAAAAAGGATGAATAAGAACCATGGAGGGACATGTTATTCCATACTACACAACCCCAGAAGGGGGGGCAAGTACTAAAGGGCAAGTGCCCTATGGATAAATATCCATAATGGTGAAAACTTCCCAAAGGCCTCACAGCCCACCTCCATCCCTATATCGAGTTTGAAGAGACGAAAAGTTGGGACTTTGAGTGAGACGCGAGTCTCTATCCCTATGCATACAGGAAACAGGAAGGTTGGGACTTTGAGTGAGGTGGGCAAAAGAGGACAGCGGGTCAGTCACCGTAAAATCAAGCCATTTTATTTATATATAGTAACATATTGACATGATAATAGTCCCAATATGGGACTGACTCTTAATTCATATACAAATACATCCTGATTGGTACATTGTAAACATTGATGACAAGCCCCGAAAAAGAGTGCAGGGTGGATAGTCTAAAAGGTGAAACATCCATAAAATGCACAAAATCACATAGTAAATAAGTAAAAACTTGTTGGTTTGTAAACCCAGTAAAAAAGGGTAATTGCTAGGTGCATATCATAAGACCGACGTGTTTCATGTATCAAAACACTCTTCAGGGGCGATTTAGCACCAATATCTAAAAACAAAAGAAAAAGGGAGAGTATTCTAAGTAGATGAGATACAATATACATTGTGAAAAAGGAAACAAGAAGATTATGCATATGGGGGAGGCGAAACGCCACTACCCTAAATGGATACTCACATGCCGAAGGGGTGTGAACTCCATGAGGTGCGCAGTCACATGGCCACCAACTGAGTCAGGCCGGGAGCTGAGGGAGGAGCTCAAAAGAGGGAGGGGAAAAGGCCAGGCACACACAGGAGTCCCCATTGAATGGTATGTTCACACTGTTGGTGGCTGTAGTAATGAAAGTACTATATGTAAGGTGAGGCCCCAAGTATGCTAGAGCCCCCATCCCAGACATACACATGGATGCCCATATGTTGTCCTCCTTACCTATAGATGGTGAGTGATGACCAACCATGTCTAGCCCAGTGATGGATGTGCTGCCTAGAGACAGGCTAGCAAGAGGTCAGTGCCTTATATATGTAGCCGGCCACCCCCCCAAGAGAGAAACTCCCTCCAACGTCACACAGTGCAGGCACTGGGGCGAACGGAGGCCTCCTCCAGCGCAGCGGCAAACTGCCGCCCACAGCTGCTGGAGACGCCGCCGTCCACGTGTCTGCACAGAGTGGAAAAACAACGCCAACGCCGGGACGGCCTTGCGGACGTCACATGCGTGACGTGAGGGCGTGACGCCGACGCACGGAGGGAAGCCCGCCCCGATCCCCCGCGCCCACCGAAGCGGACGAGAGGGGGGAAAGGGGAGGGATCCTGCCATGCCTCGCAGCTCCTGGACACTGCATGAGGAGGCAGCCGATCAGACGCGATATCCCCAGAGACACACCACACAGCTGCACCAATGGGGGGAAAAAAAACAAAAACAAAAACAAAGGAAACGAAACCAATAGACAAAAAGGATGAATAAGAACCATGGAGGGACATGTTATGCCATACTACACAACCCCAGAAGGGGGGGCAAGTACTACAGGGCAAGTGCCCTATGGAGTAGATATCCATAATGGTGTACATTAATGAGGAAAAAAAATTAACTTAAATGATTTTAGCAAATGGCTGCAATATAACAAAGAGTGAAAAATTTAAGGAGGTCTGAATACTTTCCGTCCCCACTGTATACTCACATTGAGTCAGAATTTTACATGCAGCAGTGAGATAGAATAAAAATGGAGTCGGCGCTGTATGCAAACAATCGCCGCTCTGACCGGAAGTGATGCAAAGACGTACGGTACCGCCTGTTGGGCAGTAGCGTATGTCTTTGCATCACTTCCGGTCAGAGCGGCGATTGTTTGCATTCAGTGCCGGCTCCATTTTTATTCTATCTCACTGCTGGATGTAAAATTCTGACTCAATGTGAGTATATATCTACATATTTTTATTATAAATAAAGGCTTTTATAAAACAATATCTTGCTATGGGCATTCCTCTCTCCTGCATGACAACTTGGGAGAAAGCCAGCTTTTGACGTGCAGACCATCCAGCACGCCCCAGAGAGCTACACAGTGGCTAAAACTGTGAATGTCTAATACCCCTGGAGGGTAATGATATCTGGTGAGTGCAATACATTACCAGCACCGAAAAGTCACTTGGCACTATTGTCACCTGAGAGAAAATAATCAGCACTAAACCTGAACAGTCACTGAACACAGTTTGAAGCACAAAGTCACTTTAATCAATGAAACTGTATATCTTTTAAAACAGTTGGACTATTTTTTCACTTTTTTATATTCAATATTCAATTGTTTATCATGGAATATTCACTATTTATATTTGTGGTTATATGTTTATGGTTTGAATTCTGATACAGAGGATCAAACACACTCATTATTTTGCTTGCAAAAAGTTTTTTCTTTAAACCAAAATCCTCCATTCCCAGAGGGTGTAACACTTCCAGTCCATTTTTTTTTGTTTCATTATTTTTTTGTTTTATTATATTTTTGCTGCATGATTGTTGTTTTTTATGGTTTCAATTCATCACTCTGACACCCACCAGAGCGTGTAACACACCTATCCATTTTGTGGTTTCTGGAATTAATTTTTATCAGTTTATCACATAACTTTATATTACTAGGAACATTAAATTGTACCACTTGCACATATTTCACTTGCTTTGTGACAGGCAGGGGGTGTAACACATTTTACACCAAATCTTCTGATTTCAAAGTTGGTTTGAAATCCGAAGTTTATCACATTCTCCAGGGAGAGTAACACCACTACATAAATCTTTTTAGCCTAGTTAGGCAGAGGGTATAACACCGGTTTTCACAGTTTCACTTTTTCTTTTCATTGGAAAAAATTCAGTTTTATTCTTATTTTTATTTTTTGACATCTTAATAGTTCTGTACAGGACTAGTGTTAAGCCAAAGGTGCAGTTAAACTGTTAGGCTCTTCTTTTTCATCACACTATATTAAGAGTAGAATAGCGCCATTTCTACACTTCATCATTCATTTAACTGTAATGTCTGCCTTGATTTTGTTAAGCACTGCACAAACTGTTGGCGCTATATAAATCCTGTATAATAATAATAATAATATTCCAGAAAGTTTAACAATCAGCAGATAATACTTCAAACACCTGATGTCGGTGTTTCAATCATCACGACACCCTGGTTGATATGGTGTCAGGATGATTGAAGTGCAATATTTCTATTATTATGTAGCACCCTGGGGTTTAGTCAGGGAGCTCCTCACCAAATTCCTTGTCAGGAGTAGCTACTGTAGATAAGTTGTTAGAGGTCCATTGATTTCTCCCTAGCGCCATTTCTACACTTCATCATTCATTTGTATACTCCACCTAGGTGGCCGTATTATGTAGAGGCAGCAATTCTCCTTTCTCTTTCCTTTTCTTATTCATTTTTTTATACATATATACATTTCTTTATATATCTCTTACTACTATTTTATTTTTTGATAACTGTGGCATCCATTTATTGGACCTTAATACTAGGGCCACTTTCTTTTCGCTTGATAGATGCCGCATCGCAGGGTCACCTACTATTTCTCAGACATTACAGTTATGTTACAATTTGGTACAAGAGGAATCAGAGGACCCTACAATCTAGGAATACACATATTGCTATTGAGGTGTAGGATCTGGGCCTGCTGTCCCTCCATCCCTCTTTTTTCCTTCCTTCTCTCTCTTTATCTCCCTTTCTCCCTCCATCCCTCGTTCATCTCAGACTCTAACCACAACCCCTTTAAGCCACGCCCAATATTTAGTTTAAACCACGCCCATTTCTCGCCGCTATGTGCTACACGCGCCACATTTTTCACTCCCCTGCTACACCATGCCTACAAATGAATGCCTCACCCCCTAGTTATAATAAGACCCCGCCTACAGACAAAAAAGTATCCCTTTACATGTTTCCATAATGTTGGCAACTATTGAAGTATAGTTGCTGCACTGTACTGGTGTTACTTCATAAGATGGCAATTACAGTCACATCATATAGACATACTATTTGGGGTCACTTGACAGTACTTTGTCAATCACATATAGTTGATGATCAGCAGCAATCAAATGTGAAAGCAGGATACAACACTGTCACGTACCTGACGGTAGAGCCTGATATGCAGGGAACGGCCTCTCTTGCTCCTCTGATTCTGGCCCCCTGATAGAGTAGACAGGAGGAGCAGAAGTGCCAAACAGTTCATCTTCACTGTAATGTAGAACAGCGGCAGGTGGCACGGTGCTGGAGCAGGGTTCTCCAATGAGCAGAAGATGCAGGTCAGGCAACCCGGGTCAAACACTGGCGGGAACGTCAGGAACAGAAGCGGAGGCAGGAGCGTAGTCTGGATACAGGCAGGGTCGGCAATGGGCTGGCAGCATGGTAGTAGAAGGAGCAGATGCGGAGTCAGAACAAGCCGGGTCAGATGCAGGCAGCAGCTAGCAGAGTCAGAGGCAAGCCGGGTTGGTAAACAGGTGCAGGTATTACGGGTAAAGCAGGCAGGGACACACGGGAATGCTGTAGAACGGACAGCACTGGATGCAAGCACAGTCCAAGTTTAAATAGCCTCTTGGTAATGTGCACACAGGTGTACTGAAGGTGTTCTGGCAGAGGCTGAGGTCACAGGTCGACTTCTCCGTCGGCCATCTTGAGTACTGGCTGGTCTTCCCTGACAGGCTGAGGTCACAGGTCGACCTCTCCTTCGGCCATCTTGAGTACTGGCTGGTCTTCCCTGACATTGCCCCCCCCTAACGGGCAGCCTCCGGATGCCCAATCTGGATCTTCAGGACCGTAACCCCTCCACTTAATAAGGTATTGAACTTGACCTCTCCTTCTCCTGCAATCTAAAATCGCCTCTATTTCAAATTCCTCTTCGCCATCTACCACTACAGGTTCGGGTGGCTCTGTATTCCAATCCGGGAAAGAGTTGGGGATGGCGGGCTTCAGTAAGGTTATATGAAACACAGGGTGGATCCTGAAGGTCTCCGGTAACTCCAGCTCATAGGCAACATCGTTAATTTGTCTCTTTACAGGAAACGGTCCCACGAATCTGAGGCCTAATTTCCTTGAGGGACAGGTTAGTTTCAGATTTGTTGTGGCTAACCAGACTTGGTCCCTCGGGTTCAGGATCAGGTCCCCTCTTCTCTTCTTATCGAAGATCTGTTTTTTATAAGCTTGAGTCTTGGCCATCGTCTCTTGTAGCAGCTTGTTGTTGGATCTAAAGAAATCCAATGTTTCAAATACAGCGGGTACCGGGCATTGCGGAATGTTATTAGACAGAAAGGACAGGTGAAAACCGTAGTTTGCGAAGAAGGGAGATTGTTTTGTGGCCAAATGAGAAGAATTATTGTAGGCAAACTTGGCTAAGGGAAGTAAGGACACCCAATCGTCTTGTGAAAAGGAGGAGAAGCAGCGCAGATATTGTTCCAGTGTCTGGTTGGTCCTTTCTGTCTGACCATTAGTCTGCGGATGATAGGCTGAAGAGAATGAAAGTTCAATACCCAAGGATTCACACAAGGATCTCCAGAATCTGGAGGTGAACTGGACCCCTCTGTCTGAGACGATGTTAGCCGGAACCCCATGGAGTCTTATAACCTCTCTGATGAAGATCCGTGCCGTCTCTTGTGCAGAAGGGGTGCCCTTCATAGGAATGAAGTGGGCCATCTTGGACAATCGATCAACGATTACAAAGATGGTACTGTATCCCTCAGATGGGGGCAGTTCCACAATGAAGTCAATTGAAATCATTCTCCATGGTCTGTTTGGGACAGGTAATGGCTTCAACAGACCCCAGGCCCTGGATTTGCTGTTCTTATTACGAATGCAGGTGGTGCACGATTCCACATATCTCCTACAGTCTCTTGCCACCCCCGGCCACCAGAAGGTTCTCTGCACCAATTCAGCAGTCTTGCTGACCCCAAAGTGTCCTGCCAGCACGTGGTCGTGGCACATGCTCAATGTGGCAGTTCGTAGATCCTCTGGCACGAAGACCTTATCCTCATACCAGAGTAGCCCTTCCTGTGTCTGTAAAGTGATCCCAGATGATGTAGAACTCCTCACAGAGGCTTGTTTAATCTGCGTCATTAAGTCCCCTTGTAGGAGAAGGAAATTTCCAGAGGACAGGATCGTATCCGGGGGAGAGATGCCTTGGGATTTGCTAAACATGCGTGATAGCGCATCCAGCTTTATGTTCTTGGATCCAGGTCTGTATGTCAGATGGAAGGTAAATTTCGAAAAGAAAAGTGCCCACCTGGTCTGGCGAGGTCTCAATCTCTTTGCTGTTCTTAGATATTCGAGATTCTTGTGATCTGTGTAGATTAAGATTGGATGTGCTGCTCCCTCGAGAAGGTATCTCCATTCTTCTAATGCTGCCTTAATTGCTAAAAGTTTGCGATCCCCAACGTCATAATTCTTCTCCGCGCTAGACAGTTTACGCGAGAAGAATGCGACTGGGTGCAACAGGGCCTTGGGGCCCTGTCTTTGGGACAAGATAGCTCCCACCGCAGTTTCCGAGGCGTCCACTTCTAAGACATACGGTAAGGCAGAGTCTGGGTGCTTCAAGACGGGTGCGGATGTGAAAAACCTCTTCAGCGTTTCAAAGGCTGACTGAGCCTCTGGAGACCAGCGGAATCGGGACCCCTGTTTGGTAAGCTGTGTAATGGGGGCAATGATTGCTGAGAACCCCCGAATAAATTTTCGATAAAAGTTTCCAAAGCCTATGAAACGTTGAATACCTTTCTTGTCACGTGGAGTAGGCCAGTCCAGGATAGCCGCTACCTTCTGGGGATCCATCCGGATACCTTCGGTGGAAATGATCAGCCCCAGAAATTGGATACTCTGGCGTTCAAACTCGCACTTCTCGGGTTTGGCATATAATCTGTGTTGTCGAAGGCGGGTTAATACACTTCTCACGTGTCTGCGGTGGTGTTCTAGGGAGGAAGAAAAAATTTGCATATCATCAAGGTATACAATGACAAATAAGTCCAGGAAGTCTCTGAGAACATCATTAATGAAATGCTGGAAGGTAGCCGGAGAGTTGCAGAGCCCGAAGGGCATCACGAGATACTCGTAATGCCCAAATCGTGTGCGGAAGGCAGTCTTCCACTCGTCTCCCTCCCGAATGCGCACCAAATTATAGGCACCCCAAAGATCCAATTTGGTAAATATGGTAGCAGAACCAAGTCTTTGAAAAAGTTCGGGAACTAATGGAAGTGGGTAACGGTTCTTCACCGTCACCTTGTTAAGTTCATGGTAGTCCACACAGGGCCTTAACGACTGATCCTTCTTCTGGATGAAGAAAATCCCCACCCCAGCTGGAGACGTGGAAGGGCGGATGAAGCCTTTCCTGAGATTGTCATTGATATAGTCCTTCAGTGCCACCAGCTCGCTTTCAGACAAAGGGAAAATCCTCCCAAAGGGAACTTCGGCTCTGGGGAGTAGCTCTATAGGGCAGTCATAGGGCCGATGAGGTGGGAGAATCTCTGCCCCCTTCTTACTAAACACTTCTAGGAAGCTGTGGTAGGCTGTAGGCACAAGCTGACTGGTTTCAGAGTCCGTATCTAGACACAGCAGAGCGGGAACATCACAGGAGGTCTGTAGGCAGTGCTGGGTACAGTAAGAGGAGACGAAGTTAATGCTTCCTTTAGACCAGTCGATATGGGGATCGTGGGCCTTCAACCAAGGTATACCGAGGATAACTGGGAACAGAGGGGAAGCGATGGCGTCTACTCGTAGCAGTTCTCGGTGGTCCTGGGACATGATGGTCAGCAGAGGAATGGTTTCATGAGTGACTGCTCCGGACTTAATGGTGGAATCATCGGCCAAGTGAACCGAAAGTTTCTGTGCTTTAGGCTGCAGGGGGATATGATGTTCGGCAGCAAAGGACAAGTCCACAAAGCAGCTGCAGGCTCCGGAATCAATTATGGCGGTAGTCTGAAGAGTCCTTCCTGGCAGCTGTAGAGAAATGGGAATAGTAAAGTGAGTGGAGTTGTTAAGCGAGCTTGGGGTTAGCGAGGCAGAAGTAGTGAAGAGAGACTTACGAGGTTTTACTGGGCAGGACCTTACATAATGTCCGGATCCCCCGCAGTATAGGCATAAGTTCTGTTGGCGGCGGCGTTGTCGTTCTTCAACAGTAAGAGAGGGCCGCAGCAGGCCGAGTTGCATAGGTTCCGGGGCGTCAGGAGCCGGAGTGGCTGGAGCAGGTGGAGCGGGATAGGACAAGCTGGGTACCCGAGGTAACATCCATACCGGACAGGATGGACTGGACGCTCTCTCTAGTCTTCGTTCTCTCAGCCGGCGATCGATCTGGATAGATAGATCAATCAGAGTTTCTAAGGTAGGGGGTACCCCTACCCGCGCTAACTCATCTTTGAGTGGTTCGGAGAGGCCCATACGAAATTGGTAGGGCAGCGTCGTTCCAGTTCGTGTCAAATGCCCATCGTCGAAATTCAGAGACGTAGTCTTCCACCGCCCTACGACCCTGTTGAAGTGCATGAAGGGCCGCTTCGGCTGAAGCTGTCTGCTGAGGATCTTCGTACAGCTGGGCCATGGCACTGAAGAAAGAGGTTAAGTCGGAGAAGCATTCGGCCTTCTGTTGCAGAAGGCGGTGGGCCCAGGACTGTGGCTCCCCTTGTAGCAGGGAGATTACAAAGCCGACCTTGGTAGCTTCTAAGGAGAATGTGCGGGGTTGAAGGGCAAAATACAGTTCACATGCATTCCGAAACGCTCTAAACTTGCTGCGTTCACCCAGGAACCGGTCTGGGGTAGGTACCCTGGGCTCAGGTGGGAGCATGACCACGGCAGGAGCAGGAGAAGATCCCTGAGAGGAGGCTGGTGCTAAAGGTGGACCCTGCGGAGTTGCAGCGCCCGTCAGGGTCTGTAGGCGTCCCTCTAGCTGAGTGCAGCCTTGCTGTAGGTCTTTGACGGCTTGTGCCAAGCTGGCCAGGTGCTGGCAAAGTTCATCCATAGGAGAGGGTCCCTGTGCAGGCTCAGACATGGCTGTCCGTTACTGTCACGTACCTGACAGTAGAGCCTGATATGCAGGGAGCGGCCTCTCTTGCTCCTCTGATTCTGGCCCCCTGATAGATAGGCAGGAGGAGCAGAAGTGCAGAGTCGCACAAGTGCCAAACAGTTCGTCTTCACTGTAATGTAGAACAGCGGCAGGTGGCACGGTGCTGGAGCAGGGTTCTCCAATGAGCGGAAGATGCAGGTCAGGTCAAACACTGGCGGGAACGTCAGGAACAGAAGCGGAGGCAGGAGTGTAGTCTAGATGCAGGCAGGGTCGGCAACGGGCTGGCAGCGTGGTAGTAGAAGGAGCAGGCAGATGCGGAGTCAGAACAAGCCGGGTCAGATGCAGGCAGCAGCTAGCAGAGTCAGAGGCAAGCCGGGTTGGTAAACAGGTGCAGGTATCACGGGTAAAGCAGGCAGGGACACACGGGAACGCTGTAGAACGGACAGCACTGGATGCAAGCACAGACCAAGTTTAAATAGCCTCTTGGTAATGTGCACACAGGTGCACCGAAGGTGTTCTAGCAGAGGCTGAGGTCACAGGTCGACTTCTCCTTCGGCCACCTTGAGTACTGGCTGGTCTTCCCTGACAAACACTTCACCCTTAAAGTGTTACTAAACCCAGGACCCCGCATTCATTATATCTGGTCTCCCACAGTACACAGAACATGGAAATGCAATAGTTTTAGTAAATATAAACTAGTATACCTTTTCTCATCAGCAGTATATAGCAGTCTTGTGACTCCTATCAGTGTCTGGTTAATGCTTGTAGGAGAAGCTTTTGTTCTTCCTTGATTATCCTGAGGCTGCAGGACCCCTGGCCCTCTGTCTGGACAGTGCCGATTGGCCCTGTGTTGATCACATGCACTCTCCCAAGAAAGAAAAAACTCTTTAGCAATACACACCAAATTGTACTATCAGGAGATGATTTGGGGACAGTAGAAGAAGGGGAGGATGAGAAAACACAGGATCAAACAGCCTTTTTACACAACGCAGAGGATTAACCCATTAGGTTCCACAATGAGTACAACAAGCATGCTTTACTGCATATACAGGCTGATTCTACTGTTGTGGGTTTTGTAACACTTTAAGCCATTTTCCCTTTTCACAGTCTTTCTCCTTCTCAGGCTCATTAGTGCTCACTCAGAGGGCTCT
The DNA here is from genome assembly GCF_042186555.1 of Aquarana catesbeiana. Lineage (NCBI taxonomy): Eukaryota > Metazoa > Chordata > Amphibia > Anura > Ranidae > Aquarana > Aquarana catesbeiana. The sequence goes on along the minus strand of NC_133326.1, from coordinate 620,022,315 downwards.
GGCTTGCCTTTAGGCTATCTTTGTCCAGCTCACAACTCCCTGCTTGTTGTTCCAGAGATAGGAACACTGCCACTGCACCTCTAGCTCCAGTACACTTCTCCTGGGTCCTTCTGGGGATAGACTTACTTCAGAGAACGCTTGGCCTTGCCTGAAAGGCCCACTCTAGCCTCCAGCACCATAAGAGACAGGAAGACTACAGCTGGCTCTTCTGGGTGCAGAACTATCTCACCCTGTCCTCCTCTGCCATGTCCAGGGCCCCAGCACTAGGTGACTACATCTGTACACTGTGAGGTATCTGGCTCCCATGCCCCCAACTGTCCTGAGGCTTATATATGGGCACTGACTCATCCATGACCATAGGCGTGTGCACAGGGTGTGCCTGGACACACCCTAATCACCCTGTGCTGCACAGATTCCCCCTGCTGCTTGGCTGCAGAGAAAGTGATGGAAATTCTAAGCTTCTCCTATAAGCAAATAATTAATACGCTAATAAGCACAATCATAGCTCTCTTGTATAATGCCAGGAAACCAACAAAGTGTCTCACAATTTGAACACTACTTACAGGGCTCTGAACCCCATTGTGTGCACATTCCCACTGCTACCAATGATGCGAGCCATACTCTATCATGGCTCTCAGTGGGCCATAATTTTTGTATGGTTATGCTATTGTTCCCATGTACGCAGATCCGTTTGACAACATACATTAATAAAAATTTCCACAACAAAAGGGACTGGGGAATCTCTGCCCTCAGTCCCTTTTTCTGTCTCTAAAGTGAGACATCAGGGGTCTGTTTAGACCCCTGATATTTCACCAAAGCCCCCCAATGGAGCTTTGGTGAAAGCTCTGCCCTACTGACACTGTCCATTGCCCTTCTGCCCTATATATATTTACACACACGCATGTGTGTTTGAGCTTTGGGGTGCATACCCTAATGCAATAGGCTGTGCACACCTATGTCCATGACATCACTTCAGGAGGGCTCTAACTAAAAGGGACCTAGCACCTGATTACACTGTTCTCTGTCACCACACACTATTCAGGGACAGAGCCACCTAGTAGCAGACTAAGTAGTTGCACTGGCTTACATGCAGATCGTAGAAAAATTACTTTAAAACTTGTGCAGATCAGAACAGTGTAGCCAGGTGCTTGGCTAAGAATGAGAGTAAGAAAAACACTGGCTGTAGCTGCTTTCTGTCGTTGCTGCCCTGCAGTAATAAACTGGTTAACGGCTATATCAGCAAAAGGAGGGAGCTGCTGGGCAGGAAGAGTTCAATAGACTGTGTCAGACAGCAATGCACCATGGGAACGGTAGTGTAGGCAATCTACTTTCTTCCCTGCAGGTGGCGCTCAGCCGCAGCGGCATTGCAGGAGAGGAAGTCAAGAGCGACATGGTTCTTCTAATGTTTTCTGGGTCACTGGGGAAGCTATCTGACTGGATGCTGCCACCGCATGTGACTCCATCTTGGGTCAGGCAGAGTCTGTTTAAGACCCTGGCTCCCAGGCTTGGCATGCATTTTAGTGAGTGGGTAGTGTAGGGACAGGTCCAATGGGGGCTGGTGCTCAAAATTTTTGGGGGTGCGCAAACTGAAAAATTCAGAAAAATACAAAAAGAAATAAATAAATTACAGCCTCACTGTGCCCATCAAATGCAACCACTGTGCCATCAAATGCAGCCACTGTTCCCATCAAACGCAGCCATTGTGCCATCAAACGCAGCCACTGTGCCATCAAACGCAGCCACTGTGCCATCAAATGCAGCCCCTCTGCCATCAAATGCAGCCACTGTGCCCATCAAATGCAGCCACTGTCCCCATCAAATGTAGCCACTGTGCCATCAAATGCAGCCACTGTGCCCATCAAATGCAGCCCCTGTGCCCATCAAACACAGCCACTGTGCCAATCAAATGCAGCCACTGTGATCCCCCGCCTGCCTGCTAGCTGTCTGACCAGCACTTACCCCATCTTGGTGGCGGGTCTGGCAGCGGGGGATGGCGGCGAGTTGTGGGATGGGCAGCGGGTCAGGCAGCGGGTCAGGCAGCGCGAGCTGTGTCCTCCATGCGTCTCTTCTTTCTTCCTGCTAGGCATTCAGTAGGAGCGCCTGTCCTCTCAGCCAATCAGGTGACGGGTATTAGACCCACGCTTCCTGAATGGCGGACAGCCGGTTCAGTGTTAGAAAAGCGAATATTCATTTGCTTTTCTAACACACCTGGGTGGGCTCCAAGCGCAATGCCCTGCGTCAGGAGTCCACCCTATTTTTAAGTCTATTAGAGCCTATGACTCTAATCTGGTGCTTCAAAAAAACACCCCTGCCACTGTAAGGGGCGTGGCAGGGGGTGTGTCTCATGACTACATATTTTTTATAATAGGTGTCCCTCGTTCCCATCCCAGAAAGTTGGGAGATATGCGTAGCCACAATGCTCTGCATCATGGCAAAATGTATCTCCTTGGCAGGCAGGTCTATCCTCTGAACACTATGCCTTCAACCAAATGGGGCTGCACTGCAACTGTACTACAGACATGTGCAATGCATGTGGTTGTGGTACGGTGGTGTGAGTTTTTAGGGGTTAAAACACGTGGTGAGGAAAAAAACATAACGCCTCCTTATCACCTGTCAAATACCCTCTGAAGAACAATCCACCACAAATTGCTCTTCTGAGGGCACTGAAAGCGTAAATGAGCCCATGTGCAGTATAACCGGGCAGTTGAGCCTCCTGATTGCCCACCTGAACAATGACATTTAGCTGCTCACAGATATACACATGCCGCAGCCTGGATGCTGTGCTTCACAGCTGCAGAAAAAAACAGCATGTTGCTTTTAGCAGGTGTTGTTGTCACCAACAGCGACTAAGGTATGGGGCTACCCTGAAACAGCCCCACAATTGCAGGCAATGCAGTGCAGAGTGCTAGTGCAGCATTTAACCAGCTCAATAGTGAACACTTTTAACCCCTTCCTGCCCAGGCCAACTTTCCGCTTTCAGTGCTGTTGAACTTAGAATGACAATTGAGCGGTCATGCAACACTTGTACCCATATTAAATTTTTAGCATTTTTTTAAAAACAGATAGAGCTTTCTTTTCATGGTATTTATTCACCGCTGGGTTTTTTGTTTTTTGCTAAACAAACAAAAAAAAGACAAAAGTTTTGAAAAAATAAAAATAATTTATTTGTATCTGTTATAAAATTTTGCAAATAAGTAATTTTTCTTATTCGCTGATGGGCGCTGATGAGGTTGCACTGATGGGCGCTGATGAGGTTGCACTGATGGGCACTGATGAAACAGCACTGATGGGCGCTCATGAGGCTGCACTGATGGGTGCTGATGGGACAGCACTGATGGGCGCTGACGAGGCTGCACTGATGGGCGCTGATGGGACTGCACTGATGGGCACTGATGAGACAGCACCGATGGGCGCTGATGAGGCTACACTGATGAGGCTGCACTGATGGGTGCTCATGAGACTGTGCTGATGAGACTGCACTGATGGGTGTTGATGAGGCAGCACTGATGCGCATTTATGAGGCTGCACTGATGGGTGCAAATGAGGCTGCACTGATGGGCGCTGATGGGGTTGCACTAATGAGGTTGCACTGATGGGCGCTGATGAAACAGCACTAATGGCCACTGATAAGGCTGATTATCAGTGTAAATGTGCCCTGTCACAGGAAAGCCAGTTATTGGCTTTCCTCAGACAGTGACAGCGGTGATGAAAGGTAATGCAGATAACCGGTATTTGTTTACATGTAATCAGCTGTGATTGGACACAGCTGATCACATGGTAAAGAGCTAACATCATTGGCTCTTTACCCTGATCGGGGAGGTGCTATATCCGGGGGACACAGCTCACCACTGATGGCAAGAATGAGATAACGTCCTATGAGGTCCTCCCAGAACAAGGCCTTCATTGTACAATAGGCTGGGAGGGAATCGGTTAAACGGTTTAAAACAAGCAGTGAGGAGGCAACATATCACCTCTCTGATGGGACTGCACTGATGGGCACTGATGAGACAGCACCGATGGGCGCTGATGAGGCTGCACTAATGAGGCTGCACTGATGGGCGCTCATGAGAATGCACTGATGAGACTGCACTGATGGGCGCTGATGAGGCAGCACTGATGCACACTTATGAGGCTGCACTGATGGGTGCAGATGAGACTGCACTGATGGGCACTGATAAGGCTGCACTCATGAGGTTGCACTCATGGGCTCTGATGAAACAGCACTAATGGGAGCTGATAAGGCTGCACTGATGGGCGCTGATGAAACAGCACTGATGGGCGCTCATGAGGCTGCACTGATGGGACCGCACTGATGGGCACTGATGAGACTGCACTGATGGGCGCTCATGAGGCTGCACTGATGGGACCGCACTGATGGGCACTGATGAGGCTGCACTGATGGGTGCTGATGAGGCTGCACTGATGGGCGTTGATAAGCTACACCGATAATCAGTGCCCTGATTATCAGTGTAAATGTGCCCTGTCACAGGAAAGCCAGTTATTGGCTTTCCTCAGACTGTGACAACGGTGATGAAAGGTAATGCAGATAACCGGCAGTGCCGTTTTTAAGGCAGGGCAAAAGGGGCAGCTGCCCTGGGCCCCATCATTGTTGTGGGGTCCAAAGTAGCTGCCTCATACTTGCCAACTATACCAGTTAAAATCCCTGTGTCCCTTGAAAGTTTTGGTCCTGTACTGTGTCCCGGTATCTCAGTGTGAACTTCTGTTACTAATAGTGCCCAGCTCCGCCCAATTGCAGTGTACAGATGACTCACCTGCAGACCCTGTGTTTACATGTAAATAACCTGCACTGATATGTAAATAGCGGCGGCATTAATATGTAAACAGCCACGGAGCGGCTGCATTGATAAGTTATTAGAGGTGGCATTCATATGTATATCATGCCCCCCTGAGGTCATATCCACCATCACTTCTGCTGAATGCTGCCCACTGGGGAGGTAAAGGGGCATGCTTGAAAGTTCTGCCTACAACTGTGGTCATTATGCTTAACATCAGCCTGTTCTGCAAAAGGTAAGCAAATTGGAGGTAGAATCCTTTTTCAAAATAACATGGTGCCACAGCACTGTGAATTTTTGGTGCATGTGAATATGCACATCTCAGTAGATGCATGAAGGTGTCAAACAATTAGTAGCACTGCTGTGTATCTGCTAAAGCAGTGGTCATCAACCCTGTCCTCAGGGCCCACCAACAGGCCCGGTTTTATATATTACCTTGGGAGATGCAGACTAGAATACTGCAATCACTGAACAGCAAATGTGATGTATTTCAGTTATCCTGCAAACCTGGCCTGTTAGTGGGCCCTGAGGACAGGGTTGATGACCACTGTGCTAAAGAGCAGCACATTTCTGTGGTGTCAGGAAAGCATTTTTTTTTTTTTAACTTCAAAGTTTATTCATTTTTCAACAGTTACAAAAAGGTAACAAAAAGGTTATTACAAAGATACATTCTCAAGCTATGGTATGTCTACGCTTGGGTGCGTATCTAGAATATGCAGAAATATGTTTCATATATGTGCTAATGAAAGGGTTATAGCATGCATATATTTGGTCTTGTATAGATAGTAACCGAAAAGAGGAGACAACGTTATCAGTTTTAGATTTAACTTAAACCTTATTCTTGCTGCCTACAGGGAGTGGAGATAGCAGACAGTCACACATGTAGTTTTAATTTACTACGTGGGGAAACTGGGTGCACACTGCTGAGCTGTGTGGACTGCCTGCTTATTATTGAGGAATAAAGAATATAAACGGAGTTGTGAGGTCTTTAGGAGTGAAGGAGGAGTCAGTCCAGCTATGAACTTCTAGGGTCGTTGATCCATAAAGTCCAATTCTTGTAGAATTTTTCAGTGGTGAGATGGGCTTTGGAGAAGCCGTGTTCCATTTTGAAGTTTTCATTTAGGATTGTAATTACCTCCTTGATGTCAGGAGGATGAGTACTTTTCTATTTTCTTGCAAGTGCCAACCTTGCAGCAATGAGGATGTGGGTGGCCACTGTTTGAAGTTTCCTGGGCCATGTGGGAATCATTAGGCCCAGGAGAAGGTCAATGGAAGATAGGTTATTTGTTGTGGTTGGTATTGAGTGGAGCAATTTTAGTACTTGATTCCAAAAGAATTTGAGGTGTGGGCACTCCCACCAAATATGGAATAGAGTTCCTGGGAGACCACAGTTTCTCCAGCATAAGGGAGACGTGTTGGGGTGCATCTTGGACATTTTGGTGGGGGTGTAGTACCAGTGTTGGAAGAGCTTTTGTAAAGATTCCCAATGCGCGGTGCAGTGAGAGAGTTTTGATGTTAAGGATAAAGCCCTGTGCCAATAAGTAGATGGAGGTGCTGAAGGGATGTGTTTGGACCAATGCAAGATTTGGGTTTGGATTGAATTCTTTGCAGATTGAGAGAGCAGGCCATAAATATATGATATTCCCTTAAGTATGATTTTACTGGAAGCAAGATATTGTATCATGAAAGATAGAATCTCATCTTGTGTTATCCATTTCGTTTTGTTGAGTAGAGATCTGATCCTAAGGTATATATAAAAAGTTCTTGGTGAAAGACCAAATGTAGCTTGAAGGTCGTTAAATGGAATTAAACCGGACGCATTGAAGAGTTGACCAATGGTCTGAATACCTGCGTCAATCCATGTACATAGTTGGAGATCTGGTAGAATTAGTGAACAAGATTTGATTGGAATGAATTGTAGAATGGTATGAGGTAACCCCTGCAGCATCTGAGGTATAGATGTCCATACTCTTAGGGAGGCAGTTATTGTGTCCAGAGGAAAGCATTTGGGGTTGGGGGCAAAAAGTGAGGCACATAGGTAAAGTTTCGGGTCTTCGGCTAGCACTTCTGATTCTATTTGTGCCCAGTTGGAAGGAATGGATGGATTAAACCAGAATTTTAGTTGGTCTAGAATGACTGCTTTGTAGTATAGGCTTATGTTAGGAGCTCCCAATCCCCCCATTCGTGCTGGGGTCAATAAATTGTGTTGTTTTATCCTGGCCCGTTTGTGCTGCCAGATAAAGGAGTTGATGAGAGATTGTAGATTCCGTAGTTGCGATGAGAGGAATGGCACTGGTTACCTGCGGAAGACATAAAGAATGTGTGGGAGCATGAACATTTTAGCTAATGCAATTCTACCAGCCCATGATACAAAGGGGTGATGTATTTCATTATATATTCTTTTAAACTTTTCTACAAGGTCTGCCAAGTTTGTGCGCAGAAGATTTTTGCTAGGTGAAATCAGGCGGATTCCTAAATAGGTTAGAGATGAATCTTTTGACCAGGAAAATGAGGAGTGTTTTGAGATGTGCTGTATGGTTGGTTTATCTAGGCCTATCGCCAGCATAAAGGACTTGCTATAGTTTACTTTGTATAAAGAAATTGCACTGAACTGGTTGAGTATATGTTGAATATCGGTTAGGGAACGTTTTGGGTCAGTGATGGCAATTATCACGTCGTCTGCGTAAAGACCAATTTTGTGTCTTTAGTACCTTTAATTTGGGGGTCAGAGCGAATCTTTTGGGCTAAGGGTTCCATGATCATAGCAAAAATTAAGGGTGACAGTGGACAGCCCTGCCTTGTACCGTTTGTAAAGCTGAAGGGATTGGACAATACGCCCGAAGTCCACACCTTGGCACTTGGGGATGTGTATAGGCCGAGTATGGCATTCAGGAGTGTGCCCGATATGCCAAACTTGCGTAAGACCGCTTCCATGTAATTCCATTGTACCCTATCGAATGCCTTCTCTGCATCCAAAGAAAGGAGCAGAGAAGGCATTCGGTGGTGTTCTACCCATTGTATGATGTCAATAAATCGCCGGGTCCCGTCTGATGCTTGTCTCCCCGGTATGAAACCGACTTAATCTATATGTATCAATTGATTCATAACCTTGGAGAGTCGGATAGCTAATATTTTTGCATACAGTTTTGTGTCCGTATTTAGTAAGGAAATGGGCCTGTAATTCCCCGGGGTGTCAGTTGGTTTACCTGATTTAGGAAGAGTTACTATCAGGGCTTCGAGACATTCTTTTGGGATTTTCCCTGTAGAGGCATATTGATTAAATGTGGTGCATAAGTGGGGAGAGAGGATGTCGTTGAAGTGTTTATAGTATTCATTAGAGAACCCATCCGGTCCTGGGGCTTTGTGTAGTGGAAGGGATTTGACGGCGTTAAATACTTCCTCTTGTGTGATTGGGGTAGACAGTTCGATTACTTGTGTGGGAGTCAGTGAGGGAAGTTGTATGGACGAGAGAAAGCTTCTATTTTCTCGGTACTTGCTGGGGAGGTGGTTCCCTGCTCTTGTAGATCGTATAATTGTGTGTAGAAGGACGCAAACGTATTAGCTATGTCCAATGGGTTGGACATGCGCACCCCTCTTGAGTTTAGAAGGTGGGGGATTTTTGTACGTGCTTGCTGACGCTTAACTTGTCTGGCCAAGAAAGCTCCAGATTTGTTGCTAAAGGAGTACGAATTTAATTTCAATCGTTTGACATAGTAGTCGAATTTGTTGTGTAAGATTTCACTTAGTTGGAGTCTGTGGTCTCTAATCATGTCTAAAGTTGTCTTAGTGGGTGAATTTTTGTTTGTTAATTCTAAGGTCTTTAGTTTTTGCAGCAGTGACTCTATCTCCGCTGAGCGTCTTTTACGTTCTCGGGCACCAAATTTGATGAGTAGACCTCGCAGAAAAGCCTTATGGGCTAACCATACCATAGACTGATCTTCTATAGATGCACAATTAATTTTAAAGAAATTCTCCATCTCGGATTTAATCTCAATTTCGTACTTTGGGTTGGTAATGAGGGATGAGTTCAGTCTCCATAGAGAACGATTTGTTGGACAGGTTTGGGGAAATATTTTCAAGGATATTGGGGCGTGGTCCGACCATGTGATGAGACCTATATGTGATTCTGAGGTGGCCAATAGTGCTTTTTTGTTTGTAAGGAAAAGATCAATCCAAGAATTAGAATTCCCTGGGTCAGAATAGAATGTATAGTCACGCTCAACGTCGTGCATGCACCTCCAGGGATCATATAAATCTTCGCTGTCTATGAATGAGGAGAGAGCAGATGCCCTCCTTCTATCTGAGTTAGTAGAGTCCAATGTGGGGTTGGGGGTGTCATTAAAATCACCGCAGATAATTAATGTGTTGTTTTTGTAGGGTTCCAGATTAAATTTAAGTTTTTTGTAGAATTTTTTTTCAGAGGTGTTGGGTACATAAACATTCACCAGAGTCATGGGGTGATTATCAATGGTGGCGGCTAGAATTATAAATCTGCCTTCATCTGTGACTACGTGATGTAGGGTAAAAGAGACTTTGGCGCTAATAGCTATCATTACCCCACATTTTTTTTTTATGTTGTTGGAGAGGAAGTACTGGGAGTATTTTTTATGGGTACAAGATGGCGCGTTAGTATTTGAGAAATGCGTCTCTTGTACGCATAGTATGTCTGCGTGTTGGGAACATGCTTCTTTCCAAAGAAGATTTCTCTTAAAGGGGGAGTTAAGCCCTTTGGCGTTAATAGATGTGACCTTGAGCATCATAATTGTAGGCGTTGGAGGTTGGTTTACAGGAACTGAGCGCGACTATAATTTTGTATACAGCTGGCTGCTATAAAGAATGGATATTGGACACTAGTAAGATTTGAGAGTTATAACAAACAACTTAATAGCTCTTATTAACTGAAAGAAGGTAAAACAACTGTTGCAACTCAGAGTGTGAATAATACAGATTTTGAACTATCAGTAAAAATACTTCACACTATTAGAAATAAAAACAAAAGAAAAACAATACAGACAATTCTCAGATAACGCAATTAATGAAAAATTGTGAGCGAATGTTTGACTAGGTGTGCACGGCACACTATAAAGTGGTGGGAGGTGGAGACTAAAAATTCGCCCAAGCAGGATATATCTAAGCTGGGGACTAGTAGCCCTAAGATAGCATTAGGTTTTATCCGCCTTGTTTGGTTGGCGTTGAGAAGGAGCAGTTGGGGATGCATCCCGATTGTGTGGCCGGTGGGATGTCGCAGGGATGGGTAGTAAGCCCCAGTTAGTTAGCTTTTTATATCCATCTTTAGGTGATAGGATTGGGACTGTTTTTTGCTGGTAGGTAACCAGAAGCTTGGTGGGCTATCCCCAGCGATAGATGATTTTATGCTCCTGTAGAATTGAGGTGACCGGGGTATATGCTCTATGTAGTTCCATAGTAGCTGGTGACAGATCCACAAAGAGGGATATTTTAGAGTAGGGTGCCAGTAGGGGTCTGAGATTTCTCGCCGTGTAAAGAATTTGTTCCTTTATGTGGAAAAAATGGATTCTGGCTAGGACATCTCTGGGAGTTTCCACTGGCAGGTGGTCTGGCTTTGCGATTCTGTGTGCACGATCTATGAGTAGGTCGTGAGGAGAGAGATTAGGAAGCAGAGTAATAAAGAGCTGCTGTAAATATTTTTTGAGCTCATTGGGTGGCACTGACTCGGGGATCGCTCTGAATTTTATATAATTTCTTCTGGACCTGTCCTCGAGGTCTGCCAGCTTCAGTTTAATTTTTTGGATCTCATCCGAGTGATGCTCGTGCGCATCAAGAAGCTCATTATGAGCTTTACTCATTTCAGATATATGTTCCTCAGTTGTTTCAGCTCTGTCTTCCAGACAGTCAAGCCTGTCATGTGCTTTTGACAAAGATAATTGCAGCTCCCTGTTTAAATCTTTTTGTAGAGTAAGTAGCATCGACTTAAACATGCTTTCCGACACCGGGTTGTCAATTACAGGGATATTTGCCAGGGAGGATGGGTGTACGAAGCTGAGAGAAGTTGATTCTGAGGAGTTCCCATGATGTTTCTTGGCCTGGGGAGTTTTGTTAGGTGAATTGCAAGGAGAAGAGGCGAGGCTCTTACCTCTGTCCTGCTGTTCAGCTGTTGGATCTGAAGCTTGAGGAGGGAGACTATCCATGTCTTCTGTGTCCCACGATCCTGTTAGCTCTGCATTTTGCTGATGGAGTTGCTGAGCGCTGCTCGTATGGCCATGCTGTGCTGCTGGGAACGGAGAGTGGCCGGCGCCATCTTGCTTATGTCTCTGTTCCATGGGGCCGAAATATTCAGTCAGGCGGCGGGGTTGTGGCGGCGGATTATGCCTCCTTGACATGCTGGTTCGCGTCCCGATGTTCTCCCCTCGCTACTCAGGGAGAGGGGAGAAGCTTGTGGCTGTGTGTCGCTGTATATCCCAGCTATGGAGCGGAGCTCGTGACTCAAGCTTCCATCCCGCTCCACGGCTAGCCACGCCCCCCGTCAGGAAAGCAATTTTGCATGCGTTCCCAACACACACAAATGTGAATTTAGGCTAAATGTCTCGGTTACATTGGCGGTCATTGTAAATCTTACCATTACATTGGGGTTTGGTGTACAATCCTTTCATTCACACTAGTGGCCAGTGTGAATCCCCACTTACATTGGGGCTTACTGTGAATGCTCCTATTACATTAGTGGTCAGTGGAAATCCCCATTAGAGTAGTGATCAGTGTAGAAATTCCTCCTTATATTGGTAATTGGTAAAAAAATCCAAACTTGCATTTGTGGTCTGTTTCGAATCCTCCCTTACATTGGTGGTCCATGTAGAAGCCCCCTTTAAATTGGTGGTGAGTATAAATCCCCTCTTACTTTGGTGGCCAGTGTAGAAATCCCCCTTTATTGGTTCTTGATGTAAATTCTTCATTACTTTGGGGATCAGTGTACATTTCCCTTTACATTGGTGGTAAGTTCAGAATTGCCCTTACACTAGTGGTCATTGTAAATCCCCCCTAACATTGGTGGTCAGTATAGTGTCAACTTACATGGAGGTCATTGTATATTTCCCCTTACACTGGTGGTTGGTGTATATGCGCCAATTACATTGGTGTCAGTGTAGAAATCCCTCTTTATATTGGTGGGTGGCGTACAATCCCCTGTTACATGGTGGTCAGTGCAAATTCCCGCTCACATTGGTGGTCAGTGTAAATCCCCCCTCACATTGGTGGTCATTGTAAATTCCCCATTACATTGGTGGTCATTGTAAATCCCCCCCACTATATACTTGCCAAAGATTTCCAGCTTTGCTCTACATGATTTAGAATTTGCCACAGTGTACCGGCTCCTAACTAATCCCATCCCCTCACCACTGATCCCATCAAACTCTCAGCATTGCCACTGATCCCACCCCTCCCCCAGCATTGCCACTGATCCCAGGAGTCCTATAATCCCTAGGAGTTTTCTTTTTATTGATGGGTCCCCTCACCACCCCAGTCCACGGGGTGGTGAGGGGACGGTGGGGGGGGAGGCAATCAGTGAGGAGATGATGTGCTATAACCTTTAGCAACCAATCGGTGAGCAATAATGATGTGCACTAATCTCTTGCAAACAATCACTGAGCGGTAAGGATATGCAGTACCTCTAGCAACCAATCAGTGAGCAGTAATAATGTGCAGTAACTTCTAGCAACCAATTAGTGAGTGGTAAGGGTGTTCAGTAATCTCTAGCAACCAATCAACAAGCAGAAGTCATGTGCTATAACCTCTAGAAAATAATCAGTGAGCCATAATGTGTGCTGTAACCTCTAGCAGCCAGATCAGTGAGTGGTAATGATACACTGTAACCTCTGGCAACCAATAACAATCGCTGCCTGATCTGATTCAGTAAACTGATTTTGAGTCTAGCGGCTATTTATTGTATATCTCAGAGCAGGTGTAGAGCAAAATTAAAGTTTGCCCAGGGTCCAATCAATATTAAAGACGGCCCTGATAACCGGCATTTGTTTGTGATCAGCTGTGATTGGACACGGCTGATCACATGGTAAAGAGCGAACGTCATTGGCTCTTTACCCTGATCGGTGAGGTGCTGTATCCGGGGGACACAGCTCACCACTAATGGCAAGAATGAGAGTACAATAGTACAATAGGCTGGGCAGGAATCGGTTAAATGGTTGAAAACAAGCAGTGAGGAGGCAACATATCACCTCTCTTCTGCCTGTCAAACACCCTCTTTTTTAGAGAGAGATGAACGAGTTTCCTCTCAGGTTATAGGTCCATAGCATCATACTGTATAGATCCCACTCCTATACTTATAGGTTCACAGCTGCCTATCGCTATATCGATGGCTCTACTCGCTACTGCCACCAGATGGCAGTAACCATCCAGGCACCACCCATGCCCCCACTGCGTCTTAGCCCAGGTCAAACAAGTCCGACGCATCCTAACCAGCGGCCCTTACGTCATCGCTATCACGGCGGAATTACGTCGTACGCCACGTCCTGCGGCCTGAATGGAGAGTAGGATCCGCGGCCTGTAGTGATTCCTGGTACCGGTATCAGAGCCTCCCGAAACGGCCTAAAAAAAATGAGTAAGAGGAAGGCACCCCAGGAGAGCCCGAATGAGGGAATAACCGACTTCCTCGTAGGTGAGAGGACGGAATGACGGTTTATATATCTGTATGGAGATAACAAAGCCGGGTGGGCAGAGCGGTGTGTGTGGGCACACTTGGGGTGAGCAGCTCGCTCTTTTCCCTGGCCTGCTGACAGATTCCAGGACAAGTCTGAGCCTGACAGGGAGATGGAAGAATACAGACCATGGCTGCACACCCTGTCCATGGACATATAGAGGATGATATGTGTGAGAGGAAGGAAGCCAGGCTTCTGATTGGTTGTCTCCGCTTTGGTGCCCAGCAGAGACTCACAGCATGTCTCGGGGGGCGGGGGGGGCTTCCTGCGTATGTGTGGGGGGGGCTTCCTGCATACGTGCGGGGGGGCGCTTCCTGCGTACGTGTGGGGGGGGCGCTTCCTGCGTACGTGCGGGGGGGGCGCTTCCTGCGTACGTGCGGGGGGGGGCGCTTCCTGCGTACGTGCGGGGGGGGCGCTTCCTGCGTACGTGCGGGGGGGGCGCTTCCTGCGTATGTGCGGGGGGGCTTCCTGTGTACGTGCAGGGGGCGCTTCCTGTGTATGGGGGCGCTTCCTGCGTACGTGCGGGGGGGCGCTTCCTGCATAATGCAGGGGGGGCTTCCTGCGTATGTGCGGGGGGGCGCTTCCTGCATAATGCAGGGGGGGCTTCCTGCGTACGTGCGGGGGGCGCTTCCTGCGTACGTGCGGGGGGCGCTTCCTGCGTACGTGCGGGGGGGCGCTTCCTGCGTATGTGCGGGGGGGCTTCCTGCATACGGGGGGCTTCCTGCGTACGTACAGGGGGGGCTTCCTGCGTACGTACAGGGGGGGCTTCCTGCGTACGTACAGGGGGGGCTTCCTGCGTACGTACAGGGGGTGGCTTCCTGCGTACGTGCAGGGGGGGCACTCCCTGCATACGTGCAGGGGGGGCTTCCTGCATACGTGCAGGGGAGGGGCGCTTTCTGCGTACATGCAGGGGCGCTTCATACGTGCGGGGGGGGGGGCGTTTCCTGCGTACGTGCGGGGGGGGCGCATCCTGCGTGTAGGGGAGCTTTCTGCATACATTGGGGGGGGAGCTTCCTGCGTACGTGCAGGGGGGGCAGCGCTTCCTGCGTATGTGCAGGGGGGGCAGCGCTTTCTGCGTACGTGCAGGGGGGGCGCGCTTCCTGCGTACGTGCGCGGGGGGGGGCACTTCCTGCATACGTGCGCAGGGGGGGGGGCGCTTCCTGCATGCGTGCGGGGGGGGGGAGTGTGCTTCATGCGTAAAGGGGTGGTGCTACCTGCGGTTGGGCTTCCTGCGGGGAGGGGTGCTTTGTGTGGGGGGCACTTCCTGTGTATGTTTGGGGGGGGGGCCTTCCTGCACATGCACAGACATAAGCAGGTTTTTTTTTTTTTTTGTGCGCAGATCTCTGCCGTGTCCCAAAGCCATGCAGCTTGCCTGGAGTTCCCATGGCGCACATGTGTTGTAATCTGCTAAAGGGAGCGCAATGTCTTTCTCACATAGGAGACAATACGGAACTGTTCCTCTCTAAGACACACTTTAACCACTTCAGCCTTGGCAGGTTTTACCCCCTTAATGACCAGGCCATTTTTTGCGATACGGCGCTGCGTTGCTTTAACTGACAATTGTGCGTTCATGCAACGCTATATCCAAATAAAAATGTTGTCCTTTTTTTTCCCTACATATAGAGCTTTCTTTTGGTGGTATTTGATCACCTCCTGCGTTTTGTTTTTATTTTGTTGTGCTATCAACAAAAAGAGCGTAAAATTTTGAAAAAAAAAAAAAAAAAAATTTACTTTCTGCTATAAAACCTATCCAATTAAAAAAATCTAATTTCTTCATTAATTTAGGCCAATATGTATTCTTCTACATATTTTTGGTAAAAAAAAAAATCCCAATAAGCGTATATTGATTGGTTTGCTCAAAAGCTATCACGTCTACAAACTATGGGATATATTTATGGCTTTTTTATTTTTACTAGTAATGCCGGCGATCAGCGATTTTTTTTTTTTTTTTTTTTTTTTTTTTTTTTTTTTTTTTTTAGCAGGACTGCGGCAGCCAAATTGGGCACTGAGTGACACTTTATGGGGACCAGTGACACCAGTGCATAGTAACATAGTAGGTAACTTTGAATAAAGACAACAGTCCATTCAGTTCAACCTGTGTAGAAAATCATTTCCCATATGCCCTTAAATTGTTTTAGTTAAAATGCATGTCCAAGAGTCTTTAAAAACTATCCATACTTCCTGCCGACACCGATTGTGGAAGAGAGTTCCACATCCTTACCGCCCTGACAGTGGAAAACCCCCTATGCAGCCTAAGGTTAAACTGCTTCTCATTGTGTGGCCCTGTGTCCTTTTACACTCCCTCGGACTGAAAACTTTCATACTTATACTGGGATCACCGTTGAGATATTTGTATATCGCTATCATATCTCCTCTCAAACGTGCTTTAAAAAATGCACTGTCACTGTACTGATGACACGGGAAGGGGTTAACATTAGGGTCGACCAAAGGGTTACGTGTGCTCCTAGGGCAGTGGTGGTGAACCTTGGCACCCCAGATGTTTTGGAACTACATTTCCCATGATGCACGACTACACTGCAGAGTGCATGTGCATCATGGGAAATATAGTTCCAAAACATCTGGGGTGCCAAGGTTCACCACCACTGTCCTAGAGAGTGATTTCTATCTGTGTGGGGGATGGCTTAACTGGAGGAAGAGAGAGATCCGTGTTCCTAAATAAGCAGGAACACACGATCTCTTCCTCTCCAGCGAACGATCGGCAGGTCCCGGCGGCTTCATGGATAAAGGGTGGAGTCCTTCGCTGGGTGCTCTGGCTCAAATGGCCTCCAACCATTAAATAAACAGCTCCAAGAAAGATGTAGCTGGCAACTCAAGAATTGTTTTATTGACACTGCTTATCCTCATGTGAGGTATGTAGTATATACAGTGCCTTGAAAAAGTATTCACACCCCTTGAAATGTTGCACATTTTGTCATGTTACAACCAAAAACATAAATGTATTTTATTGGGATTTTATGTGATAGACCAACACAAAGTGGCACATAAAATGTGGAGTGCATTTGTATTCAGCCCCCTTTACTCTGATGCCCCTAACTAAAATCTAGTTGAACCAATTGCCTTCAGAAGTCACCTAATTAGTAAATAGAGTCCATCTGTTTGTAATTTAACCACTTGAGGTCCGGGCCATAGCCGAATGACGGCTACAGCGCGGACTTCAATTTCCGGGAGGCCCTCATGGGACGTCCTCCCCTGTGCATACGCACCCTGCAGTGCGTGCGCTGTGATCACCGAGTCACAGAGACTCGGATGATCACAGATCCGAGTAAGGGGCCGATCCCGGCCCCTCACCATGTGATCAGCTGTCAGCCAATGACAGTTGATCACATGATGTAAACAAAAGCTCGGTAATCGGTTTCTTTTTTTACTCACGCTGACAGGGTGAGGAGAAAAAAAAGCCGATCACCGGCTTATGTTAAAGGGACATCGGTCCCGAAGAGTAAGGAGGCACATATGCCTCATCTGAGCCTGCCAGTGCCATCTGTCATTGCCACCTGCCAGTGCCCACAAGTGCCACCTATCAATGCC
The DNA here is from genome assembly GCF_042186555.1 of Aquarana catesbeiana. Lineage (NCBI taxonomy): Eukaryota > Metazoa > Chordata > Amphibia > Anura > Ranidae > Aquarana > Aquarana catesbeiana. The sequence goes on along the minus strand of NC_133326.1, from coordinate 620,005,295 downwards.
CACCAGTGGTGCTGTGTGTCAAAACACATCAGCTGTTTTTAATCTTGACCTTCATGTAGCAAATAAAGATTTTCAATGGGATTCTGGAGTTGTCGACTACATCTTTCTTGGAGCAGCTCATTCATTTTACTGCTGGTTTTAATGCAGGTGTTAAAGGACTTATCTGTTTTTTTTTGTATTTTTTTTTAAATTTTATTTTGTTTTTATTTTTTTTTTATTTGTCAACGCAACACACACCGTTTTTACAGTTGTCACTAGAACAGGAACAGAGGGGAAATCTTTCAATGGGATCATCTGTTCTGGTAACAGTTACTATAGGGATCTTCAGTGTGGAGATATTTTTTTTTGCACTTCTTTTTGTGTCTTTGAGACAGGAACTAAAGGCAGATATCCCCAATAGGACACAGCAAAAAATTATAATAACAATTAATATATCAGGCTTGTACATTGATCCAAACAATTATATTACCCGATTTCTGTTAGAACCACCTTTCAATCACTCCTTTAGACATATTTGGTCTAAATTGATACATCTGGTAATAGCAGGGTATGGTGGAATTATTACAAATTTTATAGCAATGACATGCAATTTATTATCATATCCTTTGTATTTTTAGAACTGGCTAATTATGAACGGAATGTCAATAGAGCCATCCATAAGTACAATGCCTACAGGTGAGAACATTTGTGTCATTCACTGAACTCCTGCTTTTTGGGTAGTTGTCTTTGAAGTGGTTACAACATAGCTGTGATTTCTGATCTGATATACTGGTATCCGTAGGCTTTTCCAAATCTAGATGGCACATAATCAGATATTTTAAGGCCTGTGTTAATGAGCACAAGCAGAGCTGGTGCCTGAGGCCCCTTTCACACTTGTGCGATCTGTCCTGCGCACAGAGCAGCCTGAACCTTCTCTTCTGGGGTCCCCTGCAGAAGATCTTGGCTCCTTCTCTTCTCTGTGTGCCCCCAGAGCGAGCCGCTGTCTATGGGGGCACTCATGTGGACTCGATCCCTAGCTGGGCTGTGTGTGTCCATTTTTATTTTTACTTGCTTTAACTGACAGCATGAAGATCAAGTTCTCCCCTTTGATCTGCAGCTGAATAAGACAAAATAGATACAAAAGCAACAATGAACAATTTTACTTTGTATCTTGAACTGTGTTCATAAACGCCAAGTCAGATGGTTCTTTTTTTTTTTTTTTTTGACAGCTGCAACTGCTAAAGCTGTTGTATGTACACAGCAACTCCTGACTTTGTTTTCAGAGCTGAAAATTAAATGTAATGTAAAATTAATGTATAACTAAAGGCAAAACTTTTTTTTTTTTAGTTTAGGGATTAGAGGGATTAGAATGCTTGTCAGTTTTTATACCTGTGCCCCCATTAGGGAGTTTCACCCTTTCTATTTGTCCCATTATGATTGAAAGTGAAAGTTGAAGAAAATCACACATTTTGAGTTGTCCCCAGAAAAGTAATAGAAGGGAAATCTTCCATCTGGGTCACCAGGGGGTCCCAAAGAACTTCCTTAATTTGCAGGGATTTCCTCTCACTTGCTGTGCGGCTATGGGACAGGACGTGAAGGGAAATCTCCACAATGGGACACAGCTTGTGGGGAAAAAAAAAATTTGATAGGGATTCTACCCTCCCTTGCTCTATCCAAAAAAAAAAAAAAAAAAAGTTTTGCATATAGTTTTAAATTAAGGCCTCAAATGCACCCGCTCCCACATGGATGTCATATTGGGATGCAGAAGCTTTGTCCGTGCAGCTGCGCTTTCCAATAGACATCTGTGGGACTGCCAGCATGTGGATGTACACAACACCTGTGCATCCCCGTGCCGGCAAAACGCGGCCCTGCATGGGGCACGCAAGTAATCAGCCATGTGAACAAGGCCTAATGGCAATTGAAAACGGGGGATGGAGGGGGGGGGACATGGCAGAGGGGCAGAAGGACTGGAAGTGCTACACGCGTCCTTTGTACTTCAATTAGGTTTTTTGGGCATGTGTAGCACATCCAGTGTCCTCAACTAGTTAAGCGATTGAATGACTTGTTGAATCATTGAAAGAATGGTTGTACTAGGCAGTTGGTTGGCATGTGTTTCAATCTTCATAATTTAGCTCCTTGGAAAAAACACAGACAATGCCATATGGGGCCTATTAAATGGTCTGATGGGGGCAAAAAATGCTAGTAAGCATATTCATTTATTGTATTCTGCCATATTCTTACAAGAATGAACTGAGCTGTATACTGTTTAATAACTACTTTGTAACCTCATCCTCACCTTTGCAGGAAAGCTGCCTCTGTGATTGCAAAGTACCCCACAAAAATCAAGAGTGGAGCAGAGGCAAAAAAATTGGTGAGCACTAGTGTGTGTGTGTGTTTGTGTGTGTGTATACAAATGCGTGTCTTTTAGTCATTAATTTGATCTTTGATCCTTGGATCCTAAGCCCAAGCTCCCCATAGGGTTGTGACCAGTGCCGGGACAAGGTCATTTGCACCTAGGGTGAAGTAGCCAAGCGGTGCCCCCCCCCACTAAAATGTATATGCATTATGTGTGAGCAAAAATTCTCTCCCTCCCAGAAAAAAATAAAAAATTGAGCGCTAATCTTTACACTTACCCCTGAAGCATAATTCCCTTTGCAAGCCAAAATTCTCCCTCAAGCTAAAATTATTTCCCCTCTTCCAGTACAAATCCCCCCTCCCAGCTTAAAACCTCTCCCTCCCAAACGCCCTCCTCCTAGTACAATTCCTCTACCCCTCAAATTTCCCCTCTGAGCATTAATCCTCACCTCCAAATTCCCCTCTCCCCGCACAAATCGTCCCAAATCCCCTCTGCTAGCACAAATCTCCCTTCCTAAAAGAAATCCACTCTCCTAGTACAAACTCCCCAAAATCTCCATGGCGCCCAGGGCAGCCACCCCTCCTGCCCACCCTTTGTCCCGGCTCTGGTTGTGACTTTTGTTCATGCCAAGATTGAGCATCTCTCCTAAACTCCAGTGATTTCAGGGGGCTTTCCAAGGACAATACCTCAACAGATGCAAAAATATACATGGCCCTTTTTTAAAAGCACAGTGCACCACAACACGCATGATGCAGTGCGTAGAGCTCTATTGTAAAATGTGTTTGGGTATTGTTCACGAGTGGCACCAAAACGCATTATACATAGAGCAGATTTAATGCCATGTGTCGTGATAATGAGCGATAAAGTGTATTTTAGCATGTTGATGTGTGATTTAGCACACACTGCCACAACGTACAAGTGTGAGTGGGCCCTAAGACAGCAACTGCATGTGACCCTTGTCTTCCTGTACCGTGTTGAGATGGTGTGTAAAGCAAAAGATTGGCTGTACAGAATTCTAAATACTTGGGCAAGTAGAACTGTAATCCTGGTTTGCTTATAAGTATCTAAACCAGCGGTCCCCAACCTTTTTGGCACCAGGGACCGGCTGCGTGGAAGAAAGTTGTGCCAAGGACCGGGGGGGGTGGGAGGGGGGGTGTTTCAGGAGGTGTGCTAGGAGAGGGGATTTAGGAGGATTTGTGCAGGGAGAGGGGAATTTGGAGGGGGGGGATTCATGCTCAGAGGGGAGTAAGCAATTTTTCATTGGCAATGGCTGGTGTTAGCACTTCAATTATCACGGCACCATGCTTGATATGGTGTCAGGGTGATTGAAGCGCATTATTTCTATTATTACATTGTAGTAATAAATTAAAGGAGAAGTCCAGCCTGAGCTTTTTAGGCTGGGCTTCTCCTCTGGGTGACAGGAGTGCAATTTGTTTTGCACTCCTGTGAACCGCTTTCAGCGTAGAGCGGTCTGCAGTCCGCTCTCCGCTGACTTCGCTGCTATCAGTCCAGGCAGCACGTCATCCCGACTTCACAAGTCTGGATCCGCCAGCTCCCTTGAATAATGGCAGTCTCAGCGATCCGCTGAGACGGCCGCTCCCTGCCTCTCCACTAGAGCTGCACAATTAATCGTTAAAAAAATAATGATTTCGATTCACCTTCCCTGACGATTTCTCCTGCAGAGGTTGCCGATTCTTTCATATAACAAGTGGAGAGATTATCTGCTCACTCGGCTGTCAAAAGAAAGCATCCAGGCATTCTGCCAAGTCTTTAACTTGATACATTTTAACTAAGCTTCCTTCTTAGATCAAAGGGAAAGAACTTCTGTGTAAATAATCTGCCAAGTTTTCAACAACCTGTAAATGCAGGAAGTTTAACCACTTAAAGGGGTTGTAAAGGTAAAAATTTTTTCACCTTAATGCATTCTATGCATTAAGGTGAAAAAACTTCTGACAGAACCGCCGCCCCCAGCCCCCCCGTTTTACTTACCTGACGCCTCGAAAGTCAGCTTCGCGTTCCCGACATCTGTTCCTCCGCTCACCCTGGCCGCTGATTGGCTGCAGTGGATGGATTGAAAGCAGCGCAGCCATTGGCTCGCGCTGCTGTCAATCACATCCGATGACGCGGCGCGCCGGGGGGCGGGGCCGAGTGATACAGCGAGCGGCTATAGCCGCCGGCTGTATCACGGGAGCGCGCCCGCAAGCACTCACCACCGTGCGAGGGAGCTCGCATTAAGGTGGTGAATGCTTGCGGGGAGGAGCTGAAACAGCCGCCGAGGGACCCCAGAAGACGAGGTTCGGGGCCACTCTGTGCAGAACGAGCTGCACAGTGAAGGTAAGTATAACATGTTTGTTATTTTAAAAAAAAAAAAAAAACACCTTTACAAACGCTTTAAAGTCTAAATCTTTTTCTGACACTTCATTCTTAAGTTAAAATCAATATTTTTTGCTAGAAAATTACTTGGAACCCCCAAACATTATATATATTTTAGCAGAGACCCTAGGGCAGGGATATGCAATTAGCGGACCTCCAGCTTTTGCAAAACTACAAGTCTGATCATGCCTCTGCCTCTGGGTGTCATGCTTGTGGCTGTGAGAGTCTTGCTATGCCTCGTGGGACTTGTAGTTCTGCAACAGCTGGATGTCCGCTAATTGCATATCCCTGCCCTGGGGAATAAAATGGCAATTGCTGCAATATTTTATGTCACACTGTATTTGCCCAGCGGTCTTTCAAATGCAATTTTTTGGGAAAAAATACACTTCAAAGAATAAGAAAACAAAAAACAACGAAACAGTAAAGTTAGCCCAATTTTTTTTTTTTTGTTTTAATGTGAAAGATGATGTTACGCTGTGAGAATCGTGAGAGAATCGTGATCTATCTTCTATCAAAAAAATCGTGATTCTCATTTTAGCCATAATCGTGCAGCTCTACTTTCCACATCTCATTGCTCCAATGAGCATAGAGGATCAGAGCAGGAGAGATGCTGACTGACAGGCAGCATCTCTCCGCTTGGGGAGGAGTGAGAACTGAGCCATCGGCGGTGTTCGGTGGCTCGGTTCTCAGTGCAGAGACGCCGGGGGGCAGCTGCAGCATCGGTCTGATGCTCCATTCACCTAGGTAAGTATGAATAAGAGCAAAAAAAAAACCCCTGTGCTACTCTTTTTTAAATGGTTCAACCTGAGCGTGTCACTTGCCAGTGTCGCCTTCCACCAGATGCAGCTTGTGACTTGCCACGTCACCCGCCACCAGATGCGGAGTGTCACTTGCCACTCTGCCTGCCATCAGATGCGGAATGTCACTTGCCACCCGATGTGGATTCCCTTGCCACGCTGCCTGCCACAAGATGTGGATTGTCACTTGCCACATCACCTTCCACGTTGCCTGTCACCAGATGCGGAATGTCACTTGCCACGCTGTCTGCCATCAGATGTGAATTGTCACTGCATTGGTGGCAGCACTGGTCCATGTAGCACAGAGGCAGGTCTCTGTGCAGTGGTGGGTTCCGAGTGAAGGCAGGAGAGCGGTGATGCGGAGTGGGCGGTGAGAGATGTCATCTCTCTGCTCCCCGCCGCACCTCCGACATTGAGGCTGACAGAACACCGGCGTTGAGGGCGGAAGAGTGGTGATGCGGGGGATGGAGAAAGAGATGATGCCATCTGTGCTTGCACGCCTGCTGGCTTCTCTCATCCACCCTGCTCTCTTATGCCGGCCACCCGCACTCGCGGCTCGGCTGCAGAGATGCCATGGTCCGGTGGTTGGAGACCTCTAAACCCAAGAAAACAATGTAATATTTCACAACTTAGCAGTCCATAGATGTGGTGACTACATTAGTTTACTTTTTTCAGCCATTTTTCACTTTGTTTTCACCTAGCGATCCTATGAATAACACCCTACCTGTCCTAGGGTAACAACACACCCAACATACTGTATCTGTAGAGGAGCAGTTTTTTTTTCACTCTGTGAAAGTACTTTAGAAGACACCCCTTCTCCTCTCCACAACAAACGGGAGTTGTTTTGTAGCCCACATAGAGAACTGGCAACAATACTAACAAATCATCAAATCTTCGGTTCAGAAGATTTTTTGCAAGATCAAGAGGTGGTTTTTTTGCTCAAGGATTGTTTGCATTCCTTGTAATAGGAATAAAAGTGATAAAAAAAAAAAAAAATTAAAGGGACCGTGTAAAAATAAAATAATATATATATATTTTTTTTTTTATTTAAAGCGCCCCCATCCACGCTGAAGCAAACGCATATGTAGGTCACGCCCGCATATGTAAACGTACATGTGAGGTATCGCTGCAAACTTTAGAGCAAGAGCAATAATTCTAGCACTAGACCTCCTCTGTAACTCTAAACTGGTAACCTGTAAAAAAAATTTTAAAGCGTCACCTATGGAGATTTTTAAGTACCGAAATTTGGCGCCATTCCACAATTGTGCGCAATTTTAAAGAGTGACATGTTGGGTATCTATTTACTCGGTGTAACATCGTCTTTCACAATATACAAAAATATTGGGCTAAATATTGTGTTTTGTTTTTTTATTCATAAAATGTTTTTTTTTCCCAAATAATTGTGTTTGAAATATTTTTGCGCCAATATTGTGTGACAAAAAATTGCAATGAATGCCATTTTATTGCCCAGGGTCTCATCTAAAAAACATATATATACTGTTTGGGGGTTTTGAGTAATTTTCTAGCAAAAAAATTATGATTTTTACATGTAGGAGAGGAATGCCATAATTGGCTTGGCTGGAAGTGGTTAAATTGTATATTTAACAAACCAAGAGAGCAAATAAGAAAAGTTTATTTTTAAAGGTTTACACACACTTTATTACTATCAATTGGAAACTGAGAGCTTGAATAAGAATGTGTTGGTTACATAGACAGTTATTGAGCTTCCTGCAATGGCAAAAAAAAAGAAGGGTCGTATTTACTCAATGATTTATTTCTCAGTTGGGCCTTGCAAAGCTTTGCTCATATTTAAAATGTTTTCCCAGTCTGTTTTTATATCAGTAGACATGACAGTGTGCACTTTTATTGATTTGTTTATGCAATCATTTTTATTTTTATTTTTTTTTCAGGATGGTGTTGGAGCCAAAATAGCAGAGAAGATAGATGAGTTTTTGGCTACAGGAAAATTGCGCAAACTTGAAAAGGTAATAAGCTGTTCTTAAATCTCAACTCATAATCACATTGATCCAGCTTGGACCAGTGTAAGTGTACATATTCCATACCTAAGGGACCGCTGTGGAAACACGACTACAGAACTCAATGTGGTCTTTTGGGTTCCTGTGCTAAGCAGCTGCCCATCTGCATAGTGACGACCAATTACAGAATGCCTTGTATCTTTTCCGGTGGATACAAGGAGTACTCTGATCAGACGATGTGAAAAATTGTGATATCACCAATTCATCTCTCCAGTTATTTTTCCCATTGCATTAGCATCTTGATAAGCAGGGAAGGAGGAACCAGGAAAGGCAATAAGTAGATCTATAAGTAGATTAAACTTCAGCTTTAAAGGTTAACACTATAAAAAATACATAAAATAAGTAGCCAAATAATAGTAAAAAGAGAAGAGCTTTTTTCTGCACTAGTTTCCTATCCTAAGCTGTCCCCTGTAGTAATGCCTTTCCCTTACTTGATTTCCCCTATGTCCATATCATTGTGTACAGTGGGTAAAATAATTATTTGATCCTCTGCAGACTTTGTAAGTTTGCCCACTTACAAAGAACTGAAGGGTCTATCATTTTTTATCATATGTGTATTTTAAATAATAGAACATCAACATAAAATCCAGAAAATTATGTCAATCCCCACGGGAGCCGCCGGTCACGGTACACTCACCTGAAGAAATGGCACGGGCAGCCGTTCCTTTAGAGCTCATGTGCCGATGACATAATTGGCGCAGTAAATCTCTCCTAAATGACACATGCTTAGGAGGTATTTACAGTACCTATAGGTAAGGCTTATTCTAGGCTTACCTATACGTAAAACTAAGAAAGGGAGGTTTACAGCCTCTTTAAGTTGCAGTTCAGTGAGTAAAATGTGTATTTGATCCCCAAGCAAAACATGACTTAGTACTTGGTGGAGAAACCCTTTTTGGCAAGCACAGAGGTAAGACGTTTCTTGTAGTTGGTGACCAGGTTTGCACACGTCTCAGAAGGGATTTTGGTCCACTCTTTACAGATCTTCTCTAACTCCTTAAAGCGGGGTTCCACCCAAATTTTGAACATTATCTCTATGCATTCTCTTCCTTGCCTAGATGCTGACATGCTGTGTAAAAAAATTTAAATCGCCGTAATTACCGTTTTTTTTCTAATCTTCTTAGCACTTCCTGGTTTTCCTCCCATGGGAGTAGGTGTGTTTCTAGCCTCTCGCAGACCTCTCACAGTCCCCTGGGAGCTAGTCTCAGGCTTCCCAGCATGCATTGTGCAACAGTGTCATCACAACATCTCGGTGAATGCTGGGAGCACAGCATTCACCGCATCCAGGAAATACATGCTTGTGGACTTCAAATGCCCACAATGAAGATGGAAACCGCCTTCAGTGAATTTTATAAGTTATTCTTTACAACGAAATCGGACACAGGCAGACTTATTACACAGAACATGTGAGTAGATAATCATGAGAAGAAAAGTTTGTGAATGATCTCCAAAAAAAAAAAACGATAGATAGGTGGACCCCCGCTTTAAGGTTTCTTGGCAGTCGCTTGGCAACTCAAAGTTTCAGCTCCCTCCCATAAATTTTCTATAGGATTAAGGTCTGGAGACTAGCTAGACCACTCCATGACCTAATGTGCTTCTTCTTGAGCCACTCCTTTTGTTGTCTTGGTATGTTTTGGGTCATTGTCATGCTGGAAGACCCATCCATGTCCCAAGGACTAAAATTGTTCTCCGAATGGTTCATAGATTCGACAAGATGACACAAGCTCTTCTATCAATTTCCTCACAAGGGTTACTGGAATCGGGTGAGTTAGTTTTGAAGTTTTTAACATATTATACTTTTACTATTATTCAGCTAATGGTGTAGTGGGCCAAAGGAACAGAAGTACAGTATGCCTTCATAAAAGAAATGTATTGGCATGTTGTCTCTTCTACTACAAATCCTAAAAACTAGGGGTATATTCCTCTTCATTGAGAGAGGACCTTCACAATGCAATTATTTTCATCATAGAGGCACACAATACCTCTAATTGTGTAGAAGCTGATGTGTCACCTTTGCTGTAAGCAGTCTCCATAGCATTGTGTACAAACAAATAGTATGTAATTTAGTCACAGATGTGTTTCTTTGACCTAGCATGACTTCTGTTACAGGCCGGCAGCTGCTCGCAAATTAGTAGAAGAAGGAATAAAGACTTTAGATGGTGAGTCTCATTGCGCATTTGTGTTTTTTTTTTTTTAAATCCTGACACAAGTAAACAACCGTCAGCGTAAAGAGACACTGTCACCTTGTCCATTCAGAGCAGCATCTGTTTAATGGGCCTCCCAAACCATTGATACTTTGGCAGTGCTTATCTCATTTCTGCTGCCTCAGCCAGCAGTGATACCCAGTAATGCTGAGTATGGGGGAACATGTGACCTCCTCTATTGTGATAATGCTTGGATCTAGCGACCAAGAAGCTAGGCCCGAACACTGTCACGTGGCAGAGGGAGTGATGTCGCCACTGCCCTTGGCCATCCCAAAACCAACAGACATTGTGTATTCCAGTGTCTACTACTAAGGAGGGAGTAGCATAGGACTATTGGAAAGTTGAATATCATTAAGTTATTAGCTTCCAGGTTTTTTTGTCAAAGCTTAATTGAACAAGCTGAAGTTAGAAGCTGATTGGCTACCATGCACAGCTGCACTCTCCAGTTTAAGTAAATCACCCCCACTCTCTCTTTTCACTGAATGGGCAAAGTAAAAGAGTCTTCTAAATGGTGGTTTCCTTCAAATTGCTAGTTTGTATTTGGTACATGTTTTAGACACAGCCGACTGTGAACAACCAACATCTTGTGCAACACTGCGTGATGATTTACCCTTTTTAAGGAGTTTGATAATCCTCTCCTTTTTTTCAATTGACATCTCTGGTGTTGGAGCCATGCTTCATGTCAGTCCACTTGTTGCAACAGCTCTCCAAGGTGTGATCACTCCTTTTTACCTACATACTAACAAGCAGATTTAATCTGATGCAGGTGTTAGTGTTTGTAATGAAAATTTACAGGGTGATTCCATAATTTTTTCCTCAGAGTTGAGTGAGTCCATAATTTATTCCCTGTGCTTGTTTTATAAATCTAACTGTTACTGGCCACCACAATTATTTTTCTTGATTTCTTTTAGTGTTTCTTAAAGCCAGAAAGTTGCCATTTGAAATGCCTTTAGTTTTTGGCCATGTCTGTGATCTGCTTTTTTTCTACAACAATAAACAACTAAAGGAACATCCTCAGGGACTGGTGATTCCATAATTTTTGCCAGGGGTTGTATATTATAGTGTCCTTCCTATGGTGAGATTTTTAACTTACTTTTATGTGACCAATGCTTTTTAAGAAAAAAAGACACACTTCAGAGCAAGATACTTTATAGTCGCTTATCCCACTGCCAGTTTGTGGAACCTTTCGTGTTGGGGCAGCCAGAGCAAAGCTGCCAGCAGAATCTTCAAATTCGGATGCCTATAGCTCTTGCATTTACAAACAGCTTTTCTATACTATGGCGTCCTCAACAAAAGAGATTTTATATTTGAGAAATATGCCTACAGATGCAGCTGCTGGAGTTTGATGAGGCTCAACCCTTTTTTTTTTTTTTTTTTTTTTTTTTTTACTTTTGTTTGGTTTTATTAATGAGGTTCATCTTAAAAATGATCAAAGGTTGGAGGTGGTGGGAGGGGGACAGTATCTGCTGTACTTTGCTTAGTGCAGGCATGTCCAAAGTTTGTGGCCCCCAACGATCTCCCAGCGCCGGGGCCACAAAAGATATATATGTTAGCTGCCTTGGAGGGGACAGGGAGGAGGTGGGATGAGTGCCGTACACACAGGAGTATTTCCTGTTTACACGGCAGCCTCTGTAATAGGAAGTCCCATCTCCGGCACTGCCATTGGACGACTGTTCTGTCCATCAAAGGAGGCAGGACTTTCTATTAAAGAGGCCGCCGAGAAAACAGGAGTTTTTCCTGTATGTAATCTTTTGGCGCTCGTCCCACCCCCTCCTGTCCCCTCCGAGGCTGCAGATGGATGGGCATCAATCAGGCTGCACTGATGGCAATGGTGAGTCTGCATTCCTGGCAATGGTGGGTGCCGTATTCCTGGCAATGGTGGGTGCCGTATTCCTGGCAATGGTGGGTTTTGCATTCCTGGCAGTGGTGGGTGTCGCATTCCTGGCAGTGGTGGGTGTCGCATTCCTGGCAGTGGTGGGTGTCGCATTCCTGGCAGTGGTGGGTGTCGCATTCCTGGCAGTGGTGGGTGTCGCATTCCTGGCAGTGGTGGGTGTCGCATTGCTGGCAATGGTGGGTGCCGCATTGCTGGCAATGGTGGGTGCCGCATTGCTGGCAATGGTGGGTGCCGCATTGCTGGCAATGGTGGGTGCCGCATTGCTGGCAATGGTGGGGCTGCAAAGGTGGGTGCTGCATTGCTGGCAATGGTGGGGCTGCATTCCTGGCAATGGTGGGGCTGCAAAGATGGGTGCTGCAATCATGGCAATGGTGGGGGCATTCATGGCAATGGTGGTGCTGTATTCATGGCACTTGTGAGGCTGCAGATGGGCACTGACCCTTATTTTGCTTCACAGTTCTTTATTTAAAATTTTAAGTTTTTTTCCTGAAACTTCTCTCTTAAAGTGGAGTTGTGTGTTATACGACAATAAATACGGTATATCCAAATAACACACCCAAGCTCATCTCTTTACTCACACACAGCCACAAAGGCAAGAGAATTCTTGTTGGGCAGTGTATTAGTGCTGGAACAAACACACTTGGACCAAATTTTAATGGTTCAAAGAATGCCAGGCAAAATGGTCGGCCCTCACGCATGTTCACTTCATCAAATCTGGCCCTCTTTGAAAAAAAAAAAAAAAGACACCCCTGCTTTGTGCAATTTCTGATGCCATTGACAATGTGAAGGCCTGCGCCAACTGACTTTTGTTCATGTAAGAACTGCTTCTCTTCCTTACAAGTCTATGGGAATGCAAAATTAGTTTGAAGGAGGTCAAATGTCCCTTTTTTATGAATTTTGGAATGATCTCAGAAGCATCTCTTAACCTTGCATTTATTCTAACAATAATAAGTAGTAGTTAGTAGCAGTGTTGATCTGATACATAATCATTTTTAAAATAACGGATCTGTCATTATAAATTGAAAAAATTACTAAGGCCCCTTTCACACTGGGGCGTTAGGGGGCGTCGGCGGGAAAACAGCGCTATTTTTAGCGCTGTTTTACCGCGGTATTCGGCCGCTAGCGGTGCGGTTTTAACCCCCCGCTGGCGCCCGAAAAAGGGTTAAATCCACTCGTATATTTGCCGCGGTATAGCCGTGCTGTCCCATTGATTTCAATGGGCAGGAGCGGTTTAGGAGCGGTGAATACACCGCTCCTTCACCGCTCCAAAGATGCGGCTGACAGGAGATTTTTTCTTCTCCTGCCAGCTCACCGCTTCAGTGTGAAAGCCCTCGGGCTTTCACACTGAACAAACAGCGGAGGCTGTTTTGGGGCTGTTTGCAGGCGCTATTTTTAGCGCAATAACGCCTGCAAACCGCCCCAGTGTGAAAGGGGCCTAATTAATTTATCAGGACTTATGCATTTTAGACACTGTTCTGGGTGAGATGTATGTTTGACTAGCAGTCAGACATAGGAGGGGCTACCTGAAGTCCATGTATAGCATTTGAGTTCTGATTTTCAAGGGAATACATCACTTTTTTTTTCTCTGCAGATCTAAGAAACAATGAACATAAATTAAATCATCATCAACGGATTGGTTTAAAGTGAGTAACCTTGAATAATATTGTCGTGGGTCTCTAAAGTTGGGTATGATGCTCTGGACTCTACATAATTTTTGTACAGAATTTATCTCATGTGTAAACTATGACAGTTGTAGATCTATTTTACAATAGTATGGGGATAGGAGGACATGTTGCTGTTTACACTATGAAAGCGGGAGGCCAAACTCAATATGAAGTATAAAGTTTGGAGACCAAACTCCACATATAGTAAGGGGATGGGAGGCCAGGCCATTGTATATGCTATGGAAGTAGAAGGCTATGCTCAATGTACAGAATAGAGATGGGACAGGCTGCTGCTTATACTATGGAAGTGATAGGCCAGACTTCAAGCATAGTAAGCTTGGGCTCTCCCCTCCATATTGTGTGTGGAATGGATCAGGCTTAGTGTACAGTATAGGGGTGGGAGGACACAATGTAAAGTATGAAGGCAGGATGACATGCTTAATGTGCATTAAAGAGGTCGCAGGACAAGCTCAATGGATATTGAGGTCATTGATGAGGCTCAACGTATAGTATTCAGGTAAGAAACAAGATTTAATGTATAGTATGCAGATGGAAGGCAGCTGTATATAATTGAAATGGTAAACCAGGCTCAGTGTATAGTATGGAGGTTGGAGACTACAGTGAGGAGAAAAAAGTAATTGATCCCCTGCTGATTTTGAGAGAGACAGAATAACAACCAAAAAAATCCAGAAAAGCGCATTTCAAAAAGTTTATAAATGGATTTGCATTTTAATGAGTGAAATAAGTATTTGATCCCCTATCAATCAGAAAGATTTCTGGCTCCCAGGTGTCTTCTATACAGGTAACGAGCTGAGATCAGGAGCACTCTCTTAAAGTGGTTATAAACCCTTTAAAAAAAAAAAATAAAAAAAAAAACCTGCAAGACAAAGGCATAATGAGCTAGTATGCATGGCATACTAGCTCATTATGAATTACCTGAGATTGAAGCCTCTGCAGCGGTCCTCATCGCGGCTCCGGCGCTGTGATTGGCTGGAGCCGCTGGTAACGTGCCGTTGCCCGAGGTGCGGTGTGTGAGCACACTCAAGAAACTCCACCCAGTGCCAAAAACAGTGCACACACATAAAGAGTGTAACACAAAATGTGTAACGGGTATACACATAAGAAGTACCTTAACCCTGATCTCCGGGGCGTTAGGCTCCAGACGGGGACTGAGGCTCTTACACTGCCGAAACAGACCCACCCAAGAACTAGGTGGGGCTCCTTCGAAGGAAGACCCCATGAGAGAGAGCGAACTAAGCCAGAAGGCCATGTTCACCCCCTCTCAAAACTTTCAGAGCAGGCCGACTACCTACACCCTACCAATCACACGTGCAAAAAAATGACAAACCAAAGGGCTTTAAAGAAGTGGAGAGAGGAAGTGAAAGTGCCATTGTGTTAAACAATGGCTGGCCCTTCGGCCAGGAATAAAAAATACCTCTGGTCCTAGCCAAAAGGCTCGGACCTAGAGGCAAGTGCGGAAACAAGTGTGCGAAGTGCAGTGACCTTGGTGCCATAATTCAAGTGATTGGCATCACCGTGAAACTATGGGGCCCCTGGACTGCCACTCCAGGGGCACATACACCACAGGCTTCTTTCAACCCCTGCCCACAGTCAGACCAGTGCAGCCCCCGTCTCCACCAGAAAGGCATGGAGATTAGGGAGAGCCCCAGAAGGAAAAGGCTCCACCACCGCTCCCATTGCTCCTACCTAATTACATTTGGGAAATACTACCCCCCCCCCCCACGGTGGGAAAGGGGGGCCAGTGTTCTTTTCACAAAAACTGACGAGAACAGGAACCACACCAATCTAGGCCAGAAGGCCAGGGACTCGATCCTTCAGCCAGACCCAGTGCCTCTCCATCCCTATCAGGAGGTAACCCTTCCGGCTTTCTCTAAAGGAAACCTATTAATGGCTCTCAGTTTGTCGAGCAGTCCGGTTTTGGCTCTCCCTGATACTAACTGTCCAGGTTACCATTACAACAAGTGGATTTTCATAGCCACCACCACCCTCAACCCACCACCGTGGATCAGGGACAGTAACACAGCGCCACTACTTGGTAACTGATTAGAACAGTTACTACACTTGTTCTTAGCCAAAAGGCTGAGAAGCAATGCAATGATGACCAGCAGGGTTCTTTGTTTAATTTTTTTCCTCAATATAGAAAATAAAACGATTAATCACTATGGTCAAGCTGTCCACCTTCATAAACAGAAATGATGTTGCACAATAATCCTATAATAGTTAAAGGATACCTAACCCCAAGAACAAAAATGTAACATATTGAAGCTTAGAGTCCTTAGATGTGCTGGTTGGCTTAGTTTCCTTTTTTTTTTTTTTTTTTTTTTTTTAAGCCAAGCCAGCGCAAAAAACAAAACAAAGCCTTTTGATCTTACCAGAAATGCAGTGTCCTATCACTTCTGTAGCTGTAGAGAATGATATCTTTTTTTCCAAACTATCTTCTCTAATCTACCAATTGCCTACTCCATGTGGAGAGAGTAAACTGCAGTATATTACATTTTTGGGGTTAGCTACACTTTAACCACTTCCCACCTAGCCACTGTATATAAATGGCCAAGCAGGTGCTCTCTAGTTCAGGAAGGATATACCTGTACATCCTCCTGCTTGCATGCCCCCTGGGGTGCACAGCAGTGCGATCTGTGACTGCTGTGACACAGCAAATTACAGTTGTCCATGCTGGGCCGCTGTAATTGGCCCAGGTGCCATGTGATCGCTGTGTCCATTCATGATAGCATTGTTTACTATTGTGATCTCTGTGGTCACAGGGTCAGTCACAGTGGTCATGTACTATGTGATGGCTATGGAAATCACCCCCTGCTTTCTGCTTGCAAAGAGAGAGGGGGGAGAGCTGCTGTGGATGGGCACAGCATTGAATCAAGAAAGGACTCTGGTAAGTATAAAGGGGTAAGATGGCAATACACATACAGGGACATTTTTTACCTTACTGCAGGGAATGCAGTAAGGTAAAAAATATCCAGCTTTTACAACCAATTTAAAGTAGAACTACACATCTGAGCACCACAAACGCTATTTATTTTTAACATTCAAAGCAAACTCCCCCATCCATCCATGTCTCTATGCTTTGATTTGCTGAGAAATCACTTTGCAAAACACCCGCTAGCATTTCTGACCTTGGCTATTTTGAGTAAGGGCAGACGATTCATGTAGCATTTACTTCTTGGAATATGTCATTCCTTAGCTCAGGCCTGCTTGCAGGAGGGTGTGCTTAGCTGTGAAAAATCCCCTCCTCATCTCCTGAAGACCCCTGGGATGTATGACATAATTTGCCTACACTTGGAATCCAGGAAGTAAATGAAGAAATGTAAAAAAATGTTTAAAAAAAACAAGGTAAATATAATATACTTTCCTATCTATTTACTAATACTAGCAACATAAGGATAAAAAAATAATCAATGTTGCTTGAGAGAGTGAAGTTCCACTTTAACGGAAGTTAAAGTAATTGTGGTCAGCGAGAATAGATGAAAAATTCAGGCTCCCTCTTCTTTCTATTCAGATACTTTGAGGATTTTGAGATGCGGATTCCCAGAGATGAAATGTTAAAAATGCAGGTAACGCTCTGTTTATTCAGTGAATATAGTACATGTGGGCAAGCATTATTTATGACAACATCACCGTGAATACCCTTAAATATATCTTTTTCAATATGTGTGTAATGAAACCTTACCATCTACATTTGAAGTTCTGACTAGGTCTTTCTACACACACAAAACACACCAGCAAATGGATAAGAGATTTTTTGTGGTACGCCTATACACAAGGGACCCCGGTAAGGAAAGTAACCCGTCAGGCCCCTTTCACACGGGGAGGATCTGCTAGATGGACTCCGCGGGGGATCGCTCCGTTGATCCCCGCTGAGCAGGCGGATGACAGGTCCATCTCCGCTCACTGTGCAGGGACGGATCTGTCAAAGCCCCGCTGTCCTCTATGGGGAGATCAGATGAAAATGGACAGTCTGTCTGCTGACATCCGCCTGCCCATAGAAGTCAATGGGTGGCCCGCTCGGATCTGCCTGAAAAACGGACAGATGGATCAGAGCTGGCTGATCGTGTGAAAGGGTCTTAAAGTCAAACTAAACACTCTCTAATCCACCAAGGAAGGCGCCATCTTGGCCTCTGTTTAGATCTGCGGTTGCCATGATGCTGCACACGTGACTAGCTATGCCACCAGCCATTTCGGAGCTTGAGAGCTGACATAACCACCCTTGCAACTGTGACCGTTATCATGAGAGGCGTGCTTTGTATGTAACATACACTGTACTGTGCATGTGTTAGTCGTCTGAATATCAATGCAGAAAATAACATTGGTATGTTTGATGACAGATTTCATAACTTTTATTGAACATTTCTAGCTTAAGCTTTCTTTTGAGAAATGGTTAAATTGGTGGGTTTAGTAGTTTTTTAAGGGTAACAGCAGGATTTTCCTGGTGATTGCTTGGAGAGGGACAATCTTTGTGTTTAGATTTTTTGCAACTATGTAATTTGAGGACATACTTCAGGCTCTGTTCACACCTTGGCGTTTTGTTTTCAGGCAGAAAGTCACGTGATTTTTGCCGCCATTTTGTTTTTTGTTTTTGTTTTTTTTGAGCTTTAGGCATTTTGCTTCAGATGACAAAAATGCTCAGATGTGAACAGGGGCCATTGAAATGAATTGGATTTGTCTCATTGGGCGTTTTATATAGCTGAGGCTTACAGCAGAAAAATGCCCAGAAACGCCTAGATGTGAATAGAGCCTAAACTATGCAGTCAAATTGTATACAAACAAGAAAGCCCCTGTACTACATAGTTAGTAGATCTAAAAAAATTGTAGTGTGTGGTGAGTTTTAGAGAAGAATAGCATTAACTCTTACCAGAGTCTCCATCAGATATCTGGGCGTAGTTGCTTACTCCAGAGGTTAATGCTGCACACAATATGGCTTAATAAAGTGCCATTTTCTGTCCTCTTTATGGTCACTAAAATATATATATAATTTTTTTTTTTTTTTAGGAAATTGTTCTTGAAAAACTAAATACTCTGGATTCTGAGTACATCGGCACAGTATGTGGTAGCTTCAGAAGAGGTATTCATCCATTTTATTTGTTTTTTTATTGGCCATATACACCAGTCCCTGCCCCTGATGGAGCATACAGTCTAATATCCTAATACACACAGCAGGGCAAAATTTTGGTGGAAGTCAATTCACCTATCAGCATTGAGGCAATAAAAAAAACGGAATGCAGTTCATGGTTTTAAGGACACAATCCAGTCAGAATGAAAAAATATGTACAGGTAACATGTCAGCTTAATTCTTCAGTTTTCATCAATTAATAAAGTATATGTGAACCTTCGCCTTGTAAAACAATCCAATCAGTTTGACCCTGGTATTTTCTTAAACGGTGGGTGGTCCGCTTTACGATAAAAGTGGTCTCCGTGAGATCACTTTTATCGGTGGCAGAAGAAGTGCCCCCCTCCCACGGCAATCCGGTCGTCTCAGTCGCTTACCGGAGCCGTCGGTAGCAGCGGAGATGATCCGATCCTTTTCCCTGCTTGGCACTAAGTCGAGTAAGGGAATGATGGCCCCCACTCGACTCAATGGCGTTGGATGACGGAAATGACCTCAAACGTCACTTCCACCTAATGGCCTTAAAGGTTTTTTTTTTTTTTATTGCATGTAAATGTAAATGTGAGATCTGAGTTATTTTTGACCCCAGATCTCACATTAAAGAGGTCCTGTCATGCTTTTTCTCTATTACAAGGGATGTTTACAGTCCTTGTAATAGGAATAAAAGTGATCCAAAACATTTTTAAGGGGACAGTGTAAAAATAAAAAAGTTAAATAAGAAAAAAAAAAAAATTTTCAATCGCCCCGTCCGTGGTGCTCACGCGCAGAAGCGAATGCATACGTAAGTCGCACCCACATATGTAAACGGTGTTCAAATTACACATGTGAAGTATCATCGCAATTGTTAGAGTGAGAGCAATAATTCTAGCAAAAGACCTCCTCTGTAACTCAAAACCGGTAACTTGTAGAAATTTTCAAATGTCGCCTATGGAATTCTTAGGAGACCAAT
Source organism: Aquarana catesbeiana (assembly GCF_042186555.1). Taxonomy (NCBI): domain Eukaryota; kingdom Metazoa; phylum Chordata; class Amphibia; order Anura; family Ranidae; genus Aquarana; species Aquarana catesbeiana. The sequence goes on along the minus strand of NC_133326.1, from coordinate 619,985,909 downwards.
GAATTTGGGATTATGTTTCAAAGGTGGGGAGGGGGGTTTTAACCACTTAACCAATTCCTCCCAATGACACCAAAGATGGGGCACAATACCTCCCACTTACACCAATAATGAGACGCAACTACTCTCAGTGAAACAAATGATGGGGCATTATATATATATATATTTTGTTTGGGGGTTCTAAGTAATTTTCTAGCAAAAAATACTGATTTAACTTGAAAGCAACAAATGTCAGAAATAGGCTTAGGCATGAAAGGGTTAATCACCACTGGATTTTTTTTTTTTTTTTATCATCAGTTGTTATCACTAAAAAGCCAACCGCTTGCTTTAGCAAGTTGCAGGCATCACCCCGGTATAACCACTGCAAGCCGAGAATGCATATTTGTGTACGGTCGACGTTAAGGGGTTAAATACCACCAAAATAAAGCTCTGTCTAAAAAAAAATTATAAAATTGTCTTTTGGTTACAGTGTTGCATGACTGACTAATTGTCATTCAAAGTGTGACAGCTATAAAAGCTGAAAATTGGCCTGGGCAAGAAGGGGGTAAAAGTATTGAAGTGGTTAAAGTTATTCTTATATTGATGAGGGGTGGAGAGGGAGGATCCAGGGAAGGTGAAACATTAGCAGATTAAACTTCAGGTTTAACCTCTTCAATACCGGGCACTTTTATCTCCCTCCTGCCCAGGCCAATTTTCAGCTTACAGTGCTGTTGCACTTTGAATGACAATTGCGCAGTCATGCAACACTGTACCCATATGAAATTTTTATTATTTTTCGCACAAATGGAGCCTGCTTTTGGTGGTATTTAATCGCCACTAGGTTTTTATTTTTTGCTAAATAAATACAAAAATACTGAAAATTTGAAAAAAAAAATCATGTTTTTCTTTGTTTCTGTTATAAAATGTTGCAAATAAATAATTGTTCTTTGTAGTCACAGATCGCACTGCCGTAAATTGTACATTTAGCCCAAAATGTATTCTGCCACATTTCTTTGGTGAAAATAACCCAAATCAGTGTAATATTATTTAGTCTGTAGCAAAGTTATAGAGTCCACAAACTATGGTATGTATCTGAACATTGATCAGTCCTGATGTAATGACATTTCTTGAGGCCCTAAAATGCTAGGACAGTGCAAATACCCCCCAAATGACCCCTTTTTAGAAAATAGAGTCCAAGATATTTAGTAAGAGGCATGGCGGGTTTTTTGAAGTTGTAATTTTTGTTATAATTTTTGGGAAAATGAAGAAATTAAAATAATTTTTTCGCACTTCTTCTTTTTTTTTCTTTTTTTTTCTTTTTTTTAACATACTGTCACCAGTGCAGTACAGCGTCATCATATAACTGGTGTGGCGGTGATCAGGGACATTGACCTTTGACCGTACGGGGGAAAAAAATGTATTTAATTTTTTATCCTTTTAACACACTGACCAGAGCAATTTTACTGCTCTGGGAAAATGTATTTTTTTTTCTTACAGATTATGTTTGCTTATAGCAGTGTATAACATTGATATAAGCAAGCATTTTACTGAATTAAACTGATTGTCTGTTTTTGTTGTGATTAGCTGTGATTGGTCAAAGCTAATCACATGGTACAGATGAGCTGTGATTGGCCCTGTCTGTACCATGTGATCAAATTGACCAATTACAGCTAGCAACACATTTGTACACTTTGGATGGTTTGAATGGAATTCATCCATTGGGTACAACTGTCATGTGACCTGCTGTGATTCACCATGGCGGTCACATGGTACCGGCAGCGAGCTGGTACTCTGATCAGTCCATGGGCTGTGTCCATGGACACCGCCATTGACAGGTTTTTTGATCTTTTGCCTTTAAATGTAAAGAAGAGATTTGTTGTGTTTTTTTTTTTGTTTTTTTTTTTGTTTTTTTTTTTACCCCAGATCTCTCCATAAAGAGGACCTGTCATCCTTTTTTGTATTATAAGGGACGTTTACGTTCCTTGTAATAGGAATAAAAGTGATATAAGAAGAAAAAAAAATTAAAGGGACAGTGTAAAAATAAAAAGTAAAATAAATAATATATAAAAAAAAAAAATGAAAGTGCCCCCATGCCCGTGCGCAGAAGCAAACGCGTACGTAAGTCTAACACACATATGTAAACAGTATTCAAACCACACGTGAGGTATCGCCGTGAACGTTAGAGTGAGAGCAATTATTTTAGAGCTAGACCTCCTCTGTAGCTCTAAACCGGTAACCTGTAAAGACGTTTAATGCGACGACTATGGAGATTTTTATGTACTGTAGTTTGTCGCCATTCCACAAGCGTGCACAATTTTAAAGCATGACATGTTCGGTGTCTTTTTACTCGGTGTGACATCCATCTTTCACATTGTACAAAAAAATTGGGTTAACTATTGTGGGTTTTTTTTTTTTTTATTCACTAAAGTGTATTTTGTCAAAAAAAATTTGCGCTTGCCAAACTGCTGTGCAAATACCATGTGACACACAACATTGCAATGATCGCCATTTTAGGGCTAAAAAAAAAAATGTGTAACGTTTGGGGGTTATGAGTAATTTTCTAGCAAAAAATACTGATTTGAATTTGTAAACAAAAAGTGCCAGAAAAAGCCTGGTCTTCAAGTGCTTAAAGAATACCTGTCGTAATGAAGAAAATGTTTTTAAGCAAGTGGTTAGGCAATGTAAGTATTTCTCCTCCCTCCTTTTTATTTTTGCACAGGAAGCTTTCTGGTACCTTTTTGTAATTTGTAATGCATCTCAATTTACATATCCTGAAACCCTGCTTATTTTGTTTCCTTTAGGTGCAGAATCTAGTGGGGATATGGATATTCTCCTCACTCATCCTGACTTCACCTCAGACTCTACAAAACAGGTCAGTAATTTACCAGGTTTTCCTTTTTTTTTTATTTTTTATTTTTTTAGTAGTGAAGCACAAAATAATCTACAGGTGATCAATTCTACTGCAAATACATTCAAATAATATACCACTCTGACACTCGCATTTAATTGGTTTCATGATTGCATATACACTGTTGACTAATTTCTTGCATTTTGCTGTTCAGATTGTTAAAGTATAAGTTCACCTTTTCATAAAAAATAAAAATACACATTTTTTTTTTTTTTTTTTTTGAAGATAAAAAAAAAAAGTGCATTTTTGTTTTTTTATTTCGGGAGCCTGCAGAGCATTGCACCTGCAATCAGCAGATCTTAGGTGCAGGCAGGAGCTCCAGGAGCTCACCAGTGCCTTCACAGTTCATTAAGAACTACAAGCCATCAGCCTCAATTGCTGACGGTAGATATAGTACATTCACAGGAAACTGTGAATGAATGAATGACGTGGCCATGTGGGCGGAGCCTCGTACGGCTGCGTTCTTTTCAAAAAGTGACAGCACGTGGGGGGAGCAAATTCTTTCATTTTAATGGACATGGTAGGGCTCTGTGACTGAGCTGTCATTGGATATTACAGGCAAAATGCACACAGCCAATTGGAGTGGCTCTATGATCCCTGTGATGGACAAACACAGTGATTAAAAATGGAAACACTGCCTGTGTTTACATTTGAGATCCCTCCACTTCCTTTGACAACAGAGGAAAGGGATGGAGAGGAGAAGAAAGTTGGCAGCAGCAAAAGGCTTGGGATTCACCACCAATGAATTTGGGATCATGTTTCAAAGGTGGGGAGGGGGGGTTTTAACCACTTAACAAATTCTTCCAAATGACACCAAAGATGGGGCACAATACCTCCCACTAACACCAATAATGAGGCCCAATTACTCTCAGTGAAACAAATGATGGGGCATTATTTTTCCCACTGACATCGGGACCTTTTCTACTCCCACTGGCCACAGTCCGGCCCCTGTAAATTCTGAAGGGCAGTAAACTGGCCCTTTTGTCTAGAAAGTTTGGAGACCCCTGTGATAGACCAACACACAAAGTGCCACAAAATTGTAAAGTTGAAGAAAAATGATCAATGGTTTTCAAACATTTTTTACAAATAAATATGTGAAAAGTGTGTCGTGCATTTGTGTTCAGCCCCCCTGAGTAAATACTTTGTAGAACCACCTTTCACTGCAATTACAGCTGCAAATCTTTTTGGGTATGTCTTTTTGCCCATTCTTCTTTGCAAATTAGCTCAAGCTCTGTCAGATTGGATGGAGAGCGTCTGTGAACAGCAATTTTCAAGTTTGCCACAGATTCTCAATTGGATTTAGGTCTGGGCCATTCTAACACATAAATATGCTTTGATCTAAACCATTCCATTGTAGCTCAGGCTGTATTTTTAGGGTTGTTGTCTTGCTGGAAGGTGATCCTCTGCCCCAGTGTCAAGTCTTTTCCAGACTCTTAACAGGTGTTCTTCTAACATTGTCCTCTATTTGGATCCATCCATCTTCCCAACAACTCTGACCAGCTTCCCTTTCCCGGCTGAAGAAAAGCATCCCCACAACATGATGCTGTCACCAACATGTTTCATGGTGGGGATGGTGTGTTCAGGGTGATGTGCAGTGTTAGTTTTCCACCACACATAGCATTTTGCTTTTTAGGCCAAAAAGTTCAATTTTGGTCTCACCTGACCAGAGCACCTTCTTCCACATGTTTGCTGTGTCCCCCACATGGATTGCCTTCCTTTCGCAAACTGCAAACGGGACTTCTTATGGCTTTCTTTCAACATTGGCTTTCTTCTTGCCACTCTTCCATAAAGGCCAGTTGTTGGTCTTCAGCATGAGCGCTCAGCTTCCTGTTAGGAGAACTTGGGGTTTTGTAGTGAACTCAGCAGAAGCTTTGCAATTTACTGGAACATCTACATTAATATGATATAAACTTATATCAATATTGCAACACTATGGGGCATTATTATAAAGCAGGGAATGCGATTTTTTTTTTTTAAACATTTACTTATGGTGAATCAATCACTGTCTATTAAAATACATGCACTTGGAAGATTCACCTGCAGTGAATGTTTGGCAAATGTCAGCTTGACTGGTTTATAAATATAGTATAGTATACACATACGTGCCGTTGCTTCAGTGAGTGTGCCGTTAACGGCGGCTCCTGCGCGTATGTGCAGGCGTGACATCATCACAGCTTCCGCCAATCACTGCGATACCCGGAAGTAACTCCGGGAGCAATGTTGCCGGCCGGAGTGGAGTACGAGGACCACTGTGGGGGCTTCAATCTAAGGTAAGTAATTCATAATGAGAGCTAGTATGCTATGCATACTAGCTCATTATGCCTTTGTCTTGCAGGTTTTTATTTATTTTTTGTTGTGGGTTTACAACCACTTTAAGGTGTGGTGGTCCTACGCTCTTCCAACTTTGCATCCGACCAGCCTAGGCCTCTCCTAACTGATCTACTCTGCCCCCCCCCCCCCCTTTATCTTTCCCACTTCCTTTTCTTTCCCCATCTTTCCTTCTCATCTCCTGTTTCCCTCCTCTGCCACCTGGCCTACCCCTTTTTTTTTTTGTGTGTGTGTGTTTCGTCTTGTCCCCCCCCCCCCCCCCCCCCATTTGTTTTTCTCCTGTTTGTTCGTATGAGTTCAGTCCAAGCTTTGTTTTTCAAAATTTTGTGGACTGCTCCACACCCCAACCCATGAGCAATTAAGCTCAGCCACCCTAAGTTGACCCCTGGCCAGAAGACTATTGTTGTTTGATAGTTTGTTCTACAAAACATGTTCTCAGTGTGTATCCTTAAGTTGTGCTATGCTTACTGCTCACATCCCCTGCGCGGGATCATCTTAGCTATTTTTGCTTTTCACATATTTAAATAAATCAATTGTGCCAGAAACAGGAGAATTGAGGCAGGGGAATCTGCCAGATATGTAACTGCACAAAAGGGGTTGTGTGTTCAGTCTTTGTTCACCAGGTAGCCGCAAGTAGGGGGAGGGGAAAAGAGAAATCGGGGGTGGAAGTTGTAGAAGCTTGGATTGCATAAATATTCACCTCTGTTGCCATTAAATTATCACACAATCTCAAAATACACTAAAGCCTCGTACACACGATGAGATTATTGGACCCATTTTTTTGCATGCAAGTCTCAAATTGAAAACCAATAGGTTACTAACGTCACTAAAATTCTTGTAAGACAGAATACAACTTTGGAATTAATGTCTTATGTTGTATTGGATTTTTTCATTTCCATTTCATTCATGGCCTTGGTCTTACAATGTTTTCCTTTTTTCCAAACAAATACTGTACTGATTAAATGAAAATCATTCGTCCTGTTACCGTATGAGAAAAATGTTCTCGTTTTTCCCTTCGGATAATTCCGCATGTCATGATTGGCTCTCGAAAGCTGTGTATTAACAATCAGATTATTGTACAATCACTTCGAAAGCAGTATTTTTTTGTCCGATTTTCTCATCGTGTGTAGTAGGCATTACCCTTTTCTTAAAGGCCCCAGAGTTTAAAGCAGAATGGCACCCAAAAGTGGAAGCCATTTGGCATCTTTCGAGGGGGGAGCGGATACCTGTCAAAAACATGTACTTGCTCCCACTTCCTTGTAATGGGGCCGCAGCAACCTACGTCATTTACAGCCCTTCCTCCTTCCCCTGCTGCTTTCTGGGAGACACACAGAGGACCCAGAAGACAGCGGGGCCATTCAGAAAGCGCAGCGTGACTCGCTCATGTGCAGTAGGAGACAGGCTGTGAAGCCACAAGGCTTCACTTTCTGTTTGCCTTAGTAAGAATGCCGGGCCTGCATACAAAGCCGATGGAAGTGTCAGCTTGGGGTGCCAACATCGTAGGTTCCCTGGACAGGTAAATGCCCTTTTATATTAAAAGTCAGCAGCTACAATATTTGTAGCTGCTGACTTTTATTTATTTTTTTTACTACAGGCTGGAACTCCGCTTTAAGTACATTTCTTTTCTTTTATGTCCAAGTTATCAGAAGAAGTCGGGGATGTAAAAATCGAATTCCAAAATCTGATCACTTCCACAGCTGTGACCCCCCCCCCCCCCCCCCAAAGAAAGCCATCCACCAAAACTCAGTGATTATGGAAAGAGTGCTTTATGCAGGGTATAAGTTTGTTTTTTCATTCAGACCCCCTCCACCAGGACACATTGTTCAGCGTTTGCACCCATTGGCTACTGATTGAATGCCAGGTGGCTTCTGATTTTCCAGCATGCCCGTTAAACAGAAGCCAGACAGGTTGTACACACTGGCCAAATGTCAGCCGGTTTCTGTTGATTCGGTTTCTGTTGATTCGGCTCCTGTGTACCAGCCATTAATCAGAGAAGCAACAAAAGGGAAAGGTAACTGTGAAGGAACTGCGGAGATCCTCAACTGAGAAGGGACCAGCTGGATTTCCAGAATTCTATGGAAGTGTGGCAAGGGTAAAGCCAGTGCTAAAACAAACCTCTAATCTTGTTTGTAGCTTTCCACAAGCCATGTCAGGGACAAAGCAAACATTCAGAAAATGTTCTCTAATGTCTAATTGAACTTTTTATCCTTGGCGCAGAACATGATATGGAAAGCCACCACTACTCATCAGATTGTGGGGATGCTGATCACAATTGAGGGCAAAATGGCCAGGGGTTCAAGGAGGGACGAGTGAACTGGGAAGCTAAAGATGTATTTTTTTTTTTTTTTGTCACAAAAAAAATATTTTGCAAGTTAAAGGCTTGTGTACATGAGAGCTGTTTACTTGTGTTTGACCTGCATTTGAAATGCAGGTCCGCAGATTTCCATTTAGTCATAATAATGTAGTGTGACATCATTTGTCCTGCTTTGCACATCTCTAAACACAGCATGTCCTATTGCAGACAAAGCGGGTCAGATGCAGCTTTTTGTGTACAAATGCAAGCGTTTAAACTGTTGTGCTGCATTTGAACTAAAAATCCTGTGTTTGATACAACAAGCCCTTAAAGTAGTACATATCCTGTGTAAATCAGATGGTAAACTTTGCAATTACATCCATTATCCAAAATGATTTCAGGTTGTAACAATCCCAAAAGTGGTTACTTATGCAGAGGCTTGTATAGATAGCAGTAGGATGAATCCGTCAGTGTTAACTGAAAATGGATACTCCAGTTTTTGGTAAACAAGAGACTTTATCTAGTGCTGTTTGCAGAGATTGTTTAATGTTTTATCTGTTATTGCCATTTCCTGATTTGTCAGTATTGGCCTCTAACTATATACTGTGCTGATTATATATTCACAGCCACACCTCTTACATCAGGTAGTGCAGAGTCTGGAAGACTGCAAATTTATCACTGACACACTAGTGAAGGGAGACACTAAATTCATGGTAAGATATCTGATCACAAAGGAGTTTTTCTGAATTATGATTTATCGCTGTGATGAGCCTTTTCTCAAATTTTTGACTTTTCTTAAATTTTGACTGCAGACATTCTTATTAATCCTTAACCCCTTTGCGCCTAATGGTAAAACACATTTTAATGCCTAAGCACAATTTTGCAACTTCGACATGTTAGTAAAACCTTACATATCATCACAACTACTTTGTGCATCCAGGTGGGTTATATACCTTGCTTTTTCAGGACAATTTGGGCTTTCCTTTGGTGGTAAATGGTAATGGATATCTCCTTTTTTTATTTATTTATTTATTTTTTTATTATCAAAGCAAAACTAACCCAAATTAGTAAAAAAAAAATTTTTTTTTTTAATTTAGCTGTATATATTTTTTCTATTACCATAACCTTCCACCAAAGGACAATAGAAAACAAATTCTCTCGCTCCTGACGATCGCAACAATACCACATATGTGTATGTTAGTTGTATGTACCTGTATTCTGCCCAGAAACAAGTGCGCATTTTGCTTTTTTAATTTTTTTTTTTTGTTTTTGTTTCTCCTACCTATAACATACTGATACTAATTAAAAAAAATTCTGTGCAAAAAAATACTGACCCTGACATTAACCTTTTGACCCTGACCTGACTCAAACACTAACCCTGGCATTGACCTAGATAAAACCTTAATCTAGGTTTTTTTATTCATTTTTTTTTTTTATTTATAATTTTTTTTTTCTATCACTGCAAGGACAGAGAGAGAGACAATTTCAGAGACAGAAAACACAGGGGTGGGCTTCTCAGAGGCCATCACAGTGATCGGGTGACCCAGAATCGGACGTTCCGGGTCCTGATCATTAGAACGGTGGCCCAGGGCTCTTGGTGAGACCCTGGCCACTGTGCAGGGAGTGGGCCAGTACAAAGGGAGATACTCAAATATACGGCCCTATGGCAAAAAGCCCAGTCCAGTGAGGCCGCATTTTTGTTACATTAGCGCCAAGGGGTTAATAGCTTCCTATATTCCCACAGGGCCCCGTGTGATCTTTAGCACATTTTTTAAAGGCATAGACCACTTTTTGCAAAAATATAGCAAACGTACCCACATTAAAAATAGAAAAAATGGGCATCAATTAAATTTTTGTATTGAAGCCTGCAGAGCATTGCAAATATGATCAGTGTGTCATGGATGCCATGCACAGGCTTCTACATGGTGTACATCCCAGCCGCAGGCCCACACAGAGGCATGGACCTACCATTATGGGACTGGAGGAAGTAATCAGTGGATTATAAGTGTAGTGATGTCACCACAGTTGTGCTCCATTAAGATCTTTGAGTCTCGGTGGCACATCCCTGAATGGATGAAAAGAAAAATCTGAGCGCTGCAGGCAGAAGCACCTCACGATTCAGGTAAATGTATGGTTACAGAGGTGGACTAAGCCTTTAAAGAGGTCTTTTTAATACAGCCAGTAGAGGCTCTTAAATTGGTTTGTTGGTTGGCTGGGGCAGTGTTGGGAGTGCTGACTCAATTCAGAGTTGGAACAGAAATCCGCTGACTGTAGATTTGTGCCTGGGCTTCTGGGCCACATAGCTAGATCAAATTTTCATTTTCTTCTAGTGTCCTACCTTCACTTTCTATAGAATGCTGCTTGTCTGTATACTTTTGCTATGGAGCTCATGTTCTGTCCTTTTGCAGGGTGTGTGCCAGCTACCATCTGAGGGAGGCAAACAGTTCCCCTTTCGGAGACTTGATATAAGGTAATGTATTGGAAATTCAGTGATAAACCTGAGGTGAGGTGGGAGCTCTGCTTCCTTCCTCTAAATCTCATATAGAGTATATCTATTTATAGATAGATAGAGAGAGAGATTGTTATCTTCAGACTGATTCAAAGTAGACAAATTACTACAGAGTTTAGAAAGCCGGCAATCCAACACAGGAATGAGCTGGACTCTGTGGGGACAACTATTAACTGTCACAGCTAAGAGACTCCATGCTAAAGGCTGTCGCTGACCAACTCTTGGAAGCTTGCATTGTTCCTTTATTCTGAAAAGTATTCTGGTACCACTCCAGGACAATGGCAGTCTTCAGTGGGAGTCTGGACCGTGCCAGGTAAGGGCTGTCCTTGCAGCTATCCATCTAAAAAGATTAGTGCCCTTTATGTAAAAATGTTCACTTAGGCTCCATGCACACTACATTCTCAATAAACACTGGATAAAAAATATTTAGCATTCTTGCAGTGTTTAGGAGCGTTTTCAAAATTGTTTAGAAGCGGTAGCGTTTTTGTTAAGGAGCAGCCGGCGTCCTTAACAACCAGTGACTAGCTGGTTGTTAAGGAGCGGGCTGGGAAGACAGCCGCCACATCCTTAACAATGGATGACTCATCCGGGAACCCTAATGATAGCTGAATGTAAACTAAAAAATTTCTAGCAATAAAAAAATTGAGAAAAAAACAACGTGGGTCCTCCCCAATCCATACCAGGCCTTTCAAGTTCTCCTTAAAATCCATAGGTATGGATTTGGGGAGAGGGGGGTTCTTTTCTCTATCATTATTGCTTGCAATTGTTTTGTTCACAATCAGCTGTCAGCGGGTTTCAGATGAGTCATCGGTTGTTAAGGATGCGGCGGCCAGCTTCCTGGCCCGCTCCTTAACAACCAGCTATACACTGGTTATTAAGGACGCCGGCGGGCCGCTGGCTGAGGGGGAAAAAAAAAACGCGCTGCAAACTGGTGCTTAGCAGTGGTTAAATAGCATTTAGGTGCTTCTAGGAGCTGTCGACTTTTTTTTTGGCTGGCAAATCACTTTTTTTTTTTTTTTTTTTCCCTGCTCCTAGAAGCTGAAGCTTGAAAAATGCTTCTAGCCTAAAATATTGTGCATGGACACAGGATAACACTTCTAGCAGCTGAAGAAAAAACGCTCAAAGCAGCTGCTAGGAGCTTAAAAAAAGTCTAGTGTGTCATCATTGTTGACTTCTTGTTCACTGTTTATATGGTCAGAGCCATTTTGCACTCTTTTGTATTACATTATAATGTTTTACTGTAATGCTGAAAATTAAATTAAAAAGATTAAAACAGAAAAATAAGCTAGTGTGCATGGAGCCTAGCTTCTTGCTGCCTAGTGCCACCTGACCTAAGATAATACTTTCCTCCCCTGCCCCAGGCATATACTTATATATGGCTGTGGCCTGATGCAATTTTTACATCCTGGTGCTTCGTGCCTCAGGAGATGGCCCTATGGAATACTATAGGGATCAGCTGTGCAAGTACAGGTAGTGAAAGGAAGTTTTTTTGTGGGAGGATATAAAGATTGTGGCAGGCAGCTGATGTGAGATTCAGATAAGAATACATCTAGAGCAGGGAAGGGTGGGTTAGTTTAGTTCAGGAGCTATGTAGGAAGAATACGTGAACTTTAAGGCCTCAGTCATCCTGGCAATGACATAAAGTGTTTGCACGCATTTATTGGATATTTGTAAATGCATGTAATGGCTTTAAATGATATCATGAACACTGTATGTTTACCTTTTTGTTTTGGTGTATTCAGTTCAGCTGTGTTTAGAAAAAAATAACTTCTGTGCATCAAGGAGCAGATTAGACAATCTAAACGCATCTAAATACATGTTAACAAATAGAAATGCATGTAAACACAAGTGCAGGTCTGGCCTGGTCTGGGAGACATAAAGTTCTTCCCAGATAATTTATCCTGTGTTTAAATCAACTAAAGCATGAGGCTAATGTGAATGTAGCCTAAAGTGAAAAAAATGCAGTAAACTCTGCAATACATGCACATTTCTACATGTGTTCTCCTCCTAAAGACCCTACAAGTACAGAAATATATCTGCTGATCTGCCACAAAACTAGGCAACTCCCATTTTCTTGTTGTGAGCAGACAACACACTGCGCTTTTTTTGAGACAGCCAGCCATGTACTCTCATGTAGAGTGTACAAAAGAGCATCGGGATTGTCATATATTGCCTGGTATCCTGCATCATTTCCATTACACTCATAGATTGGCATCTGGATTGCTTGCAGGGTTCAGGAAATTCCATAACCAGTGCCAGGTTAGTTCCCTTTGCACTGCAGTATACTGAAGGCAGACCTGGCAGAAAATGCCATACTATAACATAAAACTGGCCATACACATTACAATTTGATTGTACAATCTTCGTTAGATATAACAACTGTATTGTAATTTGGATCTAAAGGTTATGCAGCCAGATTGTAACATATGGTCAGCTTATGTCAGATGGCTTGTGATGCTCTGGCATTTAATTGCTTCTAGTTTACCTGAGAGGACTACAGTTCATGTTTAGTATAAAAGGCTAAATGTATGTGAAGCATGACGGACTTTTATGAGATCTGAATTCTTTGTCACTCCAGGCTAATCCCCAAGGACCAGTATTACTGCGGAGTTCTGTACTTCACTGGCAGTGATATCTTCAACAAGAACATGCGTACCCATGCTTTAGAAAAAGGATTTACGCTGAATGAATACACGCTGAGGCCTCTGGGAATCACAGGTCAGCCATGTTTTCTGGCTCACGTGTCTCTTGTTCACCTTATGATATACAGTGGGTAAAGAAAAGAATCCCCCCCCCTTTTAAAATAATCACATTTTGTTGCTCTGCATCCTGAAATGATAACACAGTTTTTGTTTTATCTAGCTGTATTTACTGAGTGCAACTTATAACATCCAAGTGAAAGATATAACACCAACATGCCAGAAAAAAATTTAATTCAAAAACAGAATCACTGAGTTGGAAAAAGGATCACCTCCTCCTAATAATGACTTGTAAACTCAATCAGGTGTAGCTAATCACCTTTTCAATGGCACACAAGGCCATTTGACTTTCAGCTGTGATCAGCTGTGGTCATTTTGATTAGCTCTGCATGAAAAGAGCTTTCCTGGAACATTTCAGTTTCTAGTAGTGTAACTGCAGCAAACAATCAGCTATGGGTGGCAAGGCACTGTCAAAAGATTTCCGGGATAAATTTGTGGACAGGCACAAGTGAAGAGATGGATATACAAAAAATCACAGGCTTTATCAATGCCTAGAAGCACAGTGATGTCTGTTATTAAGAAGTGGAAGGTATTTGGTACAACACAGACCATCCCTGGATTAGGACTTTGCTCCAAACTGGATGAAAGAGTCAGGAGGAAACTGATCAGAGAGGCTACCAAGAGGCCTACGGTAACTCTGAAGCAGTTGCAGGAATTTATGACACAGAGTGGTCATTGTGTTACAACAATATCACAAATTCTCCACAAATGTGGCTTGTATGGGAGGGTTACAAGAAAAAAGACACTCCTCAAGAAAGGCCACATGCAGTCATGACTGAGCTTTGCCAAAATGCACCTTGAAGATTCTGAGGCCACATGGAAAAAGGTGTTCTAGTCACATGAGACTAAAATTTTATTCTTTTGGCCTCAACCCCAAACGATATGTCTGGCGGAAATCCAATACACATCACCATCCAAAAGACCATTCCTACAGTAAAGCATGGAGGGGGTAATATCCTGTTATGGGGGTGTTTCTCTGCAGCAGGGACTGGAGCACTTGTCCGGATAGAAAGAAGAATGGATGAGGCAAAATACTGTCAACTTTTTGAGGAAAATCTGTTGCCCTCTGCCAGAAAGTTGTCAATGGGAAGAAGGTTTACCTTCTAACATGACAATGACTCAAAGCACACAGCAAAAATGACCACACAGTGATTGAAGGAGAAGGTGAATGTACTTGCATGGCCTAGTAAGAGCCCAGACTATAACGCCATTGAAAATCTGTGGAATGACTTGAAGACTGCCGTCCACAGTCGTCATCAAATTTAACTGAACTTGAGCAGTTCTGCAAAGAAGAGTGGTCAAATATTGCAAATTCTAGATGTGCAAAGTTAATAGAGAGGTATCCCAACAGACTAAAGGTTGTATTTAAAGCAAAAGGTGGGAACAAAATACTGACACAAGAAGGGGGGATGATCCTTTTTCCAACTCCAGTGATTCTGTTTTTGATTATTTTTTTCTGACATGTTTGTGTTATATAAATTAAAGTGGAACAATGAGCGCTACCTGGTATCCTACAACACAAACTAAATCAGTGACCTGTATAATAAAATGTACATACTGTAAATCTAGGGCTGAAACTAACGATTATTTTCATAATCAATTAGTTGGCCGATTTATTGTTTCGATTAATCGTTTAATAACATCAAAAGAAAGTGTGGTGTATAATTTAGTTAATATGTAAAGTTTTTTTTAAAAAAAAGGTAATTTATTCTTAAATATCTCTATGCAGTGGTAAATATAAATAACCAACTATATGGTTAGGGAGCAAAATCTCTATTCCACTTTGAGAATAACAGACAGAAGAGATATACTGTATATACTATTAGAGGAGATATACTGTATATACTATTAAAGGGTGAATCTGGTAAATATCAGACTCAGAGATCCAATTTTGTATTAAAAAAAACAAACAAACAATGTCTTCCTTCAAAAAAAAAAAATGTAATTTTAAGAACGTTCGTTTGATTTCTAATTGTTAGTGAGGTCAAATCGACGTTCATTTACAACCACAGTGACGGTAAAATTTGGAAATAATAGAAAACTTCTTGGTCAAAGGAATTTTCAGACAGTGTATGTGGTTTTCGTTCAGAGATTACATTCATTTTAAACAGAAATGTTAAAAGCAAGTGAAAATTTCAAACAACATTCTTTCATTCAGCGAATGTATAAAGATTTTTCGTCTGAATATTCTCGTCTGAAAATCGATCGATGTGGCCAGCATAAGGCTCAGTACACACCTATGCAGTTTGCTTGTGATCTGTTTCTGCAGTGCTTTTTGATTTTTGCGCATGTGATTTTGCTGCAATTTGTGTTTTTGCATTTTTTTTGGCCAATTTGTTGTTGGGCAGATTAAAAAACACAAATTTCTGCAAAAACGCATTACATGCTTTTCTGCAGCTTCTCTATTGAAGTATATTGAACCAAAAAAGCATTGTTTTGCGTTAAAAAAAAGTCTCTGACCCTTTCCAAACAGGCAGTGGTGTAGAACTGTAGTGCGTTTCTGCAAAAAGCACCAAAAAACACACATACTGTAGATATGAACCAGGTCTAAGACGTTTAGTAAAATAATGGGGTTAAATAAATAAAATGAGCCCTTTATAGTACAAAAAAAGCAGATAATCACTACTGTAAGGGGTTCCTTTTTTTACTGTAGAACTGTGAAAGTAATATTTACAGTAGCGATTATTTGCTCTTTTTGTACTATAAAGGGCTCATTTTAGTTTTTTTTAACCCCATTATGTTACTGGCCGATTAATCGATTATGAAAATAGTAATCGATTATTTTCATAATCGATTCGTTGCCGATTAATCGATTAGTTGTTTCAGCCCTATGTAAATCTCAATAATAATTTAAATAATATTAATGAATAATAAATATTAAATCTAAAAATATGAAATGGCTGCTTTACACCTATCAGTGATTCACTACACCAAACAAATAGAGAATTTCATATATAAATGGTAGGGGTGCAACGGATCTTCAGCAATCCGTGATCCGAACGGTTCACCCTGTTCGGATCGGCACACATGCGCTCCGCACCGCTGCCTCGGGCTTAGGAAAGGCCGCGGCTTCGGCCTAGCTCTGGAGCGGCAAAAAAAAATGCAAAACGCGGCAAAAACGCTGTAAAAACGCTACAAAAACGTGGCAAGCATGACAAAAAAAAACTCCAGAAACGCTCAAAAGCAACATGCATAGGTGTGAATCGAGCATGAGAGCCAGTAAACAACACTAAACACAAACAACACTAGTCATCTAATAGTCTTCCTTCCTAATTCCTTTACTATACTGTATGTACAGTGGGGAGATGTGGATATTACAACAATGGCGGAGATGTGGATATTATTACAGTGGGGAGATGTGGATATTACAGTGGGGGAGATGTGGATATTATTACAGTGGGGGGAGAGATTGTAGATCTTACAGCAGTGGGGGAGATTGTGGATATTACAGCAGTGGGGGAGATGTGGATATTATTACAGTGGGGGAGATGTGGATATTACAGTGGGGGAGATGTGGATATTATTACGGGGGGGGAGATGTGGATATTATTACAGTGGGGGGAGATGTGGATATTATTACAGTGGGGGAGATGTGGATATTATTACAGTGGGGGAGATGTGGATATTATTACAGTGGGGGAGATGTGAATATTATTACAGTGGGGGAGATGTGAATATTATTACAGTGGGGGAGATGTGAATATTATTACAGTGGGGGAGAGATTGTAGATATTACAGCAGTGGGGGAGATGTGGATATTACAGCAGTGGGGGAGATTGTGGATATTACAGTGGGGGAGATGTGGATATTATTACAGTGGGGGGAGATGTGGATATTATTACAGTGGGGGGAGATGTGGATATTATTACAGTGGGGGGAGATGTGGATATTACAACAATGGGGGAGATGTGGATATTATTACAGTGGGGGGAGATGTGGATATTATTACAGTGGGGGAGATGTGGATATTATTACAGTGGGGGGAGATGTGGATATTATTACAGTGGGGGAGATGTGGATATTATTACAGTGGGGGAGATGTGGATATTATTACAGTGGGGGAGATGTGGATATTATTACAGTGGGGGAGATGTGGATATTATTACAGTGGGGGAGATGTGGATATTATTACAGTGGGGGAGATGTGGATATTATTACAGTGGGGGAGATGTGGATATTATTACAGTGGGGGAGAGATTGTAGATATTACAGCAGTGGGGGAGATGTGGATATTACAGCAGTGGGGGAGATTGTGGATATTACA
The DNA here is from genome assembly GCF_042186555.1 of Aquarana catesbeiana. Classification (NCBI taxonomy): domain Eukaryota; kingdom Metazoa; phylum Chordata; class Amphibia; order Anura; family Ranidae; genus Aquarana; species Aquarana catesbeiana. The sequence continues at coordinate 619,968,872 of NC_133326.1, read as the reverse complement.
GTGGGGGAGATGACGTGGATATTACAGTGGGGAATATTTTTTTGTGTTGATCCGAAAATGATCCAAACCGTGACTCCTGATCCGAGGAATAATCCGAACCGTGAGTTTTTTGACCCGTTGCACCCATAGTAAATGGTGCAGCGCTATTCTCATACAATCCTGTCCACTGTGCATACAATGTATCACACTAAAAGAATATGTGACTTGATAAAACAAAAATTGAAAAGTACAATAAAATACACATTAAAGACTTTTATATGTTTATTAATCCGCCACTGTGCTCCTCAACAATCTTCTCATATAAAGCAAGCGTTTCCACCACCAGATGAATTGTGCTCTCACCTCACTCCTATTCATCACAGGCTTTCTTTCTTACAACTCCAGACAATCCCTCAGGGATGGATATCTCCTCTCTTATCCTTGGATATGGTTTTCCTCTCTCAAAAGCTTTTCACATGGACCACATGAAATAGAAAGGCAACTGCATAGTGCTCTCCATAAAATCATTTATGAACCACTTAAGGACCGAGCCTCTTTCTGAGATTTGTTGTTTACAGGTTAAAAACAGTTTTTTTTTTTGCTAGAAAATTACTTAAAACCCCCAAACATTATACACTTTTTTTTTAACACCCTAGAGATTAAAATGGCAGTCTTTGCAATACTTTCTATCACACCGTATTTGCACAGCGGTCTTACAAGCGCACTTGTTTTTGGAAAAAATACACTTTTTTGAATTAAATAAGACAGCAGTCAAGTTAGCCCATTTTTTTATATTGTGAAAGATAATGTTACGCCGAGTAAATTGATACCCAACATGTCACTCTTCAAAATTGTGCCCACTCGTGGAATGGCGACAAACTTTTACCCTTAAAAATCTCCATAGGCGACATTTAAAAAATTCTACAGGTTGCATGTTTTGAGTTACAGAGGAGGTCTAGGGCTAGAATTATTGCTCTTGCTCTACCGATCGCGGTGATACCTCACATGTGTGGTTTGAACACAATTTTCATATGCAGGCCCTGCTCACATATGCGTTCGCTTCTGCATGCGAGCTTGGCGGGACAGGGCACGTTTAAAAAATGGTTTTTTTCTTATTTATTTTACCTTTTTTCTTTTTAGACCCTCATAAAATTGCACTTACAAGAAGTTCAATAAAAAACAGCATTTCCTAATATCTGGCTTGTGCGCTCACCACACCTCTCAGTGATCATGTAACAATTCAGGGCTGGGCTCCTCCCTCCTATATGCATGTTGCCAATAGGATAGCTTCTTCAGTAGGATCCTACTCCACTCCTTTATCCCTCCTTACGCTTTTAACCAGGCTCCCACTCTCACGCAGAGTCATACAAAGATAGAAAGCACAGACATAGTGTACTTTGCTATGTACCTTATTTGCCACAAATGGCAAAAACACAGATAAAAATCATCCACAGCATAGAATAGACTACTAGTCCTCCGTTGCGCCCCATGATTGGGCTTCTTCAGTAGCTAATACTTCTTTAGTAGCTACTGAAGAAGCCCAATCATGGGGTGCAATGCGTATAGGAGGGAAGAGTCGAGCCTGTGACTTCACACCGGTCGCCGGCCTGTGTTGGTGAGTTGGCGGAGGACGGGTAGTCTATTCCATGCTGTGGATGATTTTTATCTAGTAAGTGTTATTGTTATTTGTGGCAAATAAAGGTACATAGAAAGTGTGGATATAGTGTACTTTGCTATCTTTGTATGACCCTGCATGAGAGTAGAAGCCTGGGTATAATTTGTGAAGCAAAGAAAAAGCAACATGTAAACAGGACTGTAAGCTAACCATTTTATTTAGTGACGGGGGCTTTGATTAGCGTTCAGAGAGCTTTAAAAAAAGGGTGTCTGAAGCAAGTGTAAACGAGCCCTTAAAGTGGATGTCAACCCGAATTTTTTTTTTTTTTTGATGTCATAATGTAGAGTATAAGATTTCCTATCATTTGAGCCCAGTCTTGCCACAAAGAGTTAATCCAGCTCCAAGCAATCCTCTTTTATTGTTCAGTGAGATAAAACTTGACAAACAGAGAAAAACTTTGTCAAATCCTCCCCCTTGCTGTGAGTGACAGGTGATTTACACATCTCGTGCACTAGCCTAAGACATGCATTGTTTTTTAATTCCCACCCCCACTCCTTACTTCAGCAGCTCTGCAAGGATTGGCTGTTCCACACCTCAGCATGATTTGGCATTCTGAAGTCATGTGGTTACTTTCCTGTCTTTTCACTGGATGTTAGAGATCATAGCAGAAGTTCAGTGTAAGAAATACACAGGAGAAAATGCATATTGACAAGGGGAGTGTAGAGGTGGGCGGGGAGTCTACTGACATCACGACTCCACCCACCGAGCTCCAGACAACAGACCCACCCACAGAATCTGCAGTTTTTCGGGTCTCATAACAGACAGAGGGGAGACATTTGACAGGTAAAGATACATGCAGGAGGGATGTATATCCTTATAGATAACCCCTATGGCAGGAGTTTACAAAGGATGACATTGGGTTTACATCCACTATAATGCTTACTAATTTAAATCCATTGCTTTCTCAATGGTACAAAAATATCCATGGGTCAATAAAATCTTTCCCATCTCTACCCCTAGACTTGGCCAGTACATGACCTCCCTCAGGCAGTTCTCTACAAACACTGGGGTTGATTTACTAAAGGCAAATGGGGTGTTCAATTTGCTAAAAAAAAAATTTAAAAAATAAATACCCAATCGCATAATATAAACAAGGGTTTAGCTGGTGTTGGACAATTCTGTGTACTGTAGCTGTTGGGTGACACCACAGTTCCCAGCAGTGAGACATATTTGACACTCAAATGTTGAACACCAGCTGCTGCCATAGCTTTAGGCCTCATGCACACAACGTTTTTACAGCTGCTGTTTTTGGCTTCAGACAATTCCTTTCTACAGTCAGTAAACTCTCCAGCATGTTATCCTATGAGTCCATGCGCACATAGGCTGTTATCAACTGTTTTTGGCTGTAAAAAGACCCAAAACTAGTGGATTCTGAGAGGAGTTTTTCAGCTGTAAAAACGCTCTAACGTCAAACATGGCTCACCAGTGATTTTTAATCTCATTAGAAAAAAAATGCTATTGCAAAAACGTTGAAAAACTCGCTGCAAAGCTACTGGCATTTTTATAACCTTATTATAACTTCCAGTGTGCATGAGGCCTTAAGATCAGAGTTGCCCCTCACAGTTCAGGTATTTCTTTTACAGGCTGCCTCTGCTTTTTGTTTGGTTTTTCTCGCATCATTATTGTTGGTATATAGTGATTCCTGTTGTGTCCTGTGTTGCCTTGGACATAGGATTATCTTTTTTTATGGCAGTAATGTATATGTGCATCTAATCCTTTTTTATTTTTTTTTCTCACAGGAGTAGCCGGGGAGCCCCTCCCAATAGACAGTGAGAAGGACATTTTTGACTACATCCAGTATAAATATCGTGAGCCAAAAGAACGGAGTGAGTGAGAAGAGATGGTCAGTCTTCATTACATGCTGCAGTGTTATCCATCCATGGCCACGTCCAGAGGGAGCATCACCAATTCATGGATGATCTACAGAATATGAGATACTGGGGGTTATTTACTAAAGGCAAATCCAATTTGCAGTGCAAGTGCACTTGAAATTGCACTGAAAGTGCACTTGGAGGTGCAGTTGCTGTAGATCCGAAGGGGAAATGCAAGGAAAATTAAAAAAAACAGCATTTTAGCTTGCACATGATTGGATAATGAAATCAGCAGAGCTTCCCCTCATTTCAGATCTACCCCTCAGATTTACAGTGACTGCACTTTCAGTGCAATTTCAAGTGCACTTTGCACTTGTAGTTTGCACTTGTAGTGCAAAGTGGATTTGCCTTTTGTAAATAACCCCCACTGTGTACAATTTGTGTGTGTGTTAATGAGGTCATACTGGTGTGTAGTTTGTGAGTGTTCTGGATAAATAGTAATGTAGTGGAAACTCAGATAATCAAGATGTAGCAAAACTGTTTACATATGAATTATTTTATTTAAAGGCCATTTTTATTTTGAAATTTCTCAGCATTGGGCATTTTGGCCTGTTTTAGTTCTAACTGGGAAAACACTTTCTGCCAAAGGAAGATTTTGTTTTTAGAGAGAGGGTCACCTTGCCCATTGGGACATTTATGGACACTTTTTTTTCCTCTGTCACTGCTTAGTCTGAGCATGGAATCATGCAAGGTGGTCACAGGCTCCTCATATCTGGGTAATTTGCAGTGTTGTGATGGAAAATGTAAAATTTAGTAAGTGTATCTGGGGCTTGAATGGGAAAAGTGACAGTCTCTTCAAAGGATAGGTGCAGTTTTAGCTTAAAAGAAAGTAGTCTAATTTATTAAGTTACATGAGGGTAAACAAACCTCAGATGCAGACAGCAACATGTGTGTGTGTTCATGGTAATGTGCATAGCGACCAGAGCCACCTGGCCGTGCATTTGTCCATGCTCCTAGAGGATATGGCTGCATTTTGTTTTTTTTTTACATTTTAAAAACCATGATAGTGGTGGGGCAGGTAGTACTTACAGAGTTGGTCAGCGTAAAGATACAACTGACTCAAACTTGCATTTTGGATAATGATTACTGGTGTTAGAGCAGAACTGCAGGCATAAGCATGTTTTTATATATAATTATATTTTTTTTTTATTTTGGGGTATGTAAACATTATTTGCCTCTTCTGAGGTGCATCCCTTGGCTAAATTGCTGTGTAATACACAGTGGTTTGTGAATTGCCCAGGGAAGGGAGGGTATATAAACAACACTAGCCCTTCTATGTATGAGAGCTACAGTGGCTGGAAGTAAAACAAGTTGTACTGTCTCTGTTATAAATAAAAATTCAAGCACAAAGCAGCAATCCTGTAGATCTGATATGTTTTCAGAAATGTGCATGGACTTCTGCTTTTAAAGAGTAACTCCACTTTTGTTGACTGAAAAAAAACATTCCCCTCTGGGATCTGATCAATGTGCATTAGAAAGGATTTTAACAAACTTAGTTTAGATTCCTACCTTTTGTTGTTCTGAAGAAATAGATGTTTGTTTGTCTGTGTCCATGTGCTGAGTGAATCTAATCGGAGTGTCTTCATAATTATAAATCAGCTGCTGCACCTGCAGGGCTCCGAGGAAAGTTTCAGGGTCTGTATCCTTTTAGATGTGATTTCCCTTGAGCCCCTTTCACACATGCGAACCGTTCATTTCATCAGTTCAGTCAGATTTTTGCAAAGAAAAAACGGATGAAGTTTACAAAAGTTTTTCTTCAGATTGTCATCTGTTTTTACATCCAGTTTTTTTTTTTTATATATATCCTCCAGCTAGAGTCCTTAACCACTCAAGTCCCAGAGCCATTTTTTCCATTCAAAAACGGACCGTTTGTCAGTTTACATCCGTTCTTCATCTCATCTGTTTTTAACGGAAAAAAAAATAGGGCTTTGCTCCGTTCCAAAAAAACGGATGTTAACGGAAGTGGATGTAAATGGATGATCATCTATTTTTCTATTGAGATGCATTGATGTTCGTTTTCCATCCGTCAACGGATGGATGAAAAACAGACAAAAGGGTCTGCATGTGTGATAGGGGCCTTAAGTAGTGTCTCAGCTAAAATGACATTTTTGTTGGAGGGGATGCCAAAAATCTGACTTGTATCTTAGTGTAGACTTCTGGGAAAATCAGTGAGCCAATCACACAAGCAGGACATGACATTTTCAGGAGGTGTTCTGTATATCATCTGTGTACAGAACACCTCCCGTTAGCCATATCGCATTTTACAGAAAATTACAGAGCTGCAGATTGAAAGGGAAAGGTCATTTCTAGTAACATTCAGTTACAATATGACGTCGCAATTTTATATGCTATATTATTGTTTTTATTCGCTAATTATTTTCCCCCATAAAAGTGGAATTATCCTTTAAGTCTAGCTCCACATAAAACTGAGTGACGGTTGGAAAGTTGGGTCATGCTCATGCTGTGTTTGTCTGTCAGTCGATCACTGAAGGCATATTCATTCCCCTCTGTTTCCAGTCTGTGCCAGAACTGCAGCCAAGTGATTGTGTCCTCAGTCCCCTTGCTGATTCTTCAAAAGGTGGAATGAGTGAATAAAGGGAAGCTTAGCAGCAGGAGGGTGCCATGCTAATAATTTTCTGGTGAGGGGTGTCTGATTTTACTCCAGGAGTCCCTGAGACTTGTAAGAAGCCAACATACGATCTGTCCCACAGACACCCACCACAAATTAAAACATGCTGTAGCTAGCTTTGTGTTATAAAGTAGAGGTAATATCCTTGGAAGTCAGTACCAAGGTCCTGTGTGATGCCTTTTTAATATTTATACTTTTCTTTAGGAAAAATAATTAGAATTCCATGGCAAATCTTTTACTGAAACTGCTAGTTACAAGTATGACAGGCACCTAGTATTTGCAGAAATAGGCCAGGCATAGAAGCCTACATATTTCTCTTAAAGATTTTATCATAAGAAAAAGGAATGCTTGCCATTGTGTTATACAGAGTACAGTTCTTCCAATGTTTCACAAGGCATATTTTATACTGTAGCATCAGTAACAAGCAAAGAAGATCAGGAAAAAAAAAAGATTGTATTTATAATGATGTGGCTACCCTGACACTACTTGTGCGATTGTAAAATACTTGGACTAGATGCATGTGTATATATAAGGAAGGTCTAGAATGTGATGTGACAGCAAAGAAACAATAAATCCTGTCATGTTAAACAAACAGCAGGCCACTGTCATTTCTTTTGGTTAAAACATATCTAAATGTAATATATTGTAGCTTACCAGTTGTTGGCGGTAGTGGCTGTATTACTTTTTTTTTTTTCTTCTAATTTTCACCTGGTAATCCTGTCATTAACACACTTCTGTCCCTGGGTGACTATGCTCACTTACCTCACTGGATCGAATTCTGGTTGTTACATAGGGGTTTATTTACTAAAGCTAGAGAGTACAAACTCAGGCTCGCTTCTGCCTAGAAACCAGCTTCCAGGTTTTATTGCCCACGCTTAATTGTAGGGATGCATCGAAACCGTTCTTTTTACAAGTACCAATACTTTTTTTTTTTTTTTGCACTTTTTTCAATGTGAAAACATGTAAATATATGTTAAAGGTGTAAAAACATTGTTGAACAAAGAAAACAAAATAAAAGCGAACAGTTTATAAAATAGAAATAAACCAAAAAAAAAAAAAAAATCAGGAGGAAAATAATTACATGGAGGTGAAGGAGGAGTTAATTGAGGCCGATTAGAGTAAGTTTTAAGGGTTAAACAGGAACATTTCATCATCATATTTTTATTTTTTTATACTTGACAGATTGCTTTAACCACTTCAATACCCGCGTATAGTCAAATGATGGCCGCAGATGGGATCTCCCATCCTGGGCGGCTGTCATATGACGTCCTGGGCTTCCCGGCTGTCTAGGGGGCGCGCGCCGCGTTGCCCGGGACCTGGTGCGTGTGCCCGGCGGCCGCGATGTCCACCGGGCATACGCGATTGCCCGTTAACCGAGCAGGACTGTGGATCTGTGTGTGTGTGTGTGTGTGTGTGTGTGTGTGTACACACACAGATCCACGTCCTGTCAGCTGAGAGGAGACCGATCTGTGTTCCCAGTACAGAGGAACACCGATCGGTCTCCTCCCCTTGTGAGTCCCCTCCCCCTACAGTTATAATCACTCCCCTAGGAAGCGCATTTAACCCCTCATGTCCCCCTAGTGGTTAACCCCTTCCCTGCCTGTCACATTTATACAGTAATCAATGCAATTTTATAGCATTGATTGCTGTATAAATGTGAATGGTCCCAAAAATGTGTCAAAAGTGTCCGATGTGTCTGCCATAATGTCGCAGTCACGAAAAAAATCACAGATAGCCACCATTACTAGTAAAATAAATAAATAAATAAATTTTTTAAATGCCATAAATCTATCCCGTATTTTGTAGACGCTATAACTTTTGCGCAAACCAATCAATATACGCTTATTGCGATTTTTTTTTTTTTTTTTTTTTTTTTTTTACCAAACATATGTAGAAGAATACGTATCGGCCTAAACTGAGGAAAAAATTAGTGTTTTTTTTTTAAAAATGGGATATTTATTATAGCAAAAAGTATAAAATATTGTGTTTTTTTCAAAATTGTCGCTCTTCTTTTGTTTATAGCGCAAAAAATAAAAACCGCAGATGTTTACATTCCTTGTAATAGGAATAAAAGTGACACAATTTTTTTTTTTTTAAACAGTGTAAAAATAAAAGAATGTAAAATAAATAATAAAATTTTTTTTTTAAAAAACCCCCGTCCCGACGAGCTTGCGTGCAGAAGCGAACGCATACACGAGTAGCGCCCGCATATGAAAACGGTGGTCAAACCACACATATGAGGTATCGTTGTGACCGGTAGAGCTAGACCTAGCCCTAGACCTCCTCTGTACTGCAAAATATGCAAAACCTGTAGAATTTTTTAAACGTTGCCTATGGAGATTTTTGAGGGTAAAAGTTTGACGCAATTTTCAAGCGTGACATGTTGGGTATCAATTTACTTGGCGTAACATTATATTTCACAATATAAAAAAAATTAGGCTAACTTTACTATTGTCTTATTTTTTTATTCAAAAAAGTGAATTTTTTCCAAAAAAAAGTGCGCTTTTAAGACCGCTGTGCAAATATGGTGCAAAAAAAAGTATTGCAACGACCGCCATTTTATTCTCTAGGGTGTTAGAAGAAAAACCATATATAATGTTTGGGGGTTCTAAGTAATTTTCTAGCAAAAAAACCTGTTTTAAACATGTAAACACCTAAAATCCAAAACGAGGCTGGTCCTTAAGTGGTTAAAGTGCGACAGCGCTGAAAACTAAAAATTGGTCTGGGAAGGAAGGGGGTGAAAATGCCCTGTATTGAACCAGTTAAACTGATTTCATCTGCAGATCGAAGTTCATCCCTTTGATCTGTAGATGAAGTAAGATACAAAAAGAAACAATGTTTCTTTTCATCTTGCAGCTGAGCAATGTTAAATATTGCTTGGCATTTTTTTTTACAGCTCAGAGACATCTAAAGAACCTTACATCCAAAGCTGGCATCAGATGAGGACAAAATTGCTGCCTAGTAGAACTTAGAGAACATGTGAACAGAAGACTAGGTTGGCAGCATTACAAATCTTGGAAACAGTTGCTTGATGCCAAATAAAACCCACACAAATCTAGTAGAGTGGACCTTGACAGAAAAGACTGGAACACAATCCTTAAAGTGGAACTACACTGCATCTAAACACCACAAATACGATTTAATTCATTTTTATTATTCAAAGAAAACTCCCCCATACTTTATTTTGCTAAGAAATCACTTTGAAAAACGCCCCCTTGAATTTTTGGCCGTGGACATTTTGTGTAAGGGCAGGTGATTCATGTACTGTAGCATTTACTTCCTGAAATCCATCTGCCCTTAGCTCAGGCATGCTTAGCTGAGAGCCCCTCCTGCAGATTCCTGGGGTGTAGGACAGCATTTGCCTAGGCAAGAAACCAGGCAGTAACTGAAAAAATGTTTTAAAAAAAGGCCAAATTAAGCAACTATAATATACCTTCCTAGCTATTTGCCAAGGATAGCAGCATAAGGATTAAAACAGAAAATGTTGAGAGAGTGAAAGACAAGCTTAGACAGACAATGTCCTGCCAAAGCCACCTAGAGATGGTGAAACACTGCATCGTTATATGGTCCATCCAAGATTACAAAAAATCTGTTTTCCTGAAAGAAACAATGGCTGAGAGACAGAGTTGGCCAAAACTCCATCCAGACAACATACAGAAAGTTCCTTTTGAAACTGCAAAGGGCAGAAGACTGAGGTCATGGTTGAGGTGAAGACTTTTGGTTTACCTGTAAAATCCTTTTCTTGGAGTACATCATATAGGACTCTAAGCTTCCCTAAACTACGAACCTTGCTAGAAGATATAAATTGGGATAAAATCTTAGAAACAAAGAACACGGAGGAGAGATGGGTTTACTTTAAGAGCATATTAAATAAGGGCATTAGCCAATGTATCCCATTGGGAAATAAATTTAAAATAGCAAACAATAGTCCTGTATGACTTAACTCCAATGTAAAAATGCATATAAAAAGCAAAGGAGAAGGCCTTCAAAAATAGAAGGCTGAGTGATCATCATCAGCATTCAGGCTTTACAAAGAATGTTTGGTCCCCGGCATTATCCGGGGGCCCGCATGGGACAAGGCAAAGGGCTCTTTGCCTGTGCTGTTCTCTCCCTTCTCTCGGCAGGTTCTATTGGTGGAATCTCCCTTAGCAACAAGCCGCCATTGGAGGAATTTGGTGGGCTGTTCTTCGCGCCCTCTGACTGCTTATAAAAAGCCAGATGCTGCCGCAGCTGCCAGCCACCTGAAGAGGACCGGTCTGCGCTCCTGTGTACCGTTCGTCAGCATGGAGTCTCTCCTTCGTCAGCTCCTGCAGAAAGCTCCGGTGGTGAGGAGTGGCTACGGCGTTGCTTAGCTGAAGACCTGCCTGCTTGTTGTTCTCTCCTGCCTATCGGACACCCATGCTGAATATGACTATGGAGGAACAGGGATTCTGCAGCGGCTGGCAACTCCTGCCCACTTGTAGGAAAGAAAAAACAGAAAAAGTCGGCAGCCCCAGCGGTTCCTTATTCTAGGAAAGATTCACTCACCTCTGCTTCTTGTTCTAGGTATCATAAGGATGCTGCAACTTTACCCTCCTCAGCCTCCATTCTACAAGCCAGCGCTGCAGCTCCTTTGGGTCAGAATGCTGTGTCGGATAGCCTGCCTGGTGAGAATTCTGTTGCTTCTATGCCTGACTTAATTTTTATTCTTAATTCTTTAGCGAATGCTTTTGCTAGCCTGTCAGAAGGGGAACAAGGGTCTCCCTCTCCCTCTCTCATTGCCAGGGCTCTGTTTGCAGGCGCTGGCAGTTCTTTTCAGAATAGCCAACAATTACTGAATGCTGCAGGTCAAACACCTCTCCCTGTACAGGAGGCACTGCCTTTTGATACATTACAAGGGGCACATGTATTTGACGGGTTTTCAAAAGGCACTGACAACAGTGAAATTGTCAAGCATGCTGCCCTGGCTAGAAATTTATCCAAACATCAAGATGGCGGAGCTGCTTCATAGCAGCTTTAAAGATGTTTTTTTTTGGTCCCTGGATTTTCTGGGACTGGTTGTACTTTAGTTGATAATTTACGGTCAGTTTATTGCGGGTCTGTTCTCATGTTCTCATCGCCCCCTTTTTCCAATTTCAGAATTTCACCTTTGGGTGTAGTCCCTAAGAAAGAGCCAGGCTCTTTTTTCGCCTGATACATCATTTGTCCTATCCTGCTGGTCATTCTCTCAATGACGAGGTTGCGGATTTTGATGCTTCAATCACGTATGCCTCTTTCGATGAGGCCTTGGTTCCTCTCAGGCATTTTGGAAAAAATGCGTTAATGGCCAAGGCTTATATCAAGTCTGCATTTCGGTTACTCCCAGTACATCCCCAAGGCTTTAGTTCTTTAGGTTTTCATTTTGATGGATTTTTTTATTTTGATAAGGAGAAGCCCATTGGCATACATTTATCTTGTTTTTACTTTGAAGCCTTTTCTTCTATGGGTATTGTCTGTGGTTCACCCAGGTTCTGGCTATATTCATTATCTAGATCATTTCCTTTTTGTAGGTCCATCCGATTGCTCTGATTCTTCGTCAGCTTTCTTTGATAAGAAAGCCTTTGAAAACGTCTGATGAAACGTGTAAGTCGGAGCCACGCCCTTGCGTCATTTCCGGTACGAAAGTAGGGAGCCTGGAACGCAGTTGAAGCGTACGCTGTGAACCAGCTTCCCCTACACACGATTTTGACCATACACTGTAGTAGTGTTTTTTTTTTTTTTTAAACATTCAGAGTTTATTGAACTTCAACAATAGTATAGAAATGTTTTCATACATTAAATAGAAGTGTACCTTACAGTCAATCACACAAGATTTTATGCATATGGTAGAGAGTGATATTGTAATGAACAGATACCTTTGTTACAGAGGTCAGGGTAGAATATCAAACATATGTTTCCCAAAAGTCTGACATCTGTTATTGGTTCAATATTTTGTTGATTTCTGATTGAGATCATGAACTTTACATACATTAAGAACTTATATAGGCACATGTAGTATTTATTCTAAGTTGTTCCATAATAGTGTATACTCTTTATCTTGATTAACAGAAACAAAGAGATGAAAGGAGGATAGAATAGGGTTGAATTAGGAAAGGGTATCCATTACGGGATGCATAGTTATTTAACGTGAGCAGGTAAGTCCTGGAGTAGTCATGTGTCCCTCGAACAAAGAGACAGAGTAATTATGTGTTCAGTTTCCTCAAAGATCATTATATGCATCAGAGTAGTGGAATTCGATCCAGAGTGTCCACGTTTTGTGAAACCTGTCCACCCCGTCAGAAGCTTGCGCCAAAGTATCTTCCATTTCACATATTTCTGAGATCTTTGCTAGCCACTCAGGAATAGTGGGTGCTCGTGTGGTTCTCCAGTGGGCAGGTATCAGCGTCTTGGCTGCATTTAGCAGGTGATGCGCAGAAGACAACAGGCGGCATCCAGCACGATCCTGGTATCAGTTATTTAATTATGTCTCTGACCTGTTGCCAGAACATGGTCAAGAGAGGGCAATGCCACCAAATGTGTATTAATGTGCCTGTATCGTTCCCACATCTCCAGCAAACATTGGGGGTCTGTGCACACCAGGTGTGTAGTTTTGCAGGCATGATATACCAGTCTGTGAGTAGTTTGTAGGACGTTTCTTGTGTCTTAGTACTTATAGAGCACTTATGCGCAAGGATGCACGGTTTTGACCATTGACTGTTAGTGATTGTACGATCGAGTGCCGTAGACCAGCTCTTTCTAAATCTGTCTTCTGTTTCAGGGATTGAATTTTGGAGCCACTTATGTTATTGAGGTTGTTTTTTGCAGTTGTTCTCCGTCAGGGCAAATTTTTTCTAAGTCAGTCAGCTGTCTGGAAAAATGTCCTTGTCTAGATGCATCATTTACATAGCTGCGTATCTGGAAATAAGTCCAAACTGGCATGTTGTGGAACTCACTGTCTTTCTTTAAGGTCACATTGTCTTTGAATTTCCCATTGTGAAAGCAATCTCCTGTTTGTAATGTCTTGTTAGTAAGAGGTCGCCGGAGCATTCGGTTGTTCATGCCCGGTAGAAAGTCCGGGTTGTCGGATAGTGAAGTAAGAGGGCTCAGAGAAGAGGTCAATGTGGGGTATTTCAAATAAGTATGTGAGAGTCACCGGCGCATATATAATAAATGTGAGTCCTATTTTCTTTCTCGAACATCACGGGACACAGAGCCACAGTAATTACTGATGGGTTATATAGGTATCACTGGTGATTGGACACTGGCACACCCTATCAGGAAGTTCAACCCCCTATATAATCCCTCCCCCTTGCAGGGATACCTCAGTTTTTACGCCAGTGTCTTAGGTGATGGACGTGTAAAGATGTCCTGTGCTGAGCTCCAAAGGGAATATCCTAAGATCCTATACTGGGGCAAGCCAGGCGAACCGGATCCATTCAAAGTGTCTTTTCATGGCCGAATTGAATGGTACCCGGGCCTCGTTTCCTGAAGAAACGAGGTTTTACCCGTAATGCTTCTCTTTTTAGAGAGCTGGACCCCGCAGATCAGAAAATGGCTTTAAACTTCCTAATTTCTGGCGAGGTGCTTTACGGTCCCAGAACTGTTGGATCCCCCTACTGATGGCGGCCCCAGTCTCTGACGGTTTTTTCAAACGGAGCCCACCGTGAGAGGTGAAGATTGGGTCTGTGTAAACAGCACCCTGCGGCTGGATAAGGTAAGAGGAGATTCCACAGAATTTTTGAGTTCTAGTGGCTTTTCTCCTTTAAGGTAAATGCATTCTATGCCTATTGTGACCACCGGGGGCTGCCAAGAGCACAAACCTACACATGCTGACTCTGTCTCAGGTGTTGTAATCGCTGTTTATGTCCCAGCATCTCAAGCAGGCTGCAAACAGGTAAGGTGGAAAGGGGGATTTCTCATGTTTGAATGTTCCCCCCAGGCTAGAGAGGGGCCACAGGGGTCTAGAAAGTGGTTATACCACCCGGGCTCTGCGGCCTAATGGCCACCATCTCTCAAGATAGCCGTTCAGGCAGATCTTGTTACCAGCCTCCCTCCCTCCCCCCCCCCCCCCCCATCCCCCATCCCCAGCCTTTCTCCGGAAGCATGACAGGAGAGTCGGCAGCGCGGGAAGCGCTCGTTTTTTTCAAAACTCGGGGGGGGGCGGTAGAGGAGGGGGAGGGGGCGTCAGCACAGAGTGCTTAGACTCCCACTCAGGCCAGCTGCAGGCTATTAAAGGCACTCTATACAGGTGCACTCAGCCTTCTGAGAGACACAGAGCTGACGGTCGCATGTAAGGTGGGACACAGGCATTCTCCTAGGCAGCATTTACTGAAGTAACACCAGACTGAGCATTAGGTAGCAAGGCTTTTAGCCAGACTACATCGCTCAGCGGGCAGTGTTCATTTGTATACCTCACACCTTGTTGCTTTGCACTATGGGTAGAAGAGGTTCAAGCACCCCAGGAACCAGAGACACTAGGGGATCTCGTTCAGGTTCTGAGGGCCCCCTGTCGGCAGCATCCTCCCCCCCTAAAGATGGGCCAGGGACGGCTAGCCAGGGAGAGCCATCGGGGTCAGGGGCTACACCTGCTTCTGGCACTTCAGCCCCTGTATATATTACACAAGAGGTTTTTTCCTCAACCATTAATGATCTAGAGGAAAGATTAATGGCCGTGATTACGTCATCACTCAGTGGAAGAAAACGCACTAGGCTTTCCTCTGTTCCCCAAGACCCTCAGACAGAGGAGCTCTGGGATAAAGGAGATGAATACCTTTCAGAGGATCGGGATGGGATGGATGATTCCTCTTCGGAGGATTCAGGTGGAGAGAGACCCTCTGCGACTTCCCAAGAGGAGAAAGTCTTAGTGCAGATCCTCACTGGATTGGTCCGCTCCACATTTAAGTTGCCCATACCTGAAACTGCTAAAGAATCCTCTTCTGCTTTGGGGTCACTGAAACCTTTCCAAGCAGCACATGCTTTTCCTGTTCATACTTTACTTGAAAAGCTTATTTATTCTGAGTGGGATCACCCAGACAAACGTTTTTTTCCGCCGAGAAAGTTTTCAACACTTTATCCGATGGAAGAAAAGTTTATTAAAATGTGGGGAATACCGGCTATTGATGCCGCCATTTCCTCCGTAAATAATAGCCTGACTTGTCCTGTAGACAATGCTCAGATGCTCAGGGATCCTGTAGATAAAAGGATGGAATCCCTATTGAAGGATGTTTTCTCCTTAGCAGGATCAGTGGCCCAACCTGCAGTAGCAGCGATTGGAGTCTGTCAATACTTAAGAGACCATGTTAAGCAGGTCATCAAAGTATTACCTGAACAGCAGGCCCAGGGGTTTGCTAACCTTCCAGCGGCCTTATGCTTTGTGGTTGACGCCTTTAGAGATTCTATCGTGCAAACCTCCCGTCTTTCACTGGGGTTGGTGCATATACGTAGAATCCTATGGTTGAAAAATTGGTCAGCCGAAGCACCATGTAAGAAGCTACTGGCTGGGTTTCCATTTCGTGGTGCAAGGTTGTTTGGAGAGGACTTGGATAACTATATCAAGAGAATCTCTTGTGGGAAAAGCACTCTCTTACCTGTCAAGAAGAAGAGTAAGCGTCCCTCTTTCAAACGGACTCTTTCCCCAGCGCCGGGGGCTTCAGCCTCCAGGCAGTCTCGACGGCCGCCTCCATCGGGGTCCAGAGACAAGAGTCAACCCCAGGGACAAAAGAAGTCCTGGGGGAAAGAAGCCTACTAGGCAAAACACTAAGACCTCTGCATGAGGGGGCGCCCCCGCTCACTCGAGTGGGGGGAAGACTGCGACAGTTCTCAGAGCTCTGGCAGGAGGACTTCCAGGACAGATGGGTAATCTCCACGGTAACCTTAGGGTACAAGCTAGAGTTTCAGGAATTCCCCTCTCCTCGGTTCCTCAGATCAAATATTCCCAGAGAAGAAGCAGTCGCTCCTTCTAGCGTTAGAGCGACTTTTGTCGCAGGAGGTCATTATGATAGTTCCCGCAAAGGACCAGGGATTGGGCTTCTATTCCAACCTTTTTACGGTCCAGAAGCCAAATGGGGATGTCAGGCCCATTCTGGACTTAAGGGATCTGAACCGATTCCTAAGGATTCAATCCTTCCGCATGGAATCAATTCGAACAGTAGTTCCCACCCTGCAGGGAGGAGAATTTCTGGCATCAATAGACATCAGAGATGCATATCTGCATGTGCCCATTTTTCCTGCTCATCAGAAGTTTCTGCGCTTCGAGGTAGGAGGGCGCCATTTCCAGTTTGTGGCTCTGCCTTTCGGGATAGCCACTGCACCTCGAGTGTTCACAAAGATCTTGGCTCCTCCTCTGGCCAGATTAAGGGCTCAGGGTATAGCTGTCATAGCATACCTAGACGACCTGCTCTTGATAGACCGGTCGATAGCCTCTTTGAATGGAAACTTGAGGACCACAGTCGGGTATCTAGAACACCTGGGTTGGATCCTCAACTTGGAAAAGTCTTTCCTAAAACCAGTAAGAAGACTGGAGTATTTAGGTCTGATTATAGATACAAGCCAGGAGAAAATATTTCTACCCCAGGCAAAGATCACTGCTTTGAGAGAGCTGATTCTGACAGTAAGGACCAAGAAGGGTCCCTCAGTCCGCCTTTGTATGAGGCTACTAGGGAAGATGGTGTCTTCATTTGAAGCAGTTCCCTATGCTCAGTTTCACTCAAGAATGCTGCAACACAGTATTCTGTCGACCTGGAACAAGAAGGTTCAGGCATTAGACTTTCCGATGCACCTGTCGCATGCGGTGCGTCAGAGCCTCAATTGGTGGCTCATACCCGAAAACCTGCAGAAGGGGAAATCCTTTCTACCGGTTACCTGGACGGTGGTAACAACAGATGCCAGTCTGTCAGGTTGGGGAGCAGTTCTGGAACAGGCTGCGGTCCAAGGGGTATGGTCCAAGACAGAGAGGACCTTACCCATCAACATTCTGGAGATCCGGGCGATACATCTAGCTCTAAAAGCCTGGACTATCAGGCTACAGGGTTGTCCGGTCAGGATCCAGTCCGACAATGCCACAGCAGTGGCTGTCAATCATCAGGGAGGCACCCGGAGCCGAGCTGCTCAAAAAGAGGTGAACCAGATCTTAGTCTGGGCAGAGATGCATGTGCCATGCATATCGGCAGTTTTCATCCCGGGAATAGAAAATTGGCAGGCGGACTATCTAAGTCACCAGCAGTTACTTCCAGGGGAATGGTCTCTGCATCCCGACGTCTTTTGGGCCATATGCCAAAGATGGGGGGTTCCAGATATAGATCTCTTTGCATCCCGATTCAACAAAAAGATAGACAGATTTGTGGCAAGGACAAAAGATCCTCTTGCATGCGGGACGGATACGTTGGTGATTCCGTGGCATCGGTTCTCACTGATTTACGCATTCCCGCCTATTCTGCTACTACCACGACTCCTTCGCAGGATCAGGCAGGAAAGGAAGTCGGTACTTCTGTTGGCCCCCGCTTGGCCCAGAAGGACTTGGTATGCAGAAATAGTAAGGATGGTGGTGGGTTCCCCGTGGACCCTACCGGTACGCCCAGACCTGTTATCTCAAGGTCCAGTGTTCCATCCTGCCTTACAAACGCTAAATTTGACGGTTTGGCTATTGAGACCCACGTTCTGAAGAGTCGTGGGCTCTCAGGTCCTGTCATATCTACCTTGATTAATGCAAGGAAGCCAGCTTCCAGGATGATTTATCATAGAGTCTGGAAGGCTTATATAACCTGGTGTGAATCCAGAGGTTGGCATCCCAGGAAATATGTCATAGGTAGAATCCTTGATTTTCTACAGATGGGATTAGAGATGAAGCTGGCCTTGAGTACCATCAAGGGCCAGGTTTCTGCTTTATCAGTATTATTTCAGCGGCCACTTGCTTCGCATTCTTTGGTCCGAAACTTTATGCAGGGGGTGATGCGTCTTAATCCTCCGGTTAAAGCGCCCCTAAACCCCTGGGACTTGAATTTGGTCCTGGCTGTGTTACAGAAACAGCCTTTTGAACCAATAAGTCAGATTCCTTTGGTCTTGTTGACAAGGAAATTAATTTTTCTGGTGGCCATCTCTTCTGCTAGAAGAGTATCAGAATTAGCAGCTCTTTCCTGTAAGGAGCCTTATTTGATTATACACAAGGATAGAGTGGTACTACGCCCTCATCCTAGTTTTTTACCGAAGGTGGTTTCTGATTTTCATTTAAACCAAGACATTGTTCTACCTTCCTTTTTTCCAGATCCCTGTTCTCCGGAAGAGAGATCTCTACATTCGTTGGATGTAGTAAGAGCAGTTAAGGCCTATCTAGGGGCAACTACTCAGATCCGCAAGACGGATGTTTTGTTTGTGCTGCCAGAGGGTCCCAATAGAGGACAGGCAGCGTCAAAAGCTACCATTTCTAAATGGATTCGACAGTTGATCATTCAAGCTTACGGTTTGAAACAGAAGATTCCTCCTTTTCAGATCAGGGCACATTCCACAAGGGCTATTGGTGCTTCTTGGGCAGTGCATCACCGGGCCTCTATGGCTCAAATCTGCAAGGCCGCAACCTGGTCTTCAGTTCATACATTCACCAGATTCTATCAGGTGGATGTGAGAAGGCATGAGGATATCGCCTTTGGGCGTAGTGTGCTGCAGGCAGCGGTACAGGGTCCTCAGGTCTGATTGCACCCTACTTGGTCGTGGTTCCCCCCCCTCAGGTAGCATTGCTCTGGGACATCCCATCAGTAATTACTGTGGCTCTGTGTCCCGTGATGTTCGAGAAAGAAAATAGGATTTTTTAAAACAGCTTACCTGTAAAATCCTTTTCTTTCGAAGGACATCACGGGACACAGAGGTCCCGCCCCTCTTTTAATACACTATATTGCTTGGCTACAAAACTGAGGTATCCCTGCAAGGGGGAGGGATTATATAGGGGGTTGAACTTCCTGATAGGGTGTGCCAGTGTCCAATCACCAGTGATACCTATATAACCCATCAGTAATTACTGTGGCTCTGTGTCCCGTGATGTCCTTCGAAAGAAAAGGATTTTACAGGTAAGCTGTTTTAAAAAATCCTATTTTGTTTGCTGCAGTCAAAAAAACACCAATATAAGTGATACAAATAACGAAAAATATATAATATTGCCTGCGCCTCCTTGTTATTTTAAAATTAAATCCCAATATAAGTGATGCAAACAAAAATTGTCTGTACCACCTTACTATTTTGAATTGAATACACCACTAATTCAAATTTATTTATATGTGCCCAAAATTTCTATACTTCAATACTATATCAAATCTACAATCTATAAGTGCAACGTGCCAAACACCAAAGTTATAATAAAACCTTGTACAAATTTCAATCTTTATATAAATATAAGGTGCTACAGTGTTCAATTTATGCCATATGCCAAAATTGACAAAGTGCTCTGTGAACTGGCCTTTACAAATAAGTGGTTTAATCTTCTGTTTCTCCTTGTGACATTTCCACCACCACCACCTGTATTAACCACTCACCAGATGCTGGTAAGTATGCGCCTTTGGTTCATTAGAAGGGATAACCACTCCACTTTAACAGTTCTCCTTGCTGGCCCCAATTACCATAGGCAAACCATATCCATCCTCATAAGAAACAAACGGCGATCATTGCGCAATATGTAATGGATGTTTTTATTTAATATTAAGGATATAAGAGATATAAAAGACTAAGGGAGACTGTGCACTCACATTTTTGGGGTGCCCATAAGCCGGCACCAAGCTTTTCCAGTGGTTGTTTTATGGGTATCGCAATCTCGTGTGTTTTCCCGGCCGGCGTGCGGTGCAAGCCTCGTTTCCACTCAGTTTGCGTTCCGCGCCTCGTTCTCGCCCAGCCGGAAATAACGTAACGAAGCCAGCAGCCTCTATGCGTTTCAAAGCTTCCTGATGACGCAACTGACGTTGCGAAATTTGTATTATGTCCCCATGCTATGTGTCAAGAGGAATCTTAGAAAAGCGATGAACTTCTGCTTACCAATCATTAGGGTCGCCTTGATCCTCTTCTGGAGCTTTAGGAGCAACCTGTCTGTGGTTGGGAGTGCCTCCATGAGAGCTGGTTCCTTGGTTATGCTTCATCTTTATGAATAGCCTCTTGTCAGGCGATGAAAGTGGAGATCTGTGTGGGCCCCCTTCGGCATTTGCAAGGATAAATTCCTGGTACCACTCAGGTAGTGCCACAGGCTCCATGTGTAGGGATTCGAAGAAGTCAGGCAGGTCAGTGGGAGCGCATAGCACATGCTGTTTGCCTGTGTTACAGTTAGGGCAAAGGGAAAGTGCCACGTGTATCTCAAATCATTCGCCCTCAGCTTATCAAGTAGGGGTCGCAGAGCTCTTCGATTTCTTAATGTTATTTGTGATAAGTCATGAAACAGCATAATAGTCTCTCTGTTGAACACTATGCTGTCATTTCCCCTGGCCTTATTCATGATGGTTTCCTTTAGAGGGAAGCTCTGCAAGCAGCAAATTATGTCTTTTGGGGGGGCGGTATCAGGGCCTTTGGGTCTGAGAGCTCTGTGTGCACGCACAAAGTCAATGGCAGTGTCTTCTTGTCTTTCTAGGAGGCTGTTAAAGACTCTTTGCAGGGCCGGGATTATTTGTGCTGTGTCAACTGATTCAGGGATAACTCTCACCCTAATATTGCATCTTCTGCCCCTATTATCCAGATCTTCGAGGTGTCTGTTCATCTCTATTAGGTGAGAGGAGTGAGATGCTGCCACATTTTCCAGCCTATTCAGCCGCTTGTCTCTGTGTTTCCCATTAGTTTCTACTGCTGCTAGCTTTTCAGTCAGTACTAGTTGGATTTCAGGTCAGTAATGACGGCGGAAAACGTGGATTTTATGTCCGCTGCAAAGCCCGACATATCTGCATAGGTCAGGGGTTGGTTTGTCTGGGAGTAGCCCCTACCCGAGTCTCCTGCGGTGGATAGCGAGTCCTCGCTGGAGTCTTCCTCCGTTCGCGCCATTTTGTGTCCCGCCATGTTGCTGTGGTGTTCCTGGCTGAGGTGCTGCGTTTGGGGCGAGTCTGAGGGGTCTGGTACAGCTTTCTAGCTCTGCTAGTGTGCGTCCGTCGCCATCGAGCGCCAAGCCATGCCCCCGAAGTAGTTTTTTAATCTCCTTCCCATTGATGGGAAGTTTTTTGTTTGTTTGTTTTTAAGTTTTAATTTTAAATAAAAGTACTATTTTACTACTACACTATGGGAGCCTTATCTCTTCCTATGAGGATCTAATTCTGGGGAGCGTTTGACCAGTTCTTTGGATACGGTGATCGGTGAAGTGCTGAGCAGGAGACAGGTTTGTGCACCCTGGTCCGAATAGCTGGAGAAGCTAGAGAGGAATGTTATAACAGGCTACAGGCAGACCACTGGAAAAGCCACCAAGGGAGAAAACCCACGGTTATCCATATATATGCCTATCACCCCTGCAGGGTTATTGGAAGCTGGTGAGTGGGGACCCATATGGGGGAGCACATGAGTCACCTGATCTGTTGAGCACAAGAGTCACTTGATCATTTGAACACTTGGTCAGTTTGGAGCTTACCAATCACACTGTTTTTTTGGACTTTTTAATAATACACATACTAATTTCTTGATGGACTTTTCTGATGAATTTTGGAATCATTTTTTGGTATCCATAACTTTTTTTATACACAGGAGTAACTAATTCTGGTCACTTATATATCTGTTATTTATGATTTTGGTTGCAGTAGTCTTTGTAGACCACATGTTGGTATTTATGACTACAGCACTACCATTTAACTATTTTAGTGTGCACATATTTGTTTGAAAACTAGGGAACAGGTTTTCCCCACACATAGGGAGTGCCATTCACCCCACTTTACTCACTCACATTAATTAGCTCCTTAGGGGGTCTATTAGGGGAGGCCGCACACCTTGCTTGATCCTAAGCGCAGAGTTTTTCCCAAACCAAGGGGTTAAATGTGTGTTCCCTTGGGCAATCGCATCGGGTCCCCCTGCCGTGCAGCGAGCGGGCACCCTCTGGCGGCTCTAAAAGGGAAGAACGTACCCATTACAGGGTTTCGCCCAGGAGAGCCACTGTGCCGCAGTAAATAGACAGGAACCGGTTAAAGGCACCCACCTCCCACGTCCTCCCTGGCGCCGGAAGGAAGATCACCTCTGCCCCTCTCTTCCTGCAATCTTCTGGGACACATCACAGGTCCCAGAAGATTGCCTGGCCAATCACAGCCAGGCTCACACAGTAACAATGCCGGAGAGGAGCGGGGCTTTGTGCGCCCGCATCTCTGGACCGTGGGACAGGTGAGTGTCTGATTAAAAAAGTCAGCAGCCGACTTTTAAATGGGTGGAACTCAGCTTTAACCACTCCCTGCCTATATGACGCCCTTGGGTTAAAGTGGTTATACTGGGATGATGCCTGCAATCGCAGGCATCATCCCGGTGTCAACATTTTCAGCCAGTGAGCGATTTGAGAAATGATCCCTGCTCTGCCTTCTGATCATGGAGCCCGGAGAGTGATGCGAGTTTCAGCACTAAACAGAGAACAACTGAAATTGTTCCTCCCTCTCTGGGACCCTGGAAGCGATGAGGATTTTGTCACTTTTGGCTTTCGTTTCTTTGTCTACCTGGCCTTTATTGGCCAGGAAAGCAGCCGATCAGACCGTTTGGCAGCATTGGAGAGATCTGGGGTGTAATACACCCCAGATCTCTCCATAAAGAGGACCTGTCACAGCCCATGCTTTCACAAGGGATGTTGTTCATTCCTTATGAAAGTAAAAAAGTTCACCAAAAATAAAAATTTAAAAAAACGTGCAAAACAAAATAATAAAAAAAAATAATAAAAAAAAATATTTCAAGCACCCCCTCCCCCCATGCAAACGCATACGCAAGCATAGGTAAATGTGGATCACACCACAAGTGAGGTATCGTCGTGAGCATCAGAGAGCACAAAAATTTTAGCTCCTCACCTCCTCTCTAACTCTAAACTGGTAACCTGTAAAGGCTTTTGAAGCATCGCTAATAGAGATTTTTAGGTACCATAGTTTCCACGGGCGGATGCAATTTTAAAGTGTGACATGTTTGGTATCTATTTACTTGGCGTAACATCATATTTTAACAAAAGATTAGGTATTCTATATCGTTTGCGTGAAATAAAATTAATTTAAGCGTATCCCCCCCCCCCCCCCCAAAAAAAAAATCACTGCACAAATACCGTGTGGCATAAAAAAAAATTGCAACACCCACCATTATATTCTCTAGGGCCTCTGCTAAAATGTTATAATGAATATATATACATATATATATATATATATATATAATTTTCTAGTAAAACATTGATTTTTACATGTAGGGGAGAATAGTCAGAATTGGCATGGGTGGGATAGTGCTATATAATTAGAAGTGTTGGTACTGACCAGAGAAGGCAAAGGACCTCCAAATATCTGGAGTAAACGTTAGTTTTGTACCCAAAACCAAAATGTTTTTCCAGCATTCCATAATCTTTCTATATGGCAATACCAAACCCTGAGTAACATAGAATACATTATTTAACTTCGATAGAAACACAAGTCACCAACAACAAATAGACAACATTTTCCAATGTGCAGGTGGCCATCTTTATTACATTATTTCAAATATTAAATTACATTATGAGAACACTCTGGACAATGGGGTGTGCATCGTTGGAACTGTAGTAGGATGAGCACTATTGTGATTATTATAGACAGGACCCGGCCCAGAATTCCCACCTTGTCCTGGACAAGGTGCTACAACTTCCAAGTAAAAGCAACTATCGGGGGGGGGGCCCAAGACCCACCTACTGCAATCAGACAACTAGCTCAACACTTATGTGGAATTTCATTGAAACTATGAGAATGGCTTCTGACAGTAGATTGTAGTGTACATTGCAAACAGCCTGATACTGCTGGAATACAGATCAGAGGAATAGGGTAAATTATGATCTCCATAGAGCTACTCAACACAACCAGCCTAATTCCCTAGAGGGAAGTCAGGTGATTTATGGCCATTTCTAAATCTCGAGTGTCAGAGAAGGATGTTGAGGTGACAACCTTGGAGAAGTATTACCCTCTCCTGAAGCCATGGGAAGGGTAACACTACTCCACAATCTCCGCACGCAGCTTCTGGAGAAGGGGCGTTGGCACTGCTCGTACATCTCATGCTCTGTGCGAGTGAATCACATCTGGTTTGTGGTCATCTCTGGTGGGAGGAAGGGCTGGGGCTCCAGGATTTTCACATGACACCAAACACCTCATTATGCTTCCAGCTCAAAGCCCAAGCCTACTTTGTGACCTCCGGCACTAAAGTTCTTCGCGTTAATCAGAGCAGAGGCGGTCAGCTTCACACCTGTAAATAAACAAGACCATAATTTATGGTTAAAATGCGAATCTTCTGTGGACTACACTCAGGTGACAGACATCAGTCCCTCCCTCACATATCTCCCAGGTGTTTACCAGAATTGGGTGCTGCGGTGTCACTTGCTAAAGTCTGGTATCAAAGTGACCATAATGTTTGAAAAGATAATGCACATTAAGAAAAACTAGTATTTTTTATTCTTCATAATTTTTATACTGGAAGAATACATAATATTGTAGCTCACATATTTGTTTTTTCACAAAATAATAAAGATCCAGAGTAAATAATGTAGTCATAACCCCAGGTGGTATTTGATCACCTCTGCGTTTTTTTTATCTTTTGCGGTATAAACAAAGACAGACTATTAAAATATTATATATATATATATATACATACATATACACACATATACACACACATATATATATATATATATATATATATATATATATATATATATATATATATATATATATATATATATATATATATATATATATATACACACATATACACAGTGGCTTGCGAAAGTATTCGGCCCCCTTGAACTTTTCAACCTTTTGCCACATTTCAGGCTTCAAACATAAAGATATAAAATTTTAATTTTTTGTGAAGAATCACCAACAAGTGGGACACAATTGTGAAGTGTAACGAAATCTATTGGATATTTTAAACTTTTTTAGCAATTAAAAAACTGAAAAGCGGTGCGTGCAAAATTATTCGGCCCCTTTACTTTCAGTGCAGCAAACTCACTCCAGAAGTTCAGCGAGGATCTCTGAATGATCCAATGTTGTCCTAAATGACTGATGGTGATAAATAGAATCCACCTGTGTGTAATCAAGTCTCTGTATAAATGCACCTGCTCTGTGATAGTCTCAGGGTTCTGTTGAAAGCGCAGAGAGCATCATGAAGACCAAGGAACACACCAGGCAAGTCCGTAATACTGTTGTGGAGAAGTTTAAAGCCGGATTTGGATACAAAAAGATTTCCCAAGCTTTAAACATCCCAAGGAGCACTGTGCAAGCGATCATTTTGAAATGGAAGGAGTATCAGACCACTGCAAATCTACCAAGACCTGGCTGTCCCTCTAAACTTTCAGCTCAGACAAGGAGAAGACTGATCAGAGATGCAGCCAAGAGGCCCATGATCACTCTGGATGAACTACAGCTGAGGTAGGAGAGTCTGTCTATAGGACAACAATCAGTCGTACACTGCACAAATCTGGCCTTTATGGAAGAGTGGCAAGAAGAAAGCCATTTCTCAAAGATATCCATAAAAAGTCTCGTCTAAAGTTTGCCACAAGCCACCTGGGAGACACACCAAACATGTGGAAGAAGGTGCTCTGGTCCGATGAAACCAAAATCGAACTTTTTGGCCACAATGCAAAATGATATGTTTGGCGTAAAAGCAACACAGCTCATCACACTCAACACACCATCCCCACTGTCAAACATGGTGGTGGCAGCATCATGGTTTGGGCCTGCTTTTCTTCAGCAGGGACAGGGAAGATGGTTAAAATTGAGGGGAAGATGGATGCAGTCAAATACAGGACCATTCTGGATGAAAACCTGTTGGAGTCTGCAAAAGACCTGAAACTGGGACGGAGATTTATCTTCCAACAAGACAATGATCCCAAACATACAGCAAAATCTACAAAGGAATGGTTCACAAATAAACGTATCCAGGTGTTAGAATGGCCAAGTCAAAGTCCAGACCTGAATCCAATCGAGAATCTGTGGAAAGAGCTGAAAACTGCTGTTCACAAACGCTCTCCATCCAACCTCACTGAGCTCGAGCTGTTTTGCAAGGAAGAATGGGCAAGAATTTCAGTCTCTCGATGTGCAAAACTGATAGAGACATACCCCAAGTGACTTGCAGCTGTAATCGCAGCAAAAGGTGGCTCTACAAAGTATTAACGCAAGGGGGCCGAATAATTTTGCACGCCCCACTTTTCATTTTTTTATTAGTTAAAAAAAGTTTCAAAAATCCAAAAGATTTCGTTCCACTTCACAATTGTGTCCCACATGTTGGTGATTCTTCACAAAAAATAAAAATTTTATATCTTTATGTTTGAAGCCTGAAATGTGGCAAAAGGTTGAAAAGTTCAAGGGGGCCGAATACTTTCGCAAGCCACTATATTATATATATATATACATACATACACACACACACACACACACACACACACACACACACATATATATACATTTTTTAGAACCAAAAAAATATAAAGTACAAATGGTATTTTTGACTTACCGTAAAATCCATTTCTCTGAGTTCATTGACAGACACAGCGCTCCATTATTCAGAACCATAGGGTTATACCGCCCCTTATAGGAGAGGGACACTAGGCAGAAAAAAAAAAGACTTGGCTATGCCTATGGGCAGTCCTAGGTGGTATACACCCCCCTCTCTGCTATAGGCCTTCAATTTAGCAAGAGGTGCCAGAAGTATTAAAGCTCCTTAGAAGGGTGGGTGCTGTGTCTGTCAATGAACTCAGAGAAATGAATTTTACGGTAAGTCGAAAATACCATTTTCTCTTTCGTTCATTGACAGACACATCGCTCCATTATTCAGAACCATAGGGACGTCCCGAAGCAGTGCCAAACATGAGGGGTGGGACAACGAAAAATCCCAAGGCTAACACAAGCGCCAACCAGGTAACAGGAGCTCAACACAGAACAAGCTGGAACCCAACCTGAACAATACCCCTTCAAGAGGGAATAGACCCTCTAAACAGTAGCCTGCAAAACCTTGCGGCCAAAAGAGGCATCCGCAGATGCCAACACATCCACTTCGTAGAATGTTGTGAAAGTGTACACCGACGACCAGTGGTCACCTTGCAAACTTGCGCAACGGACGCCTGATGACAGAAGGCCCAAGAAGCATTAAGCGCCCGAGAAGAATGCGCCGTAACATGGAAAGGAGAAACCCGATCCCTGACAGAATAGGCCATCAGTCGTCATCTACCTGATCCATCCAGAAATGGTCACGGAGGAGGCAGACGGCCCCTTTCTTGGCCAGTTCGTGATCACAGTAAGTCTGACCTCCAAAAAGACTTTGTGGCTGCCAAATGCACCCGAATCCCCCAAACCACATCCAGGGCAGATAAAGCAAATTCCTCAGGATGTGTTGACCAGGGACGCAAGAAAGGCAACACAATGTCCTTATTCAAAGGAAATCCGAGAAAGGAACAACATCATTTCCGACACCCTGCGAGCAGAGGTGATAGCCACCAAGAGGCCACCTTCCGAGAGAGGAAGCAGTGGAATCTCCAGAATATTTTAAGAGGCTTCTGGAGAACTGAAATCACCAAGTTCAGATCCCACGGCGGTAGAAGAGACTGCACCGGTGGAAACAGATGTTGAACCCAGTGAATAAAAAAGGTACGCACCAGGGAGTGTGAGATTAGGGGATGCTGAAGACCACCCAGGTTGACACCTGGCCCTTGATGGCACTCGAGGCCCATTCCGGCTCAACCCCCCGTGAAGGGAGGTCGGAATAGGAGCCAATGAGAAAGAACGAGGATGAATGCCCGGTGACTCACACCAGGATATATGTGCTTTCCACATCCGGGAGGTAGAACCTCCTAGAGCAGTGATGGCGAACCTTGGAACTCCAGATGTTTTGGAACTACATTTCCCATGATGCTCAACTACACTGCAGAGTGAATGAGCATCATGGGAAATGTGGTTTCAAAACATCTGGGGTGCCAAGGTTCGCCATCACTGTCCTAGAGGTCGACTCCCTAGCCATCAGCAGCGTCAGAACAGCAGCACCTGGGTCATCACAGCCAGGCCGTTAAAACCAGCGACTCCAAGCAGGATGGAAGAACGGCCCTTGGGACAGTAGATCCTCCCCGAGAGGCAGTCGGAACTTCGGCGACCAGGCGCACCCGGTCGATGTACCCAGACCAAAGGGACCCATTCGGAGTCAATAGAATGGCCGGAATCCCCGTGGCCGTGATCCTGTGCAAAACCCACAGCAGAAGCTGGAGAGGAGGAAAGGTGTAGAGCAAATGTTACCGGCCCCATGGGCCACCAGAGCGATTGAGGTGCCCACCAGAGAATCCCGTGACCTTGCCAGAAACCTTGGTACCATCCTGTTTGTGTCCTGGCTCAACAGATCTACCTCAGGAGTGCCCCATCGGAGACATATCCGATAAAACACGGCCCGGCGAAGGGCCCATCCCATGGTCTAACCCTAGCCGACTGAGGCATCCAACTGTTAGTATTCCACTACTGGAATGCGTACGTCCGAGAGGGCCGGAACGAGGTCGTTCTGCCCACCGGAGGATACCGGCAACTGCCAAGGCTGCCAACACCCTATTTGACTGGTGACCGCCACCGCCGTTGCATTGTCCAACTGGATCCGTACTGGGAGTCCCCAAAGTAGATCCGTCCATGATCCAGACATAGTCTGGTTGCTCGAAGTTCCAGGATATTGCTCGATAGTCCGGATTCCACCAGCGTCCCACGACCCTGAGCAAAGCTCAGTGCCAGGACATCTCCCCACCCGGACAGACTGCCATTGGTGTTCAATACAAGGAGAGAAAGGATTTACCCCACCAGAGAGCGAAGCCACCAGACCAGGGAACCTCTTGTTTCCTGGCTCCGTCAAGAGACCTCGGGCACTTGTCCCATTATGCCAGGATCTCCCTGAAGGGAGCTTGTATGGAACTGTGCAAATGGAATCGGCTCAAAAAGGTAGATATCCTCAGACCCAAACACCCACATGCAGGTTCCGCAGGGAGGCCCACCTGCCGGACAACAGTAAATGAAAAACGCAGCATGCAACTTCTGGAGTTTGTCCAGAGGAAGAAACACTCTGGCCAGAGCTGAAGCCCGGGTCAGGCTCATATAATCCAATGTTCTGGAAGGGTCCAAAGCAGATTTCAGATAGTATAGAAGCCAACTGAGGATTCACAGAAGATTGTCCTGGCAGCCCAGGACCTCAAACCCCCACTGACGTAACCACGCCAGATCCAGGGCCAACACCTCGTGAACACCCAAGGAGTGGTGGCAAGACCAAAAGGCAACACCACGCGCTGATAATGCTCAACACCCACAGCAAAACAGTGGAAGTGCTGGAGTCGGGTACATAATGCAATGCATAAGCATTCGTGATGTCGATAGAAGCCAGAAAGTCCCCAGGATGAAGGGGTGCAACCGCCGTGCGGACGGCCTCCAACCTGAAATTCTGTACCCGCACAAGGCAGGTCACGGCCTGGAGGTCCAGAACTGGACGTACCATCCGCTCCATCTTTTGGACTGTGAACAGGTTTGAATAAAACCCCTGAAACTGTTCCCGACACAGTAACCGAGAGCATCACATTCTGAAGCAACTGGACTTGCACAGCCCCATGAAGAGAACAGCAAACAGTCCGGCAACAGACACACATTGGAAGCAAAAAAACTTTGGTGAACAAGGCTGGAAAACCATCTTGTAACCGGACATAATCAAGACGCGTAATGATGTCATCCAGGGTAGCTCCCCCACAATACAGGTCTAACCACCACTGCGGAAACAGAGCTCAGCAACCAGGGGAACTGTGGCCAAGAGGCATAGCAGACAAACTGCAGCGCCTAGATCACCCAAAAAGCCTGCAAGCGTTTTTTTGGAATCACAAAGGGCACTTTGGACACTCCCAGTCTTCATGGACAAATTTGGAAAAATAAGGAGTGAGAAGGGAACGCAAGCCAGCTTATGGGTGTCAAAGGGGAACCAACCCTCCACCGCTGCATCCCCCATCTTGAAAGGTTCCCGCACAGATGTAATAAGTGCGACAACAGTGCCTTTTTTTTGTGCACCACTGCAGTTGTGGAGGAATCATCCCCACTCCCTGACAGGACAGGGAGCGTGACCACCAACCCCGCAATGTGGGCCACGTCCGTGGCGGCAGAGCCAGATATAGAATCGTTCGAGACAGGGGAGGGGAAGGGGGTGGCATTTACTAGGCTATATGCCTAAGCGCCACCACAAAAAACTCAGGAGGGGGCCACCAACTGAGACCCCCACCGCCCGAGGCCCGCACAGGAGATGTCGACAGAGGCCCCGCACGGGGTCGCTGACCAAGGCCGGGCACAGGGGGCGCCGGATGCCCCGCACAGGGGGCACAGACCGAGGCCCCGCACAGGGGGCACCAGGAGCACCCACGACGGGCCAAACTAAAGGACCCACAAAACGAGATCGCCCTCAGAGCCCCCACAGTGCCGCCCCTCTGGTAGGAGTGCGGCCACGAGGCCCAACAGCCCGTGGCCTAAATTTTTGGCCGCTTGCCGCGAGGGTAGACACCCAAAAATTGAAAGCGGCGGCCCCTGGGCCCGCCCACCCAGTAGGCCACAAAGCTGCAGCCTAAATTATCGGAGGGCCGCCAAAGGCGGTCCCCCGATCGCAGATACCCGGTCACCCGCCTCACAGGCCCAAGGGATATCCCCCCTAGTAGCAACCCCCGAAGGTGGACGGGGCAGGACAGTGTGTCCCAAAAGCACCTAGGCCAGAAGCCTGGTCCTCACCCAGGAAGGGAGGGTGGTTGGTGGAGGAGAACCCCGGAGGGATTGACCACCCCAGGAAGTACACGCACCCCACACCACGTTCAGGGAAGGAGAGGAGGGGGCCCCGTAACTTAGCGATCCAGCGAAGCGTGCAGGTAACGCTCCCAGACAGATCCCCTCGCCACCGAAGTGGGGGGAATGTCAGCCATGAGGAACGCTGCGACTCAGGCCAAGACACGGTTGTATGCGACCTCGCGAGACGTTTAACTCGCAGGACCAGCCCCTAGTCCAGTGGGGCTATGTCGTGGCCGACCTAGCACGTAGCTGCGGTCTGCATGCGCTCACTGGCCAGACTATGGAGACCACTAAATCTTAGTGTCCAGCCCGGCAGTTGATTGTAGATCTCACCAGAGAAAATCCAGGAAAAAAGAAAACAAAAAAATTCCCAGGACTAGAGATCCCAGCAGGGAACTAGATCCTTACTCCTGACTAGGCAGAAAAAAAAAACTGAAGGCCTATAGCAGAGAGGGGGGTGTATACCACCTAGAACAGCCTATAGGCTTAGCCAAGTCTTTTTTTCTGCCTAGTGTCCTACTCCTGTAGGGGCGGTATAACCCTATGGTTCTGAATAATGGAGCACTGTGTCCGTCTATGAACGAAAGAGAAAATCTAATTCGGCTTATTAAGATGATAAAAAAAAAATCATCTTAATAAGCGTATAATGAGTCGTATCGTAATGGTTATAGCATCTACATACTATGGGTTATCTTTAAGTATTTTTTTTCTACTAGTAATGTCGGCGATCAGCGACTTATAGTGGGACTGTGATATTGCAGCAGACAATTTGGACACTGACACTTTTGACATTTTTTGGGGACCAGTGACACCAATACAGTGATCAGTGCTAAAACATATGCACTGTCACTGTACTAATGACACTGGCAGGGGTTAACATCAGGGGCGATGAAAGGGTTAAACGTATGTGTAGGTTGTGCTTACCAACTGTGGGAGGGGGGTGCTTTGACTAGCGGAAGGCAAAGATCCGTGTCCCTGCTGAACATAGGATCCATGCCTTCCCTGACAGAACGGCGATCTGCTTGGTTTACATTCCATTTTGCCAGTATACTGAACAATTGGCAGGTGCCAGTGGACATAGGAGTCCGCAGTACCTGTCTCTGGGCTCCCGCTATGTGCCCATACCCAGATCATGTATATGTACACACACATGATCTGGCACACAAATGCCGCCCTGTAGCAGTAAAACTGCTATGGGGCGGACCTAAAGAGGTTAAATCAGCTTTTGTGTACTAATATTTTAGGTTTGCTAAATGCCAACGATGAACAAAGCAAAATGTGACAGAAACACAAAGCCCCGCTGGTTACCAGCACAACTACAACAATCTTTTTCAATGTAAACCACAGTAAATGTTCCTGTGTCCTCAATTATATTATTATAGAGCAGGCCAAACCAATTCAAGCCATACGATTACTTCTGAAACACATGACTGAGGATGAAAAGAGCAAAACCAGCACATACCAGGTCGCAGGGTCTGTGTGTAGCCCACTCCAATCAAACTGGCATTGTTAACTTTGGCCTAGAAAAAAAAAAAAAAACACACAATTATGTTATCACCAATTATGTACACAATTTGTAGTAGGTTGGGGTTGCAGTTTAAAAAAAAAAAAAAAAGTCTTCACCTCCTGTCCCATGATCCTGAGACACACCTGCTTGGTATATTACAAAGCAAACACTGCCAGGGCTGCAGTAGAAAGGTTGTTATAGAGGTGAACTCTGGAAGCAAGCTTTGCAGTATTGTCTTGGGTCTCCCTGAGTTTTCTCTATCACTCATCTACCATGCATACTTCTGCACCGGGTGAGTGGCCATCTTGGTATAAGCATCACTTTGTTTCCTGCTGTCAGAGTCTCCAAGCAAGGTGAGCAGCATAGTAGTGATATCACTAAAATCTCACTGTAAATCAACACTAGCAATCAGAGAAAAAAGTGCCTTAAGCTTGGTACACATGATGAGAATATGGACGAACGATCGTCCAATTTTTTTTTTTCATGCTAGTCTCATATCAAAAATGAATAGCTTACTAGAGTTATGAAAATTCTCTTAGGAATAGAACTTCCCATAATGATGTATTGTATTCTTTCGTTCCCGAGCATGCGTGGTCTTGGTCACTCAATTTTTTACAAATATTGTTATTGTGTATACTAGGCAATTGGTCTCACATAGAAGGAAATGCAGCTAGGGGACTGTAGGCGCAGGAGTATCCAGGCACACTTACATACCAGCAAGTTTTTAGGGTACTGCTTAAAGGGGCTGTAAAGGTTTTTTGTTTTTTTTTAAATAACAAACATATCATACTTACCTCCACTGTGCAGCTCGTTTTGCACAGAATGGCCCTGATCCTCGTCTTCTGGTGTCCCTTGGCGGCTGTCTCGGCTCCTCTCCCAAAGGGTTTAGCTTGCAGGCGCGCTCCTGTGATACAGTCGCGGCTATAGCCGCCGACTATATTACTCGCCCCCCCCGGAAGGGGGGTTCTGGGGGGCAGCAAAGAAGGTTCTTCACGTTAATGCATAGAATGCATTAAGGTGAAAAAACATGTACCTTTACAACCCTTTTAAGGGTGTTGTAAAGTCTCAAGGTTTTTCACCTTAATACATTCTATGCATTAAGGTGAAGAACCTTCTTTGCTGCCCCCCAGAATCCCCTTTTTCTTACCTAAACCCGTCCGTTCCAGCGACACGCACGAGCCCAGCAGCTCCAGCCGCTGTCTCCTTCCTCTCTGGATAGATTGTTAGCAGCAGGAGACATTGGCTGGACAATGTCAATCAAATCCAGGGACACGAGAGCAGGGGGCGGGAATGAGTCCTGCTGTCTGTGTCAATAGACGCAGCAGCTGGATTCGTGAGCCCCCCCCGCACAGGTGCCCCCAGGGAAATCGGCCCTCCGCGACCAGGGCACCCCAGAAGAAGATCGGGGTTGTTCTGTGCAAAACCCTTGCATGTTTGTTAAAGAAAAATAAATAAAAACCCAAAACACACATGTACCCTTACAATGACTTTAAGCACAATAACATTTTTAGATGTCCTCAATAAACAGAACAAACCTTCACTTTTTAAGTTCAGTTCCACTTAAAGCTGCTTAAAAAGCAGTAGCTCCCCTGCAATCCAGCAAAAAAAAAAAAAAAAAAAAATAGTACTTAAAGTGGAAGTTTTGTGAAAATCTAAGGAAGGCTAAACTTACTCCCACCCCCATTTTAAGACTATTCTAACCTTGTAAGAAAAAGATCTGTATACTTACCTATTCTGACGCTGCTACAGTCACATAATCAGTGTAGGGGAGGGACAGCCGAAAATGAATGCCCCATAGTAAGCCTATGGGTGACATCTTCTCCCAAGCAAGTTCAGTCATTGTTGGTATCTCCTCTACATGGAAGCCGGCCGCTGAAGAGATCATGTGACCGGACCAGAGAGGCACCAGAATAGGTAGGTATTCAGATCTATTCTTTACAGGGTTAGATAGAATAGTCTTAGAATAAGGGTGGGAGTAGGTAAACATTTCAATAATGAAGCAACCCCAGATGCACTGGAGTTCTAAAATCACTACCCTCCCATTTTTCAGCCAAGAACCGGACAGCAAAGTTAGGCAGCAACTAAATGCGAAGTCCTGGACTTAGAAAACCACAAAGTAGCTTATTCTAGA
Source organism: Aquarana catesbeiana (assembly GCF_042186555.1). Taxonomy (NCBI): domain Eukaryota; kingdom Metazoa; phylum Chordata; class Amphibia; order Anura; family Ranidae; genus Aquarana; species Aquarana catesbeiana. The sequence goes on along the minus strand of NC_133326.1, from coordinate 619,934,136 downwards.
GATGTCAATATTGAAACTGCAAGCTTGAAGGATTATAGGAAATGGCAGTAGCCACACAAAGTGAATAGGATACTTACAGAGAGGGTGGTGTTTGAATCCAGCTGGTACTTGGCTCCAATGCCAAAGCGTGTGTTGTTGCTACCTGCACTCCATGCCAGGCTCACAGAGGTCTCCACATCCTTATTGACCTTTTGATAGATAGATCCTCCAAACTCAGTGCCGTCATTCCTGGGTGACGAAGAACCAGAGGACTGTCATACAGCACAGACATTACAACTGAACTACAAAAGGTTCAAGCCCTATCGCACAGCAGTGTTCACGTGCAGCAGTAAATAACACTCACACATTTGTATGAAGTTGGAAGTCTCCTGCCATGAAGCCCAGGGCAAAGTTATTCTGTGCCAATCTGGATTTGGCAGTGTCAAAGGACATCTGATAGCCAGCCAGCCAGCCTTGGTAACCCAGGACTCCCCAGCCAGTGATGGTAGGACCAGCCAGGTCCAGGTCAACATCCATTCCCAGATTAGCATAATCTCTCTTGTAGGAGGTCTTCAGCTTAGCACTCTTCTTACTGGAACACACAAAACAGTTAACTAGATTGCACATTGCCTGTACCTGCTCACAACACAGGCAGCCATTGTGTAGAATAAGAAACTCTGTATGACCCTGTGACACAATCAGGTATAAATATACATCGATTCTAAACACCACCCGCCTCCTACATGCAAGTTCATGTTCCCTTCAATGTATTTTGGTCATTAAACAAAGAAGAGAAAATACTCTATCTTCTTACCTTCAAAAAAAAAAAAAAAAAAACACAAGTTGAAACTTTTTTCCAATAAGTCGGATACAAATAACGCAACTCACTCGCATTCAATGATTTTTTTCCCTTTTCTTTTTTATTTATTTTTTTAAATAAAATTTCCTCCATGGAGCTTTCTTTTGAAATTGTCCCCTGGCTGTGCTGCTACATTCCTATTCTCTGTGTGCCCCCTGTTCTGTCAGGACCTGTGAAGTCCTGTAGGAGTATCCTCACCGTGCCCCTGCATTGTACTGTAACTCTACATGCAGCTATTCAGAGCACCGCACATACAGCCAGAGCAGGCGAAAGACACTGAGCAAAAAGTCATGCCTCTCGTCATCTTACATAGCAGTGATTGACAGTGGCATTGTGTCCCTCCAACACTGGCAGTGTGTGTACGTTCTGTACAGATGCATGTAGAGTTGAAGAAAAGATGTTGAGGAGAGTCCTACAGGACTCCATAGTTCCCAGTGGCATGTATAACAGCAATATAACAGTTCGATCGAGAAAAATTGCAAAAGTAGGCTCTAAAGAAGACCTTCATCAAAAAAAAAAAAAAAAACACACATCAAATGCATATAAGTTGTATTTGTATTTGATATAGGAAAAAATGACTATTAACACTCTGAATTCAAGCAAATATTTCATTTCAGCAGCAAAACAGCTTCCCCATATTTCTGGAGGTGACAAACACATCTGAAGGAAGATCATGTATTTGTTGCTCTCAGCAAGCTGATTCTTCCTTCCATAACAAAATGATAAGAGAGAGACATTGACAGGAGACACTTACATACAGAATCAGAATTTTTCTTGTCATTTTAAAAAAATTTCCATGCCCCGCAAGCATACACCTAACCAAAAACAGCATACATACCGTAATACATACTGTAACTCCCAATTAATTTATTATTATTACACAAGACCTCTAGCATTCAAGAGCCACAGAGATCGAGGAAAGACGCTATTTCGCATCCTGGTAGTAAGAGTCAATATTTCTATATCACCTACCAGACGGTAGCAATGTATACAGAGCATTACCAGGATGTGAAGTGTTTTCCAATATATTAATCACTCTCCGAAGACAACTCCCCTCCCCCAGTTCATGGTACATTAATACATGGTAGACTAATTCCTGCAATAATCTTCTGTGCAGTTTTTATTACCCTCTGCAGGGCATTTCTGTCATGGATCGTGCATGATCCTTGCCACAAAGAAATTTGATATGTTAGCACACTTTCAATGGCAGCTTTATAGAAGCTAAAAAAGGACCTACTCTGAAAAGCCTGCCCTCCATGGCTTTCTCAAAAAGTACAGTTTCTGATGAGCCTTGCCTACCAGATGATATATGCCCTTTCCATGACAGGTCCTCCCAGATTATTGTTCCCAGGAGGCAGAACTCCTCTACCCTCTCAACCTTCATCCCATTTATCACCACTGGCTCATAGCCAATCTCCCGTACTTTCCTAAAATCAATAATAATCTTCTTTGTCTTTGCTACATTAAATTGTAAGTTTTTCTCTTTGCACCAGCCAACTAGATTTTCAATATCCTGGCGTATGCAGGCTCGTCACCGCACCTTATTTTCCCCAATAACGTAGTGTCATCTGCAATTTTAATACAGAGTCCACCTCAGAGTGAGAAACACAATCATAAGGGTATAAAGTAAACAGAAAGGGGCTTAGCACACATCTGTGGCACCCCTGTACTAAGGGACAGCATTGATGAGTAACAATTACCAACTTTTACCCTCTACTGCCTATCAGCCAGGAAATCCAAAATCCAGTGACAAAGCATTGGGCTCAATCCCAAAAAGTTGAGCTTAGCAACAAGTTTCGTTGGCAAAATCATATTAAATGCAGAACTAAAATCAATAAAAAAGAGCATGCAGGCATAACTATTCTTATTTTCCAAACTCGACAACACAGAATACAAGGCCATTGCAATGGCATCCTCTGTAGATCTATTTTCCCTAAAAGCAAATTGGTACCCATCTAATCCTGGGTGAATATGCTGTTTAATATGATGTAATGTTAATATCTCGAAGCACTTCATTACAATGGGAGTCAGGGCCACAGGGCGATAATCATTAAGGCAGGTAATACTGAATTTGTTTGGAGTTGGAACAATTATTGATAATTTCAAGGTCACCACCCCCTGCTTTAAAGAAACATTAGAGCCCCTTCACACTGAAAGCACCCGGGCGCGGCGGTAAATCATCATTTTAGCGGCGCTATTCGGCCGCTAGTGGGGCGGTTTTAACCCCCGTTAGTGGCCGAAAAAGGATTAAATCCGCCCGCAAAACGCCGCTACAGCGGCGCTGCCCGTTGATTTCAAATGGTTGATTTTTTTCTTGATATAACCTGTAGATGACTGAATAGTCTTCCACATGGTCCTAGCACTAGTGGTTTCCAGATCGGTCTCCAATCCTAAAGTGGTTGTAAAGTTAGAAGGTTGTTTATCTTAATGCATTAAGATAAAAAGCCTTTTGTGTGCAGCAGCCCCCCTAAGGCTCGATTCACACCTATGCATGTTGCTTTTGAGCGTTTTTGGAGGGTTTTTTTTCATGCTTGCCACGTTTTTGAGCAGCGTTTTTGTAGCGTTTTTGCGGCGTTTTTGCCGCGATTTGCGGTTTTTTTTTTTTGTTTTTTTTTTTTTCATTTTTTTTTACAGTCTTAAAAAAAAATTACAAAAAAAAAAAAAAACGGCAAAAACGCACCAAAAACGCTGCAAAAACGGTGCAAAAACGGTGCACTTGCGTTTTTGATGCTTGTCCATTGAAATCCATTACATGCAAAACGCTGCTTTTTGCATGAAAAAAAGTCCCTGACCCTTTCCAAAAACGCAGAGGTACAAAAAGGCATTGATGTGAACATGTTCCATAGGATCCCATGTTAAAAAATTCCCATGCATTTCTGCAAAATGCATCAAAAAACGCGCTAGTGTGAATGGAGCCTTATACTTACCTAAGCCCAATCTCTGTCCACGAGTGTCCTGGCCCTCCGAGACACTCCCTCCTGATTGGCTGAGACACAGCAGCAGCGCCATTGGCTCCCGCTGCTATCAAAGTCAGCTAGCCAATCAGGAGAGAAAAGGGGCGGGGCCAGGGCACTGTGACTCGGGTTGGGTGACCCCATAGCAAGATCCTTGCTGAGGGGGCACGCAACAGGAGGGAGGGGCCACGCGCACAAAAGAGGGACCCGAGAAGAGGAGGATTGGGGCTGCTCTGTGCAAAACCACTGCACAAAGCATGCAAGTATGACATGTTTGTTAATTTTATAGAAAAACAAAAAAAAAAAAAACAAAAAAAAAAAAACTTTACAATCAGTTTAATTTATACCTTTCTTAGCCTCCCTAATCCCTACTCTTAACCTTCTCCTTGCTGCCCTAGATGCCTCCCTATCATCCGATATAAAAGACAGTATTCCTGATCTGAAGTGCCACTCACCCAGTATTGGGTACGAACGCAGTATCCAGTGCCAGCTTCAGACCCTTGGCCAACTGTATAAATACAAAAAAAAAAAAAAAAAAAGGCAAGAAAGACATTAACCCTTTGCACTCATGTAACACTTTTCTACTCTGTAAACAGACGTGTTGTAGCTCACCTTGTCTTCCAGGGACACTTCAGTCCCCAGGGTGTTGTCTGTGTTCCACTTCTGGGTAAAGGTGATCCCTGCCTCTTGCAGTTTGTACTTGGTTTCCAAGTTTCCAGATGCTTTCCCTGTGTCAGTGTTTGAAGAGCCACTGCTGGTAAACTCCTAGAAATATAAGACGACAAGGCAGGTGTTACAGGTGACTGACCTGCATCCATTTCTGCAGGCACTTTGAAAACAGTCCACTACAATCACCTGATATAAAGCAGACTTCCCACATTTATCCACTAGTGAATGTGTAAAAACAATACAGGGGTCATTAGAGCAATAATGAGTAAGTTAAAGAAATGTTACAGCATGCTGAGAAATGTCTGTCCGATAGGACAATCACTTGCACAAATAGTAGCTGGCTGTAAATGTAGACAGCAAAATGTACTAAAACTGGAAGAGAAACTATTCCATCTATAAAGAAAAAATAAGTTATCTTGGCTGCTGCAGGGCCTCAGTGCTTTTTTACTCTGCAAAACAAACAGCTTATACAATCAAAGCAGTGCTTTGAGCAATGATATTCTAACATATCCAACTATAGTAACCAACAGAAACTATTACTTACCTGACTGCAGTAAACTACAATCTGGATACTATTGGCTGTTGCCAATGCAACCCATGACCATCTTCACTGACTACTTTCAAAATCTGCATGTATCTGTAACCCAACTCTACTGGCAGAGTTTGTACTTCCAACTATAACGGATGCCAGCTTGTACCCCTGACATGTTGTAAGAGAGCTGCCACAATATAGGGGACTTGTTATTAGGATACCCACAAGTCCTCTGTGCACAGTTATAGCGGTAGCGGAAAAATGTAAGTGGAAAACCCTGTACCCTTACTAAAAACAAGGGATTTTTTGTCTTACCATCTGTAGGTGTCCCAGGCAGCATGGAAAGGAGGAGAAGAGTTCATATTACAAATAAAACATATTGACAGACATACATAGAATGGTATATAAATATCCACGGAGCTACTTACAACCCCACTGGAGGACTTCGTCTTCAGCTCCAACTTCACAAGACCGAACCCTACAATAGAAAGTCATCACAACAGACGTTAATTTGTCTTTTGACTCTGTAACTACTCATTGAACTACAACCCAATGAGCTGGTCATTGTAGCTTCAGGTCTCAGTTCCATTTCAATAGTGGTACATGAACACATGCAAGTATGCACTTAAAGTGATTCTAAAGGGTTTTTTTTTTTTGTTTTGTTTTTTATAACAAACATGTTATACTTACCTGCTCTGTGAAGAGGTTTTGTACAGAGCAGCCCAGATCCTCCTCTTCTCAGGTCCCTCGTCGGCACTCGTGGCTCCTCCCCTTTGACCAGAGCCCCAATACCAAGCCACTTGCTATGGGGGCACTGGTGCGTGCTCGCTTCCGAGCCCTGCTTTATGCGTTCATAAGACATACATAGCCGTGTTTTGGCCCCACCCCCACTCTTTCCTCACTGGCTTACTGCCTGCAATTAACAACAGTGTGAGCCAATGGCTCCTGCTGCCTTGTCTCAGCTAAGAGAGAGAGACCAGGGACAGCCGAGGCTCCTGTGCACACCGCTGGATTGAGGGGGGGCTCAGGTGAGTATTAGGGGGGCTGTGGGAGGAGCAGCACACAAAAGATTTTTTACCTTCATGCATTAACCACTTGCCGACCGCCTCCTGTACATATACGTTGGCAGCTTAAAGATGGATATCTCGGTAATGGCAGCAGCTGCTGCCACAACCGAGTTATTCATCTTTAGAGCCGGCAGTCCTGTTTACGATAATGGTGGTCTCCCCCCCCTACCGCCGCTCTCCCGCGCCCTCCGCCGCTTACCGGAGCTGGCGGCGGCGGAAACAATCGGGACCTGTCCGTGGCTGGGTATGGAGACGAGTGAGGGGAAGATGGCCCCCACCCGTCTCCATGATAGCAGGGCGGAAGCGATGTCAAAACGTCAGTTCCGCCCATACGTCTTAAAGGCACATTTTTTTGTTGTCATTTTTCAAATGACAACTTTTTTTTTTTTTTTTTTTTGCATTTAAGTCCAAATATGAGATCTGAGGTCTTTTTGACCCCAGATCTCATATTTAAGAGGACCTGTCATTCCTTGTAATAGGAATAAAAGTGACCCAATTTAAAAAAAAAAAAAAAAAAGTGAAAAAAAAAAATAAAATCAAGTAAAATAAATTAAAAAAAATATTTTTTTTTTAAAGCGCCCAGTCCCGATGAGCTCGCATGCAGAAGCGAACGCATACGTGAGTAGCGCCCGCATATGAAAACGGTGGTCAAACCACACATGTGAGGTATCGCCACAATCATTAGAGCGAAAACAATAATTCCAGCCCTAGACCTCCTCTGTAACGTCAAAAATGCAACCTGTAGAATTTTTTAAATGTCACCTATGGAGATTTTTAAAGGGTAAAAGTTTGACGCCATTCCACAAGTTAGCCATTTGAAGCGTGAGATGTTGGTTATTAATTTACTCGGCGTAACATTATCTTTCACAATATAAAAAAAATTGGGCTAACTTTACTGTTGTCTTATTTTTTAATTAAAAAAAGTGAATTTTTTCCAAAAAAAGTGCGCTTGTAAGACCGCTGCGCAAATACAATGTGACAAAAAGTATTGCAATGACCGCCATTTTATTCTCTAGGATGTTATAAAAAAAAAAAAACATGTAATGTTTGGGGGTTCTAAGTAATTTTCTAGCAAAAAATTGACAGTTACTTACCGATAACTGTTTTTCTAGGATATCTTCCAGGACGGCATAACCTGAGAGATGACTGGTCCACCTGACAGGAAACACAATCAGCATACAAGGTTAAAAGGCCCCTCCCTTCCCCCTGCACCTCAGTTCTCCCAAAGTAATAGGTTATCCGGGTGACAGAGAGAAACTCTTCCCGTAGTACTTATATTAAAACATGGGTGGGAAGTAGGCCTGCCGTCCTGGAAGATATCCTAGAAAAACAGTTATCGGTAAGTAACTGTCAACTTTCTCTAGTCATCTTCCAGGACGGCATAACCTGAGAGGATGGACAAGGAGTTCAAGGCCTACCTCAGGGCGGGACCACCGCTTGTAGCACCTTCCTTCCAAATGTCAGATCCTGGGGCGACAGCAGTTCCACTCTATAATGTTTCAAAAAGGTATCCTGCTTCGCCCAAGTGGCTGTGCGACAGACCTGTTCTATCGAGGCCCAGCTCTCTCTGCCCAGGAGGCCACCAAGGATCTTGTTGAGTGGGCCTTAAGGTTCCCTGGTACTGGGGAACCGGTCTGCTCATAGGCCAATGTTATTGTCTGCCTAATCCACCTAGCCACAGTAGATTTAGACGCCTGCCCTCCCTTTCTAGGGGCGCTAAATAAAACTAAAAGATGATTCGACTTTCTGTAGTCCTTTACTCTATCTAGATATGTCAATAAACATTTCCTGACATCTAATAAATTAAATTTCCTCTCCTTCTCATTTTTAGGATTATCACAGAAGGAGGGTAAAGTGATCTCCTGAGATCTATTAAACTTAGATGCGACCTTGGGAAGATATAGTGGGTCCTGTCTAAGAACCACTCTATCCTCCAGAATCAACAGAAAAGGCTCCTTCACTGACAGGGCCTGTAGGTCGCTCACCCTTCTGGCCGTGGTTATGGCCAACAGAAACGCTAACTTAAGAGTCAAAAACTTAACTGAAATCTCTTGCGCTGGTTCGAAGGGCGCTTTCGTCAGCGCCTCCAAAACCAGAGATAAATTCCATGGAGGAAATACATTCATTCTGACAGGGGTTACCCTCTCCCTTGCCAGAAGAAATCTCTTAATCAGAGGTTCTACTGCGAGCCTCTGATCCAAAAATACAGATAACGCTGCTATCTGTACTCTCAAGGTGTTCGGGGAAATCCCCTGATCCACCCCTGCTTGCAAAAATTCCAGTACCACTGGTACTGAAGGGTAAGACACCTCCTTATCACGGCACCACTATGAGAAGCAATTCCACACCTTGGAGTAGATTCTCCTGGTGACCAGCTTCCTGCTGCCCAAGAGGGTCTCAATTACCCTATCAGAGCACCCCTTACCCCTAAGGATCTCCTCCTCAAGAACCATGCCGTCAGTTTGAGGAATCCCGGGTCGGGGTGGAGGACTGGCCCATGTAGGAGAAGATCTTGTCTGATTGGAAGACGGAGCGGAGGAGAAATTGACCACTTTTTCAGAGTGGCAAACCAGGTCCTTTTTGGCCACCATGGGGCTATAAGGATCAGTCCGCAATCTGAGCGGGCCAATTTTTGTAAGACCCGTGGTATTAAGACTAGTGGGGGAAAAGCGTATGCTAGATGGAAGTCCCAGTCCTGAGACAGAGCGTCCACTCCCTGGGATCCCCCTTCTCTGTTGAGAGAGAAAAAACGATCCACTTTTTTGTTCCCTCTGTGGGCAAAAAGATCTATATCCGGAGTCCCGAACATCTGACTTATCTGGAGAAAGACCTCCTGATTTAACTCCCATTCCCCTTGAAGGATGGGTTGCCGGCTTAAGAAGTCTGCCACCACATTGGCGGTTCCTCTTATGTGAACCGCCGATATGGACTGAAGATTCTCTTCGGCCCAGTTTAAGATGTTCAGGACTAGACTCAGTAGTTTCCTGGATCTGGTGCCCCCCTGACGATTCAGGTAAGAGACCGTTGTCACATTGTCTGACAGGACTTGGATCTCAAAGCCCTGAATCCTGTCTCCAAAGGATACTAACGCCTGGCCCACCGCCAAGAGTTCTCTGTGGTTGGAGAATGCCCCTGCCTGAGAAGGCGTCCAGGCCCCCTGTGCCTGGATGTCCCCCAGGTGAGCGCCCCAAGCGCTTGCATCGGTACTGATTCTTGTGGGATTCCACTGGTCCCAGGGTAAGCCCACCCTGAGCTTGTCCTGATCCAGCCACCAATCTAGGGAGGTCCTTACTCTTGTTGGAATAGACACCCTTGCATCCAATGACTCTCTCCTTTTGTCCCAGGAGGACAAAAGGAAGAACTGCAGCTCCCTGGAGTGGAGCTGAGCCCAAGGAACCGCTGGAATACACAAGGTCATCAGACCTAGGACCCTCATGATATGCCTGCGAGAGCACTCCCTGGTTTCTTTTAAAGAGGATACTGCTGTAACCACCTTTAATCGTTTTTCCTCTGGAAGAAACAGTTTCTGAACCTCTGTATCCACCAGATATCCCAGGAACACTTTTATTTGGGACGGTGCCAGAGAAGATTTTTCTCTGTTTACTATCCAGCCCAAGGACTCCAGAGTGAAAATCACTCTGCCTACGTCTATCTCCACCTGCTCTAGGGATTGCCCGTATACCAAAAGGTCGTCTAGGTAGGGTATAAGGGACACCCCCTGTAGGTGTAGGTAAGCTACAACCTCCGCCAGGACCTTTGTGAAGATCCTTGGGCTTGCAGCTAATCCAAAAGGGAAGAGCTTGGAATTGCCAATGCTGAATCCCTTCGCTCGTAAGGACTGCGAATCTCAGCAGGGACTGGTGTTCCCTGGTGATCGGGATATGAAGGTAAGCATCCCTTAGATCTATCGTGGCTAAGAACGCACCCCTTAATATATGCCTGCGCACCGTGTATATACTCTCCATCCGGAAGCTCTTTTGTCGCAAAAACCTGTTCAACTTCCTGAGATTTAATATCAGGCGAAATTTCCCTGACGGTTTTTGAACGACAAATACATGGGAGTAAAACCCTTGGTAAAGCTCTTCCGGTGGAACGGGGATGATCACCTCCTGGAACACCAATCCCTGCAAGCTGTCCAACAGCCCCGCAGCTTTTGAAGTTTCCTTGGGGAGACGGGTCAGAAAAAAGTTTTGAGGGGGGAGGGGAGAGAAGCTCCAACCGATATCCCTCTGTTACAATCTGCAAGATATAGGGGCTTTCGGAGATTCTCTTCCACTGAGGGACAAAGTGGGATAATCTCCCCCCTACCCTGATGCTGGCGTCACTTAGACTGCTTGGTGGCGTCTTTAGGTCCAGAAAAGAGCAGACTACCTTTTTGTGCGCTCTTTCCCTTTCCCTTTCCCCACCTCCTATTCGCATCCTTTTTTCCTTTAAATTGACCCTGGTTAACAGAGGGACGAAAAAACTTCCTGCCCCTTGCTCCTTTAGCTTTGACCGGGAACTTTTTTCCCCTTTTCTGCTGACCTTGACAGCACCTGATCCAGGCCAGGTCGAAAGAGTTGTGAACCTTCAAAGGGCAAACCACATAGCCTTGATCTAGACATATGGTCCCCTTCCCATGATTTGACCCAGACTGCCCTTCTTGCGGAGTTAAGGAGGGCCGCAGATTTGGCTGTGTTCCTGACAGACTCCACAGCCGCATCTGCCAAATATGCCACAGCCTTACCTATTATTTCTAACGAGTCTGTGATTTCTTTGGAATCACTGCCTTTAGAAACATGGTTAGAAAGTCTGCCTAACCATGCGTCCACGTTTCTTGCCACGCATGCTGATGCCAAAGCAGGAGCCATGGCAGCCGCATTGGAATCCCATGCTCTGCGCAAAAGCACCTCCGCCCTTCTGTCCATTTGGTCTTTTAGGTTCCCTGAATCCTCAAAAGACAAGTCAGATTTTTTAGAAACCTGCGACAGGGCTGCGTCTAACTTAGGGGTTTTAAAGAATTTCTGCTCTTCTTCCTCCCCAAAAGGAAACCTTCTCTTCCAAGTTTTGAGTCTAAGAACCTTTCTTTCCGGGTCTTTCCACTCTCTCAAAATCACCTCCTTTAGAGCCTGATGAACTGGGAACACCCTGGACTGAGGCTTTCCCAAACCCCTGTACATCTTGTCCCGGGCCGACACCTGAACCGGAGGTTCTGGGATATCCTCAGAGGCATAGATCGCCCTAAGTAACTGCCCCATGTCTTCCACGGGAACGAGGTGGCTACTAGCTCTAGGACTGTCACTATCCTGGCTGTCAGCGTCTGTGTCTACACCTTCCTCTAATGAGTCCTCCTCTGGGTCCTCAAACTCCTCAACTCCCGAAGTGACAGAGGAAGGGGGTCCTTGCAAGGTTTTCTGACACCTGTCTGAAAAACCTTCCTGAGAGGAAGTGCCTTCTCTAGAGGACAGGATTTCTCTATCCTCCGCTTTAGGTGCTATAGCAGTCTTAATAGACTGGAGGGTAGAAAGCATCTCTGACTGTACCGCAAGGAAGTCCCTCATAACCTGTGAGGTTTCCTTACTAGACAGTTTTTGTATGCACCTATAGCAAAAAGGTTTCCCATGGTCCTGTGGGAGCTTATCATTACAATTCCCACATCTTTTTGACCTGGGAGGAGGGGGATTTTTGCCCTTCATCTTGTGAGCCCCTTGAGCAGAGCTGCCAGGATCTAGGGAGACAAAAAAGACAAAGTCCAAACTTTAACCAGTTTCCTAAGACTTTTTGTCTGTGTCTCTCTCTCACTCCCCCCCTATGGTGTAGGTAAGACCCCTCTTACTTCACCACAAAAAACGGAAGAGGACTCACCACCACTGGCCTCTTCCTGGGCTAAGGTTGCAGCTGTTACCTCCTCTCCATCCATATCTGCTGCTTTGTGAGGTTTTCCGACCTCAAGAGAGGAGTATCGTGAGGCCTCCTGCTTTTCCCTGGAGCGCTGAGTGTCTTCTCCTATACACCGATGATCGGCGCCATTTTGTTGGAGAGCCGCTGTCTGAGGGAGGATTTTGGCCTCTAGTGTCCGAATCCGCCATTTTGGCATAGACCGGAAGTCGGAAGTTACAGTGCCCGGAACCGGAAATGCCGCCATCTTACTCCACCCTGGGAAGCCTGCTCCATACACAGGAGCTTCAGCATTCCCTATGAAGTCCAGGACCTCCACCAGCCCCACAAGGCACCAAGGTACCGACCTGGCTGGCGTCCTCTACCCCCTCTGTGGCCTAGACACCAGCCTGAGCTCCAGATCCTTCATCACCTCCGTACCTGACTGGGTGGAAGGAAAAAGCATGAGGTATATGCTCACAGGAGTTCCGGGCTACCCCTCTGTACCCGGGAGGCTCCTTGCCGGGGAAGACTCTCTCCCCCGGCCATTGGGGAGACCCCCTGAGAAGGACAGGGCCATGGCTGGACCCGCCACCCTCCCCGGCTTTGGCGTCCAGCCCTCGGGGGGGGGACCATCCGCTCCTAGCTTCAGGTCTGAGAAAAAACAACAAACGTTTCGCTGCCGGGAAACACAATCAAGAACTGAGGTGCAGGGGGAAGGGAGGGGCCTTTTAACCTTGTATGTTGATTGTGTTTCCTGTCAGGTGGACCAGTCATCTCTCAGGTTATGCCGTCCTGGAAGATGACTAGAGAAAAACTTGTTTTTAACTTGTAAACACTGAGTCTGAAAAAGAGGCCTGGTCTTTAAGTGGTTAAAAAAACCTTTAGTCTTTACAACCACTTTAAATACTAAAGGTCCCCCCTGCACTGCTGTGTATAGATTGTTGCTATCAACTGCAACCTTGGTGTAAGGGTTGGGATCAGACAACACAGTGGTGATTTAGGGACCTTAGATTGTAAGCTCCTTGTGGGTAGAGACAGATTTGAATGTACAATATATATGTGTAAAGTGCTGCATAAATTGATGGTAAATAAATTATAAATGAATGTCCGTACTGATTTGACAAAAAAAAAAAAAAAAAAGTTTGACTAGGCAAGCTACTCAAAGCATAGGTGAAGATAGAAAGATTCTAACAGCAGCCCAAAAAGCAAAAAAAATGTAATATAGCAATATGCTAGCTGACTATAGGCACTTCACAATGAAAAGACTTACCATAGCCTTTGTTAAAAACATCACGGGCTGCCTTGCCCAGGTCTGCATAGTTGGGTGGTACGGCCATGACTCTGTAAAAAGAAATAATTACAGTTAACTGACTTTTCTCTTTACCTGTTCTCGCACCTTTCTTCTATTTTTCACTATAGAAAGATATCCAAACAGGACTAATAGAGAGAAGGATGTAACCTTATGTTTACTCTATCACACCAAGGCCTCTACCCCCTTCAACAGCCTGAAGTTGCAGCAAAAGTTGTCACCCCCCCCTCTATTTGTACTGGTGGCCACTGTTGCTGGTACTGGAAGGGAAACCTAAAATTCTGCCTCATCACTAGAACAGGAACACAGATTGCAGAATAATGCTGAAAGGAGTTTTAACGATTCTCTACTCCAGTCTTTCTTAAAGGGGTTGTAAACCCTCATGGTTTTTCACCTTAATGCATTCTATGCATTAAGGTGAAAAACCTTCTGTAGTGCTGCTGCAGCCCCACCGAGCCCCCATTTTACTTACCTGAACCTAATCTTTCTCTGGCCGGGAACGAGCACACCAGCTAGCTGGTGTCTCGTGTCCTGATTGGATAAGTTGATAGCAGCGGAGCCATTGGCTCCCGCTGCTGTCAATCAAATCCAATGACACGGGCGCCGGGGCCGAGACCTGCATTCTGTGTGAATGGACGCAGAAGCAGGACTCGGGGAGCGTGCCCACACGGGTGTCCACCTTAGAAGAGCCTTCTCCAACGTGGGCACTTGATGCGGGGAGGAGTCACTAGCGTCGCCAGGGGACCGCAGAAGCGGCGGATCGGGGCCATACTGTGCAAAATGAACTGCACAATGGAGGCAAGTATAACATGTTTGTTATTTATAAAAAAAAATACAACCTTTAACGTTTTTAATATGGAGGAACACTTGAAATAAATTTAAGGTCTCAGGAAACACCTTTCAATCATTACATCTACATCTCAGGGCACAATAGCATGTTGTAGGCCTAAAAAAAATAAATAAATATGGTATACTTGGAGTTAGACCTCATGTACACAAATGCTTAGTAGGTCCTGTGTGCTGAGATGTAAAATCTTCAGCATTTTCATGGCACCCGAGGACCATGTTTCTGCTTTGATGTTTACCTGCGTATGCACATATGGCTCTTCTCTCTTAACATGAATATGCCATGTTTCAGGAAGACGTGCCATAAGCACATGTGCAAGTTAGCGCTGATGCAGAATTCATCAGCGTTTACCAAAGTATGGCTGTATACAGCCTTTTTGCTGTATGGAAAACAGAAGACTGAAAATCTAAAAAATAAATAAAAACCGTAGAGGTAATCAAATGCCACCAAAAGAAAGCTCTATTTGTGGGGGAAAAAAAAGGGCGTAGATTTTGTTTGGGTACAGCTTTGCACGACTGCGCAACTGTCAGCTAAAGTAACGTGGTGCTGTATCACAAAAAATAACCTGGTCATTAAAGGGGTAAAAATTCCGGGGCTAAAGTGGTTAAAGTAATGGGGACTGCTCTGTAAAGGGGGCACTGTAATGTAAAGGGGGGCTGTGATATAAAGGGGACTGCACTGTAAAGGGGCACTGTAATGATTACAGTGCAGTCCCCTTTATATTATAGTGCCCCTAGCAATCACAGCAGCCCTGCAGTCTGCCCCTCTTTCTTCTCCAGCATCCCACATCTCTAATCTCTGCCCTGTGCAGACCGCAGTCGGCGCTCACCTCCTGCTATGAGGCCCGGTCATCAACAGACCATGGTTGGGGACTCCTTTGTTAAAAGGATGCTTAAAATTAACATAATTACTGGCCAGATTACCAAGTAAAAATTAAGAAAAAGCTGGAAAAAAAAGAAAACAAATGCAGCCACCACATCCAATTATTGGTAAGCTGCATAATAATACATTTTTACTTTTAGGTTTAATACCACTTTAATCGCTCATTGCTGAAACTAACCATTAACTGCTAACCACAGTTTAGTGAACGGAATATCAGAACTCACAAAAGGCTTCGCCTATCATTTACCCAACTAAGAACAGACTCTACTAGCAATCAGTCGGTGTCTTCCATCCAGAAAGCCTTACCAACAAGGAAAGGCAGAAGCAGCTGACTGGTTTTATTCAGGATGCCCAAAATGTCTGCCTCTCCTCCACAGAGGTGACCTGTCTACGGTGATGGAGAATTTATCTTCCCCATCTCCTAAAAAATATTTCTCATACGATCAACAGGCATAGCTGTGCATGTAAATGGCAGGTGCTGAAAGCTGTAGTCACATGACCACTTAAACTAATGGCATTCAGTGACAGACCACGGCTTCCATTGTACAGATATGTTATCCCTCCTCACCACATGAGATAGTCTGGAATAAGCCTCTTATTTTTTGATGATCTAATCCATTTAAAAGATCAGAGTCCACTCAGCAGGCATACAGTAAAATTCCTACACAAAACTGACCAGAGGAAATATGGCCTCATTCACCATTAACAGCTCCGAGAGGTCTGCCTGTGCTCCTCACTGCAGCCAACCAGACTCACACTTTAACCACTTGTGCTCTCGAAGGTTTTACCCCCTCCCTGTCCAGGCCATTTTTTGCGACTCGCCACTGCTTTAGTCTAACTGACAATTGCACGGTCGTGCAATGCTGTACCCAAAGAAAATGTTTGTGTTTTTTCCCCACAAATAGAGCTTTCTTTTGGAGGTATTTGATCACCTCTGCGGTTTTTATTTTTTGCGCTATAAACAAAAAAAAAAAATTATATTATATAATATTATATATATATATATATATATATATATATATATATATATATATATATATATATATATATATATATATATATATACACACACACACACACACGCACATATACATATATATACACACACACACACACACACACACACACACACACCAATGTGTATTCTGCTATAAGTTTTTGGTAAAAAAAAAAAAAATCCCAATAAGTGTATATTGATTGGTTTGCACAAAAGTTATAGCGTCTACAAACTATGGGATATTTTTATTTATCTACTAGTAATTGCGGCGATCAGCTACTGCAATATTGCAGCAGACAAATTAGACACTTGACACTTTTTGGGGACCAGTGACACTAATGCAGTGATCACTGCTAAAAAAATATGCACTGTCACTGTACTAATGACACTGGCAGGGAAAGGGTTAACATTAGGGGCTATCAAAGGGTTAAATGTATGCCTAGGTTGTGCTTACTAACTGTGGGGGAGGTGCTTTGACTAGGGGAGGCCAGAGATCCGTGTTCCTGCTTAGCAAAAACACAGGATCAAAGCCTTTCCCGCTGACAGAACGACAATCTGCCTTGTTTACATATACAGACCGCCGTTCTGCTTGTGTCCCAAACGATCGGCGGGTCTCAGCGGACTCGATGTTTGGCTCTCGCTGTGTCCAATCACAGCTGGAGTGGGTGGCCGGTGGCGCATGAGCCCCAGACCAAGAAGTGTCAGCTCACATACTAGGTACGTGATCTGGCACAGAGCGGTCACCCTGCTGCAATAAATGTACATGGGGCAGTCGCTAAGAGGTTAAAGTGGAGTTCCACCCAAAAATGGAACTTCCACTTTTTGTATTCCCCCCACCTCCAGTGTCACAATTGGCACCTTTCAGGGGGGAGGAGGGAGCAGATACCTGTCTAATAGAGGTATTTGCTCCCACTTCCTGGCATAGATCACCGCGGTGATTGCGGTGACCTATGCCACTTCCGCTGCCTACCTCGTCCTCCCCCCCTGTATTCTGTGAGACACAGAATACAGCAGGGACCTGTGAGGACGTGCAGCGCAGCTCGCGCATGCGCAGTAGGGAACCAGGAAGTGAAGCCGCACGGCTTCACTTCCTTATTCCCTTACCGAGGATGGTGGCTGCAGCAGCCGAGAGCCGAAGGACGGAGCAGCTTTGACTGCTGACATTGCGGGCCCCCTGGACAGGTAAGTGTCCATATATTAAAAGTCAGCAGCTGCAGTATTTGTAGCTGCTGGATTTTAATATTTTTTTTTCAGCAAACCTCCACTTTAAAGAAAAATGGAAGAATCTGGTTACTACAGAGAACAAAGTGTTTTTGTTCACCTCTTCCATACCACAGGCCGTCATATGACGTCTTCTGCTTTCAGTGGTGATATCTGAATGATGCCTGCAACTACAGGCATCATCCAGATATCGTTTTTTCTGCCGGCAATTCCCTACACCACAAGAACAATCATAGCGGCTGTTCAGCCGCTTGATCGTTCTTTCTGGCGGCGGGAGGGGGGGTCCTCCTGTGCGATCGGGAACCCAGAGAACTAATCCGCCGGCGCCGGAAGGAAGGCATAGACAATCTATGACTCTTGGAGGCCCGGGCGCGACGTTATGACATCACGCCTGGGCCGCCTGAAGTAAACAAATCCATTTACTCAGCTGGAAAGCGTCAGATCGTTCATTTTTTTTTTTTTTTTTAATCTCTCCTCCATGCTTTCCAGCCTGGAGGAGAGATGTGGGGATGTTTACATTTCTTGTAATAGGAATAAAAATGATATAAAAAAAAAAAAAAAAAAAAAAGGAAAAAAAGTGTAAAAAAAAATAAAATTAAATAAGAAAATATATTTTTTTAAAGCACCCCCTTTCCCGCAAACTCGCACGCAGAAGCAATCGCATACGCAAACAACACGCGAGGTATCACCGCAAACGTTAAGAGCGAGAGAATTCTAGCACTAGACCTCCTCTAATTCTGAATATGTAACCTGTAAAAAATGTTAAAGGGTCGCCTATAAAGATATTAAAATACAGAAGTTTGGCGCCATACCACAAGTGTGCGCAATTTTAAAGCATAACAGATGAGGTTTTTTTTTTTTACTCTGCGTAACATCATCTGTCACATTAAAAAAATAATTTTTTTCGTATAAATATATGAAAATGTTGTCCCCCCCCCAAAAAAATAGCGTTTGAAAAATTACTGCGCAAATACCATGTGACATTATTCCTTAGGGTGTCCGCTAAAAATAATATATATTATATATGTTTGGGGGTTCTGAGTAATTTTCTAGGAAAAAAAAATGATGATTTTTACATGTAAGAGAGGAGTGCTGCAATTCGTGCGGTATGGAAGTGGTTAAATTATCTTTTGGATAATGAGCCCCAATAAACATCTCTATAATCTAACAAAGAACCTCGTGAGTCTTTTTCTTCCTTTGAAAATGGCATATCAGGTATTATATCAGATTGGTTGGCAAGAAGCAATGATGATTCCTACAACAAGTATTCAGACCTCCTTCACTTTTATCAATATTGTCAAGTTGCAGCCTGATAATACAGATGTTTAAATTCATTTGTTTCTCATTAATCTACACGCAATACCCCATAATGACAAAGTGAAAACAGAATTTTAGAATTTACTTCTACTTAAAGGGTAACTCCACTTTTGTGGAGGAAAAAAAAAGCAAATAAAAAAGGAGGGAATTTTAAGGAAAAAAACTTTTAGGAGGGAAGTTCAAGGAAAAGAAACTTACATTAAAATGCCCATCAATGCAGCCTCATCAGTGTTCATCTGCAGCCTTGTTAGTGTCATTGCAGCCTTTTCAGTGTCAGTGCAGCTTTGCCCCAGTACAGCCTTGTCAGTGCAGCCTTGTCCCCAGTGCAGCCTTGTCCTCAGTGTCCATGCCTACCACCACCGCCGACATACACATCCATGTAGTTTTAAATATGGCGCCGCGGAGTTCGGAGGGACTCGGCGCCGGCGGAACTGAACGAACGCCGCCGAGATACACATAGTCGAGTGTATTCGGCTCTTTCCGGCGCCGCTCACAGTCCCGCCCAGTCCCGCCCTATGATGGACATAACACAGGTCCAATGGCGGGACTGGGCGTGACTGTGAGCGGCGCCGGAAAGAGCCGAATACACTCGACTATGTGTATCTCGGCTCTGTGATTTTGGCGGCACTCGTTCAGCTCCGCCGAGTCCCTCCGAACTCCGCGGCGCCATATTTAAAACTACTCGCTATGTGAATGTCGGCGGCGATTGCTCACAATCAGCGGGGATATACGCCGATAAATATGGTACCTTTCCTTTTCAATCAATCAGCAGCTTTGTAATTTTCTTTAAATGCAATTCAATATGGCTACCTGGTGGTGTTCTGTACACATTCTGTGTATAGAACCCCCCCCAGATATGTCATTTCCTGTTTGTGTGATTGGCTCACTAATTTTCCCAGAAGTCTGCACTAAGATACAAATCAGATTTCAGGCATCCCCTGCAACAAAAATGTCCTTTTTGGTGAGATACTCCCAGTAGGAAATCACATCTAAAAGGGATGCTGATCCTGAAGTATAGCTCATTAGAGCCCTGCAGGTGTCGCAGCTGATTGATAATTATAAAACCACTCCTATTAGATTCACTTACCACATAGACACAGACAAACACACAGGGATTTCTTCAGAATAACAAAAGGTAGGAATCTGCAATAAAGTTTGTTAAAATCCTTGTAATGTACATAGATCACCCAGAGGGGAACGTTTTTTTCTCAAAAGTGCGGTGTTGAAGCACCTTTGGCAGCATTTGCAGCCTCAAGTCTTTCTGGGTATGACAATCGTGTTTGCATATCTCATGTTCAATCAGGTTGAATGGGAACAGCCAGCCAGCTATTTTCACATCTCTCCAAAGATGTACAATAGGGTTCAAGTCTGGGCTCTGGCTGGGCCACTCTAGGACATTCAGAGTTGTCCCTAAGCCACTCCTGTGTTGTTTTGGCTGTGTGCTTCAGGTTGCTGTCATGATTGAAGGTGAACCTTTGGCCCGCTCTGAGGTCCTAAGAACTGTATATCTCTTTACTTTGCTCCATTCAGCTTCCCCTAAACCCTGACTAGTTCCCCAGTCCTGCTGCTGAAAAACATCCCCATAGCATGATGCTGCCACCACCATGCTTCACTGTTGGGATGGTATTGAGCAGGTGATGAGCGGTGCCTGGTTTCCTCCACATATAACATTTATAATTGAGGCCAAACAGTTCAATCTTGGCATCATCAGACCAGAGAATTTTGTTCCTCAGTCTGAGAGTCCTTCAGGTGCTTTTTTGCAATCTCTAAGTGGGCTTTTGTGTGTGTTGCACAGAGGAGAGGCCTCTCTGCCATAAAGCCCAGATCTGTGGAGGGCTGCAGTGATGGTTGTCCTGGAACTTTGTCCCATCTCCACGTAGGATCTCTGGAGCCCAGTCAGAGTGACCATCGAGGTGAAGGCCCTTCTCCCCTGATTGCTCAGTTTGGCCAGGCGAACAGCTCTTGGAAAAGTCCTGGTTGTGCCAAACTTCTTCCATTTGAGAATTATGGGGGCCGCTGTGCTTTTGGGAACCTTTAGTGGCTTCAGTGCACTAGAAATATTTTTGTAGCCTTCACCAGATCTGTGCCTTGCAATAAAAGTCTCTGAGCTTTACAGGCAGTTACTTTGACCTCATGGATTTTGCTCTGATACAGTATGCATTGTCAGCTCTGAGGCATTTTAGCCCTGGTTCACATTGCAGCAATTTGGCAAGCAATTTGACATGTCAAATCGGCAGGTATTGCCGGCAATGGCACCGTCCGAATTAGTGCGATTTCAATAGACATCTGTGCAGAAACCCGCACAGATGTCTCCGAAATCGCCCCCCAAAGTCGGCCCCTTGGAATGAAATTGTTGCGAGTTCAGCTTAACTTACATGATTTCATTCCCGCTGTCAGTGTGTACCTAGGCTTATAGAGAGGTGTGGCCTTTCCAAATCATGTCTAATCAAATTATATTTACCACAAGTGGACTCCAATCATGGTGTAGAAACATCTAAGCAACGATCAAGAAAAATGATACCCCTGAGCTAAATTTCAAGCGTTGTTACAAAGGATCTGAATATTTATGCCAATGCGATTACTCAGTCTTTCCTTTTTCATACATTTCTAAAATTCTGTTTTCACTTTGTCATTATGGGGTACAGAGTGTAGATTAAAAAAAATAACAATTCTCATTAAACAACTGTAGTATCAGGCTGCAACATAAATTGAAAAAAAGTAAAGAGGGTCTGAATACGTTATTCATGCAGTGTGTGTGTGAAATCTGTGCTGCTTGATGTTATCCATGCCCATTTTACTGCAAGGCTCCACCATGACTGCCACATTGAATACAGTTTCAGCACATATGAATTACAATATTTTATAACTGTGTTGGGGTGCCGTTAAACCAACCCCCCTTCCCACTAAAGGGCCCCCACAACAATATCCCTCCCCCCAGCAACAACAGATCTCCCAGCAACATAAGACCCCACCAGCAGCAATAGATCTGCCCCAGTAGCCAGCATCAATAGACCCTCCAGCACCCCTTGCCATTACATATATTCAGTGCTGGAGATGCCAAAACTGTGTTACTGCTGGAAGAAAAAACCCTGTTTATACATCCAAACAGTACACTGCTATGTCATGTATATGCATTACAGATAAGTAAAACAGTTTATAAAGGAGCCCCTCTGAGGGCGTACTGCATCAGAGATCGTTTGGCCAGTTTGTTTTAGTAGTATGACCACTCCATACAGTGCATGGCATGGTTCAGGGTGACACCTTCCCTCCCCTCCTAATAACCTAAGGTATGCCAGCCAGTCAAAGCCGCATCTATAACATAAATGTATGTGTAATAGGTGAAAAGTCTTTAAGACGATGTGGAATGAAGGAAAACCTGCACTTGTAAAACTTGGTTTATAGTGTTGTCACAGAACTAAATGACAAGGTTCAAAACCAGTCAAATGCTAACCCCTCCCTTCCCCCACCTCCGGAGATTCTACAGAGCTTCCATTAGAAAGGGATTGATGCCTCCCTGATCCTGGCCAGAGATAGAATGACAGTGTGTGATCAAGTACTACAGTAATCCTGCCACAAATTGTAGCCAGCAACATAATTGCAAGAGTGGCATAAGCCTAAGTGATCCAACTAGGCAATACTACAGGCCCGACGGTCCTCGTTTATAAAAGTATCAAAAGAAATGTCGTGTTTCCTTAACAATTGTATTTCCCGATTATGTTTTCAGTACAGGAGGGGATCAGATTGGTCCCCAGGGGTAGCCACACTACAGACACTTAACATGGGCGGCACAGCGGTGTAGTGGATAGCACTTTCTCCTAGCAGTAAGAAGGGTCGCTGGTTTGAATCCCAACCACGACACTACCTGCCTGGAGTTTGTATGTACTCCCTGTGTCTGCGTGGTTTTCCTCCGGTACTCCGGTTTCCTCCCACACTCCAAAGACATGCTGGTAGGTTAATTGGATCCTGTCTAAATTGTCCCTACTATGTATGAATGTGAGTTAGGGACCTTAGATTGTAAGCTCCTTGAGGGTAGGGACTGATGTGAATGTACAATGTATATGTAAAGCGCTGCGTAAATTGACGGCGCTATATAAGTACCTGAAATAAATAAAATAAATAAAACATGTATGTAAACCCCAACAATGAACATCTCTTATTTCCATCTTTTTGGTCTGTAAACCTCTGAAAGGCCCCTTTCATATGGGCTGTCCGCTCAGGTCCACCTGTCAGTTTTTCAGGCCCTCCAGTCTCTTCTATGGAGCTGCGAATGTCAGTGGACACATATCCGTTGACACCCGCCATCATCAGATCCAATCCTGCCCACAAAAAAACAGATGGATGGTGGTCCTATTTTCCATACATCCAGCGCATCAGATTGGATGGAAACGGATAGGCGGCCCATTCCCATCCAATTTCCCCATTGAGGAGAGCGGGACTGTGTCCGTGTACAGCAGAGCGGACATGGACCGGTCATCCGCCTGCTCAGCGGAGGGATCCCCCACTGAGCAAGGGAATCCGCTACACGGAGGCGCCTGTGTGAAAGGGCCCAAAGTGTTTTGTTATATCTGTACGTGTGTACTGTGCAGTCTTATGTTAAGTGCAATTGTCAGCCCTGCCTAGCTCACTTCCTTCAACCACCTTATGTTGTGGCATTGAGGAGAAGTTGAGCTTTTCTGTTTTTCATCAGAAAAAAACTGGGCAGTGCTGACACCAATTTCAGGCCAACAAAAGGATATTAGGAGCCGAGTACCATTTCTGCAAGGATCAAACAGTATTTTTCTGTACTACAAGGTCTGTGTGCCTTGTAATACATGTGTTACAGAGATGTACTGCATTTTTTTCCTGATACACACTTTAACTGAAATGCTTACAGGCTTGTTTAAAAACGTCACTATACGTTCTAAAAGGGCGGAGTGGTGGACATGATTTTTCAGAACACACACAGGTGGTCAATGTGCCCATCATCAATGGCTTTGATCTAAGCCATCATTGGATGACTCAGATCACATACACAGTGTACAGAGCTGTTTGGAGTGGCTCTATACCTTGTGACTGCTGTGTTGTCAAACTTCAGTGATTACATTTGAGAGCCCTCCCTTCCTGGCACAATGAAAGAAAAAGGAGGAAGTATTTATGAACGAGGTATGCAAAAATGTGTACCAAAAAAAATGGTGCCTTGTGGGGATGAGAACATATAAACCAACAGCTGCCCCCTTTAAAGTGAACAAATCACTAAACTGTATGAAATTATAAAAGAAAGAAAAAGGCACTATACATGTTCATAAAAAAAAGGCACAAAGAAAACACTGCATCAAATTTAAATGTGCACATTAATGAACAATTAAGCAAGCATAAAGTTCATCAGTGAATGAATCCCAACAACAAAACGGAATACTCTGAGATAAAACTTCTAGATCTTCCACCACGAGTGCTCAATATGACAACTCCACACTCCAATGGCCACTCAGGAAGAAGCTAGAATGTAAAAAATGACTCCACAGGAGTCATTCCACAATAAACAGCGTGTGAGTCAGCTGATCCCTGGGGGGTAGCGGGCGTCCACGTCTCGCTCCGAAGGTGCAAAGCCTGGTGTGGGGTATCACATATGGACCCGGAAATGACGGATCCTCCGCTCCGACATATGTTTCGCCGTGAAAGGCTCTTCAGGAAGTCTTCCTAAAGAGCCATTCACAGTGAAACATATGTCGGAGCGGAGGATCCGTCATTTCCGTGTCCATATTTGTGTTAAGCCCTGTACACACGGGCCAAATGTCGGGAGACATCAGCCGGTTAAAAAAAAGAAAGAAAAAGGCCGACATTCGGCCCGTGTGTATGATAGCCTGTGCGATAGAAGATAGAAGCCAGCCGAGCATGCTGGAATGCCAGCAGTTGACCCAGTCCCAATCAGCACCCTCAGCCATGGGCAGAGATCACTGAACGGTGTCAGAAAACAACAGCTCAGTGGGGGAGATCGCTGTACTAACTTTTCATAGTTGGTACAGTGGTTCAGACAGGAGCTGACACAGTTTTATTTTTTTTCATTGAACGAAAACAACTCGTAGTGTGTACCCGGCATTATTAATTTCATGGCCAGGCAGTGGATACTTTGAGAACGTACAAAATAACAAGGGGGGGGACCACTTTGCACTGGCCAGTTTGTTAAAATAAAACAATATCATCAGTGTGGTAGTGTCATGTGCTCAGGAACATAAATAATTTGTATTATTGCATATTTGCATTGACATGGCTGTCAAATTGGGAGTAGTGGTTGTGTCCATGCAGTCGTTGCATCTAGGGTTGCACCGATACCACTTTAAGACCCGTGGAGCACAGAGGGGGACCCAGAGGATGACCCACGAAGCACAGAGGGGAGGACTGGGACCAGAGGAGGACCCAGAGGACGACCCGCGAAGCACAGGGGGTAGCACAGGGACCGGAGGAGGACCTGCGGAGCACTGAGGGGGACCCGGAGGAGGACATGGAGAGAGGGAGGGGACCCGGTGTGGTGGTGGGGGGAGTTACAAGCACCGACCGCCCCATTTAGCCTTTAAATAAAGCAGCTAACAGTTGCGGGAGGGAGAGGAGGAGAAGCGGCTGTCAGATGCTTTATTGAAAGACTATACTTAACTTCCCAGCTGCCACACCGATCACATCCAAATTCAGATCATTTCTGATCCTTTTCTATTAGGGTGTTCATTTACCTAAATTTCAACTCCAACCCACTCAGTCTGGGAATGACAGTAGGCCCTTTGAGATGAGAGGCCATCTGGGGTATAACAATCGCTCCCTGACCTCATACTGATAACACACATAAAAGATCCATTCACAAGGCCAACACACCAACATACTTATTTTAGAATAGACAATTATTTTAAATGGAGTCCAACGAGGTGAAAACTGGGTGAAAATAAAGATCCTGATCCTCGTGTTAAGTTTTCTGAAATGAGTCAAATGTCTCGTAAGTGTGCATAACAGCATCCCATAGCCAAGAACAATGTAAACAACTGCAGGGCCTGGTTTTGTCTGATCTGGTTATGGTTACTTAGTAGCTAGATGACAGCGTATGATATCAGCATGAGTTCAAGGAAACAACTGTCAGACCTCATAAGAAGTCATCTCAGAGGTCACTAATCGCAATAAGAGAGTCACCCCTATCCAAACAGCAAGCAAAGTTTCAACCTGTGGTTGCAAGAAAGGAATTCGACCATTCCACCATCAACACACACATTGTTGACAGGGGAATCCCTCCGGCCGAGCCATTGTGTTCTCCTGGTGGTGGAAGTCATCCCCGCCGGAAGAACAATGATTATTGCTAGAGGTTACACCAGCCACTAGCGATAATCGTATGTAAAATCAGGCAGCCTGGTTGTACCCAAGTCGATCGATCAACTTGGGTACAATGAGCCTGCCCACACATGGTTTGAATCTTGGCCGGTCCCTGCTGAACCAGTCGAGATTCAAGCCATCTATGACCAGCCTAAGTAAAGCTAAATCCAGAGGCAAGCAGAAGTCTTTCATCAATAAGCCTGAATTTGAAGGAAAGATCAAACTATGCACCTACTAATAAATCTTACCTCCTAATTGCTCTTTGTCTCTGCAGTCACATGGTCACAAGGCTCAGGCTTCTCTGTGTGATGCGAAGGCCAACAACGGGGCTGAATTACAGAGCAGTGACATGACCCGCCTCCAGCGTCCACTGCTCTAGGTGTTGTCGGCAGGGAGGGAGTTCCTTCCCACAAGCCGGATAGAGGAGAAAAAGCTTTGTGATCACGTGACCGCATAGAAAAAAAAAAGGAACTGATATTGAAGTCGATTGCAGAAATGCATGCAGGTCGAAGGTAAGCAATGGAATGCCGACAATTAAAAATCTGTTTATAGCTTAGCCTTTCCTTCTACTTTGAACTCTTGCCATTGATGTAATGCATATGTGTGGCAGCAAAGAGGGGTGGACTTTAAAGTGGTGTTCCGGCCAAAATTATAGTTTTTAAATAAAAATACCCCTATAATATACAAGCTTAATGTATTCTAGTAAAGTTAGTCTGTAAACTAAGGTCTGTTTTGTTAGCTTATAGCAGTAGTTTGTTATTTTATAAACTTACAGCAGGCCGTGGCCATCTTAAGTGTGGGCATCTGAAGCCAGACTGTACTTCTTCCTGGATCTCATCCTTGCAGATCTTGCACATGCTCAGTGCAGCACAAGCAGTGTAATAGGTTTCAGGTCAGGTTTCCATAGCAACGGCAGTGTCAGAGGAAGTTGCCACCCCTTCCTAGAAGGCATTGCAAATAGGAAATGATGCAATGGGCCAGGGAGGAGGAAGTGAAAAATGAATACAGCAGATATACAGTAGGTGCTGAGAAAAAAAATTAAAAAATATCCAATTCGTTTACAGTGCACAGTTTATTGAGGGATGCTGAAATGTTGTAAAAGTGGGTGGAACTCCACTTTAATGTCCATGCACCGTACACGTGTCCATTGGTGGCAGAGCTTTCTGCACTAGTATTGTGCTCACTGAATTTCCTAGCACAATAACTGAGCTGTCCAAGACAGCTCTCGATCCATACGAATGATGATGAGTTGATGGAACCAGCTTCAGATCAAGAGACAGCTAATCACATTGCTCATGTGATCATCTGATCCTTACAGACTCTGTTAATGGGACGCTGAGGGTGGGCAGGAAGGGGTAGGGACTACAGATTCAGATTCTAACATTAGCACAATTGTTATGGTTATTGCTTTCTAAAAGACACCGTAACTGCAAAATTAAAAACAAGATGCAAAAGAAAGATTGCATCTTGTTGATTGACTGGCAGGTGGTGCCTCTAATCTTAGCTTTCTTTAAGATCTAGAGAATCTTTAACATAACACATATGGAGTTTCAGATGCCTGCTTACCCCCCAACCCTCCGCTGAGCTCTGTGGTTCCACCCACTATGTCACTACCGTGTCCTGTAGTACCGTTGAGGCCGGAGCTGGAACTACAACACCCAGGAATCTGAAACTCTCTAGATGCTATACTAAAACTTCTTCATTCATCCGCCAAAGATCTTGAAGAGAGCAAAGATCTGAGGCACCACCTACTGGACAGGTCAGCATTGATATTTTTGTTTTGTTTTTTGCATGCGGTTATTTTCCCTTCCAATTCAGAAAGAGTTTTGTGTTAAAGCCCAACACCAGGAAACTTGAAAGTGATTCCTTGCAGTGGGGCTGTGCCAGCATTAAAAGGGGTTGATTGTTCTAAAGATTGGTCTTTAGATTTAGAGGACTTGTTAAAGAAGATTTACTTACCCAATCCTCCACAAGGCTAGACCAGAGCATTCTCTCTCCTCTACTCCCCAATGGTCTAAGGTCTTGATGTCATCAAGACCAATGCAGGCACCACATCCCTGCACTAGACGTGATGAAACCAAGGTATAGTCCACCGCTGGTTCATGGGGGAGCACCATTTCCCACAGGAGCGGAGGATCAGGTAAGTAAAAGTGCTTCTCAGCTCCACTAAACTAAATAAAGCTATTAACCCTTGCAGTGAAGGCACAGCCCCACTGCAAGGGATCATTTTCAAGTTTTCGGGACTTGGGACCCCCACAAGGAAACTGTGCACAGGAATCCAGCCCTGCCATGTCCCACCTACAGCAAAGACCACAACCAGGAGGTACATTTCCCACACTTTCCAAATCACTATTCCTGCAATGCATCATTAAGCATGTCACACATCCAGGTCACATGTACAAGATTAGTGCCCCCCCATATACTAGAATACCTGTATGTACATCACCAGAAGTACTATAAGCCAAGATCGCATACAGCATACCCCTCCCCCCTCAGCTCCAGACATATACCATTCCTACAATAAAAAAAGAATAACTTACACTGACTTCCAACTGTCCCATATACTAGGACTTGTTCACACTTGCAGTGCTCTCTGGACAGCAATCTATGTTCAGATTGCTCTTCAGAGAGCATTTGAAAGGTTTTCTTTTGTTTTAACCCCTTGATCACTACATTGCAGGCAGTTGCGGGGTGCTTGTAGAGTTGCCCCGTTCATTTGAATGGGTCGCAGTCAAGAAACAGGATGTATAACTCCTGCCATGACCGCTGTAAAGGTACAAGGATATTCCAGCAGCCACACACCATTCCCAGACATAGGATCACCAAATAAAAGCAGCCACAGAGTGCTCCATCCAAGTCACAACCCCAATGCGGTAAACCCCGTCCCTGGGGCTTAATCATAAAGGTGCATCGCAACTACAGAATGTGTACACCCCCAGCTGCTGCAGCTAAATGGGGTAGCGGTAAAAATGCAGCTCAACTACACGGTTTCACCACCCCCCCAACCTCACACAGTCCACCTTTCATAACAATGTAATAAAACCCACAATAATAAGCAAAAGTGTATTACATGTTTGCACAAGAACCTGCAGACTCTTCCCCTAGCCCCAGGTTTGTACAGCGGTACCAACCTTCTATTATGAGGCTGGAGGAGGCAAACAATGGACTAAGGCAGTGGTCTCCAAACTGTGGCCCTTTGCATGCTTTTATCTGGCCCTTGAGGCATTATTCCCACCCATAGTTCCAGCCACTGACTCCGACAACGTGGCACAACGTCTCCCACTTACACTAATAATGAGGTGCTATTCCTCCCATTAATACCAATGATGGAGCATTGTTTACTCCCACTGACACCGGCACATTTTATTCCCCCCACTGTCCACAGTCTGGCCCCCCTAAAATTTAAAGGACAGTAAACCGGCCCTTTGTTTATAAAGTTTGGAGACCCCTGGACTAAAGCTGACCATACATTATACAATTTTCTTATTCAATTTCCAGATTTTATGTGAACTATGCAGTGCAAGGGCCTTCCTGATTGCACACAATTTGAAAGTGTTTAAGTTTGACCTCATAGTATAGCTGAAGGAAAATTGTACAAGAAAATTGTATAATGTATGGCCAGCCTAAGGGCGATGCAGTTTTTCCCCATTGCAGGTTATGCTGCTGTTAAACTCTATTAGAACTCACATTTTATGAAAGGCCGTCAAAGATGCAGCATGAAGGACTTTCATGAAAATGCACATTCTAATAGAGTGTAATGGCGCAACACCTAAAAAAACAAACAAAAAAAAAAAAAAACACGTAAAATGCACAGTAAAGCTGTGTGCAGGGCCTAAGGACACAATAGCAGTTAGGTGGCAGTAAAGCCCTGCAGTTAAGTTGCATTTTTACCACTCCCTCTTCAGCTGCAGAGGCAGCAGCAAGGGGTGCAACATGCTGCAAAAGGATTTATACCCCCTCCACTTTCAGCAGGCAAGCTCAAACCATTCATGTGAATGGGGCTGCCCTGCAAATGTGTGTGCAATGCACGCGGTTGTGACACCCTAGTGTGGGGTTCAAGAGGTAAAGTAGGCGGTGATGACACAACGCTGCCTGTCAGAGATCAAAGCAAGTGTGAGCGAGCTCCAAGGTCTTGTTTATACCTGCTTTGCTGTTTGAAGTGTGATCAGCGTTCAGAACACTCTTTAGAGAGCAATACACAGGCGGTGAGAAGACCTTGTAACCCTCTAAATTCTGGGCAACCCTCACCACAATCACGCCCGGTTGGGGGGAAGTTGCAGCACGGCCCCATTCCCAGTAGTGCACACATAATGTGACGGAATAATTCCTGCCGCACCCATAGGGTTGCCACCTCATCCCATTAAACCCGAACACATATGAATTACACAGGTTCTGAGGCTAATTTAATGCAGATAAGGCACCAAGTGAGTTTAATTACCACCTTAATCAGCCTCAGAACCTGGGTAATTATTATGTGTTTGGGTTTAAAGGGATGAGATGGCAAGCCTATGCACCCAGGAAGCAAAGCATAGCGGTCGCAGCATGTCTACACCCCGGGTCAATGCCTCACTACTTTATGCAGGTTTTTTTTTTTTTTTCTTCTCTTTGTTGTTGTTACTGTTTTATATTATTCATATTCTTTGTTATATACTGAAAAATATTGAAGAATTATATATATAAAAAAAATAAAATAAAACCATATGCATATAAAAGGAATAAAAAAAATGCCTTAGCAGCAAAACAGGAGTGGTTGAGCGGAGGTAAAAATGTAGCTCAAACCTGGAGTTTTACCCCCCCCCCCATCGCGAGTGTAAACGAGCCCAAAAAAAAGTGCCGACGCCACTTGTGCTGCTGGTGTAATCTGTGCATCCCTCTGCCACGAGGACTTGTAGTCATCCACAGATCAATGTAAATGCATGACGTGTAGGCAGAACCACACTGGATCCAAACACCACACCTTTAGGCTGCATTCACAGTGAGGCATCGCTTGTTTTCCCCGTATGTGTCATGCAGCAGCACAGGGCAGACCGCTCACTGGAATGGGCTCCTCTTCACACGCCAAAGCAGCCCATGTACATATCGTGGCACTGAGCCAAGCGGTTCTTGAGTTCTGCATGTTGCCAAGCATGAAAAACGCAGGTTTACTACCCACATTTGAGATGCCATTAAAAAAATAACGGCGCTGTGTTGGGCATTCCCGGAACACTCAGGTGTGAGCGCGGTCTAAATATTGGGGTTTGGTAAGAAAGGTGGAGTATTCCTTTAAGGCAGCACTGTCTGCACATCAGCAGCTTTGTGACACCCCAAGATGACCCCTCCCATATCACACATATGTAACCCCCCCATATCCCTGGACACGCCTCCCCAATGACAGGCCCCTCTCAGGCCTGTGCCCCCCTCACACTCCCCCCACCCCTGTACTCCTCTATGTCCACCATGACATATCCTATATCCGGCTGTGAGGGGACCACAAGTCTCAGCATGTCCAGCAGCACAGGTCACTGTGGCCCCTCCACGAATGCCTAGAGCTGAGTAAGTCCCCCCCCGCTCTCATTGTTGACCCCGACCCAGGCCCCGGTCACCTGTCCCCAGCTGAAGGTCTCTGCGTCTCTCACCGCCAGGCGCATGCGCGAATCCCCCAACACTACTGAAGGACCACATGACACGCCCCTTCCAAGCGCTTGCGGACAGCCGCACTCTCGTCTCATTGGCTGACGGGGAGTCGGAGGACTTCACGGCCCACCGCAAGATCAGTTATCATCATAGAGTCTCGCGTGGTGTGTAGAAGGAACGCCCTCTCAATCTGTGCTGGGATCTCTATGGTGCTGACAGTTTGCAGCGAGCCAGAGGCTTGTGTTGTTACCATGGGGCTGGGGTAGGGCTGTTTGAGTGCTAAAAACAAGCAGGCCACCCCCAATTAAGGAAACAGTTACAAATAAAAACAGATCCTTTAGATTGTAAGCTCTTATGAGCAGGGCCTTCTGACCCCTTCTGGCTGGGATTGTAACAAGGGAATCGCCAATATCAGTTTTTAAGTCCGAGTAGCGATACTTCTTCTCACGTATTCGCTGATACCAATTACTGATACTTATTTTAACCACTTAAAGGTAAACCCTCGTGTTTTTTCACCTTAATGCATAGTTGCCAACAGTCCCGATTTTCCCGGGACAATCCCGAATTTGGGATCCTCGTCCCGATTTAAGCTTGTCCCGATAATTTTCCCGGGGTTTTGAGTTTGTCCCGAGAAAATCGGGAATGTTTTTGCTAAAAAACGGCAGCGGCTACACAAACATGGCCGCTGCCGCCACCACGAGTGTTATTTCCCCTTGTGTTTAGTGCAGAGGAGAGGGGCAGCCAATCGGCTTCTTTCTTCAGTGTGCCTATTGGCTGCAGGGATTGGCGGCCCCTCCCCGCTTTCCACTGAACACAAGGATGTAATCATCTCCCGCCGCCGTCGCTCCTCCGCCCCGTGTGTCAGCTGCACAGAGAGATCCCGGGTGTCTTTTGGATGAGGTACAGGGAGAGATGGAGCTGGGTTCTGTTAGACCAGGCTCTGCTGGGGACTCCTGTTGTAAGGGGGGGTCCGCTGGGGACTCCTGATGTAAGGGGGGGTCCGCTGGGGACTCCTGATGTGAGGGAGCTCCGCTGGGGACTCCTGATGTGAGGGAGCTCTGCTGGGGACTCCTGATGTGAGGGGGAGCTCCGCTGGGGACTCCTGATGTGAGGGGGGGTCCGCTGGGGACTCCTGATGTGAGGGGGGGTCCGTTGGGGACTCCTGATGTGAGGGGGGGTCCGTTGGGGACTCCTGATGTGAGGGGGGTCCGCTGGGGACTCCTGGTGTGAGGGGGGGCTCCGCTGGGGACTCCTGATGTGAGGGGGGCTCCGCTGGGGACTCCTGATGTGAGGGGGGGTCCGCTGGGGATTTCGGGTGTGAGGGGGGGGCTTTGCTGGGGACTCCTGATGTGAGGGGGGCTCCGCTGGGGACTCCTGGTGTGAGGGGTGGTTCCGCTGGGGACTCCTGATGTGAGGAGGGGGCTCCGCTGGGGACTCCTGATGTGAGGAGGGGGCTCCGCTGGGGACTCCTGATGTGGGGGGGGCTCCGCTGGGGACTCCTGGTGTAAAGGGGAGGTCCTCTGGGGACTCCTGATGTGAGGGGGGCTCCGCTGGGGACTCCTGGTGTGAGGGGGGCTCCGCTGGGGACTCCTGGTGTGAGGGGGGCTCCGCTGGGGACTCCTGGTGTGAGGGGGGATCCGCTGGGGACTTCTGATGTGAGGGGGGGTCCGCTGGGGACTCCTGATGTAAGTGGGGGTCCTCTGGGGACTACTGATGTGAGGGGAGCTCCGCTGGGGACTCCTGGTGTGAGGGGGGGCTCCGCTGGGGACTCCTGGTGTGAGGGGGGGCTCCGCTGGGGACTCCTGATGTGAGGGGGGCTCCGCTGGGGACTCCTGATGTAAGGGGGGGCTCCGCTGGGGACTCCTGATGTGAGGGGGGGCTCCGCTGGGGACATATGATGTAAGGGGGGGCTCCGCTGGGGACATCTGATGTAAGGGGAGCACAGCTGGAGACATCTGATGTAAGGGGGGGCTCTGCTGGGGGCACCTGATGCAAGGACGGATTCTGCTGGGACACCTGATGCAAGGAAGGACTCTGCTGGTGGCAGGCGACGTGGCAGGTGACACGCGACACGCTCAGGGATCCCACTGATTTGGCATTATGGTGAGTTGAATGATTTCATTTTATATTACAATGTAATAATAGAAATAATGCACTTCAATCATCCTGACACCATAACAACCATGGTGCCGGGATGACTGAAGTGCTAACACCAGGTGTTTGGAGTATCTTTATTTGCTGATTGTTAAACTTTCTAGAATACACATATTTCCATTGTTGTGTAGGATCTGGGCCTGCTGTCACTCCATCCCCCCCCCCCCCCCCTTTCCTTCTCCATCCCTCATTCATCTCAGACTCTAACCACACCCCCTTTGAGCTACGCCCATTTTAGACACGCCCACTACTTCGCGTAAACCACGCCCATTTTTCGTAGCGGCGTGACACATTTCTTTATTTTTCCCTTGTGCCACGCCCACAAA
The DNA here is from genome assembly GCF_042186555.1 of Aquarana catesbeiana. NCBI lineage: Eukaryota > Metazoa > Chordata > Amphibia > Anura > Ranidae > Aquarana > Aquarana catesbeiana. The sequence continues at coordinate 619,900,225 of NC_133326.1, read as the reverse complement.
CACGTGCCCCACCCCCTAATTATAACAAGACTCCGCCTACAGCCAAAAAAGTGTCCCTAAATTTTTTTTCACAATGTTGGCAACTATGTTAATGCATCCTATGCGGCGTCACACCGATTAGGACGGTGCCATTGGCGGCAATTGCTGCCGATTTGACATGTCTCCAAAACACTCCAGTGTGAACCAGGGCTAAACGTTGAGCTTAAAATATGCCTCTAATCATCCTAATGTGTATGGACACATAGGAGAAGATTGAGCTGCTTGAACATTGAACACAAAACTCCTGTAGAAGCAGAGATTTCTAAGCTCAGTGCGCATGGAGCCTTATTAGTGTCAAGTGACAGTTTTTTTTATGGCTCATTCACACCATACATGCATGAAAACCGATAGGAAATAACACCCAGATTTCACTGGCAGAGACATTAGTTTTTATGTGGGTTTCAGTGAGTTTTTACAGCCTGTTCACATATGTGTGGGCCAGTCACAGTGTCCATGAAAAAGAAAAAACACCTCTGCATTTTTATTTTTTGCGCTATAAACAAAAAAAGAACATTTTGAAAAAAAAAAAAAAAAAATTACTTTCTGATATAAAACATATCCACCCAAAAATTTTAAGAATCAAATTTTAGGCCAAAATGTATTTTGCTACATATTCTTGGTAAAAAAAAATCCCAATAAGCATATGTAGATTGGTTTGCACAAAAGTTATAGTGTCTACAAACTATGGGATATATTTATGGAATTTTTTTTTTTTTTTTTTTTTTATACCAGTAATGGCGGCGATCAGCAACTTATAGCGGGACTGTGGCAGACAATCAGACACTAAGGGGTTTATTTACTTAGACTAAGTTCACACTTATGCAAATTGGATGTGGGTTTTTTCCGCATCCAATTCTCATGACAGGAGATTGTGACCGGCTCTCAATGGAGCCAGTTCACACACCTCCGCGGTATCCGCGGAGCACACTGCATAGGGGTCCTGTGCATTTTTGACTGCATTTCAGGCCCGAAACAGAGAACAGGGATGCACCGGACCCCTACTGTGAGCCGCATCCGTATTAAGTGTGCACCCAGCCTAAAGCTGGAGAGTGCAAAATCAGTCACACTTCAGCATAGAAACCAATCAGCTTCCAGGTTTTATTGCCAAAGCTTAATTGAACAAGCTGAGGTTAGAAGCCGATTGGATTCTCTGCAGAAGTGAGCCTGATTTTGCACTCCTTCCTTTAGTAAATGAACCCCTAACTGACACTTTTGACACTTTGTGGGAACCAGTAACACTAATACCCAAAGAAAGGGTTAAAAAAAACCCGTGTTGCGGCGCTTCCAAAATGCTACCCATTCATTGCAATGGACAGGGGTGTTTTGGGAGTGCTGTGGTGGTGGGAGTGTCATGGTCTTGGGCTGCATGAGTGCTGCCGGCACTGGGGAGCTACAGTGCATTGAGGGAACCATGAATGCATACATGTACTGTGACATACTGAAGCAGAGCATGATCCCCCTCCCTTCACAAACTGGGCCGCAGGGCAATATTCCAACATGACAACACACCCCAAACACACCTCCAAGACAACCACTGCCTTGCTAAAGAAGCTGAGGGTAAAGGTGATGGACTGGTCATGCATGTCTCCAGACCTAAACCCTATCGAGCATCTGTGGGGCATCCTCAAACGGAAAGGTGGAGAAGTGCAAGGTCTCGAACATCCACCAGCTCCGTGACATCGTCATGGAGGAGAGGAAGAGGACTCCAGTGGCAACCTGTCCCAAGAGGGTTAAGGCAGTGCTGGAAAATAATGGTGGCCACACAAAATATTGACACTTTGGGTTCAATTTGGACATTTTCACTTTTGTTGCCAGCGGTTTAGACATTAATGGCTGTGTGTTGAGTTATTTTGAGGGGACAGCAAATTGACACTGTTATACAAGCTGTACACTCACTACTTTACATTGTAGCAAAGTGTCATTTCTTCAGTGTTGTCACATGAAAAGATATCTGTGTATTAGGGTGCTAGGCGCCGAGGGAGAGATATGTGTATTACAAAGTGGGGTACTAGGTGTGAGGAACTGTATCAAAGTGTCATTTCTTCAGAGATATGTGTATTACAAAGTGGGGTACTAGGTGTGAGGAACTGTATCAAAGTTGAAGCAAAGTGTCATTTCTTCAGTGTTGTCACATGAAAAGATATCTGTGTATTAGGGTGCTAGGCGGCGAGGGAGAGATATGTGTATTAAGGGTGCTAGGTGGGTGGGAGTACTGGGGTGCTAGGAGGTAGCTCTGTGTATTGGGGTGGTGCTAGGAGGTGAGAGGGAGCTCTGTGTATTGGGTGTGGTGTGCTTTTTGTATTGGGGGGTACTAGGTGTGAGGAACTGTATATTAGGGGGTGCTAGAAGGTGGGGTGGGCTCCGTGTATTGGCGGGGGGTACTAGGAGGAGGGGGGAGCTTTGTGTATTGTGGTGGTACTAGTAGGTGGGGGGATCTCTGTATTAGGGGTACTAGGAAGTGGGGATAGTTCTGTGTATTGTGTGCTAGGAGGTTAGGGGAACTGTGTATTGGGATGTGCTAGGAGATCTGTGTATTCGGGGTGCTAGAAGGTTGGGGGAGATCTATCTATTGGGTGATGCTGGGAGGTGGCGGAGCTCTGAGTATTGAGGAGGTGCTATGGAGTGGGGAAGCTGTGTACTGGGGAGGATGGGTGACCTCTGTTCTTGGGGGGGAGCGAGCTTTGTGTACTGGGGGGGTGGGAGAAGGGGGAGCTCTGCATCTACGCAATGGGGAGTAGGGGCACCAGCTGACCTTGTTTCAGCACTGCCTATGTGAGAAAGCTCACTGTCTTCAATATTTTCAACTTTTTTGGTATGTATTCCTCCAGTGTGAGCCAGAAAATCACTAAGAAGGTCATGAACGCTTTGATTCTTGCATAAAAGACTTTGTGAATGAGGCAGGTTAAAATACTTACAGATAAAGTAATGGTAAATTGTTAATAGGTAGTCAATCTCCCAGAAGTAGTCTCCATATGGTTTTCACAAGTCCAGTATGCCTCATGTATCATACTAGTAGAGGAGACACCACAGTTGTAGTTAGTCAGCTCACCTCCAGACAACAGTCTCCACACCAGAATGACCGCCAAGTTGTATATATGACTTGGAGCCATGTCCATGCATCAGAGCATGATATTTAAAGCAATGACCCTGTGATACACATCAAACCAGCCTAACAGGGCTGACATAGGTCAAAATTAGGCAAACTTAAAAATCCGTTCAAGCTCATCACAAGTTGGCATATTGATCACACATAATTTATACTTATCAGTTCTCCTTGTATTAGGTCCAGAGTAGAGGAAGAATTAAACAAAAAAGGGTGACATAAAGATGGGTTAGACTCCAAGACAGGGGTGTCCAATCTTTTTTTCAAAGAGAGCCAGATTTGATGAAGTGAACATGCATGAGGGCCTGACATTTTTTTGAATCATTAAAATTAAATGTAAATTAACTAATACATTGCCCAACAAAAATTCTCTTGCCTTTGTGGCTGTGTGTGGTGAAGAGTCTAAGGATGAGCTTGGGCGTGTTATTTGGATATACCGTATTTATCAGCGTATAACACGCACCTTCACTTTAAGAGGGAAGTTTCAGGAAAAAAACTTAAATTTTAAATAAAGGACTGTGAAGCAAAATAACGGTCAGTGCCCATCAATGCAACGTAATTAGTACCCATCTAAAGCCTCACAAGTGGCATGAATGCAGCCTCACCATTGCCATCAGTGCAGCCTGATCCATGCCTATCTACAGCCTTGGAAGGGACAGGACGAGCGCCAACAGATTACATACAGGAGAATCTCCTGTTTGCTCGGCGGCCTCTTTAATACAAAGTCCCACCTCCTATGATAGACAGAACAGTCGTCCAATGCCAGCCCAGGAGACAGGACTTCCTATTACAGAGGCCGTTGAGTAAACAGGAGATTCTCCTGTATGTATTCTGACAGCACTCGTCCCGCCCCCTCCCTGTCCCCTTCGAGGCTGCCAGAACTGAACGATAAATATATGGTAAATATATATATCTTTTGTGCCCCCCCCCAAACATATCCCTGAGTGCCATGTGGCGCTTGGTGGATTTGTTGGGGGCCACAAAAGATATATATATATCCAAATTACCAGTGGGGCCGTATTAAACACGAACGTGGGCCGGACTTTGGACATGCCTGCTCTAAGAGCAGAGAACATAATGCCGGGTTGCAGAAGTTGGCCATATTAGTGAGCATGTTGCAGGCTGCACCAAAGCTCTTTCAGACAGGTGCTAATGCAGTGGCTGGCAGTGGCTTCTGACACCTGTTTTTTTTTCAATTGCCAAAGGGCAATTTTACATTGCGGAATCACTTCGTAACTGCGAGCCAAGCGTTTGGCTTGTGGTTGCAATGTGGCTCCACTGATCTCCATGGGGGAGTTCGAGAGGCAGTGCTGCCTGTCAAACTCTGCAGCTCGAGTTAAAATTGTGCAGCCGCAAAGCACTGCAGCATGCGTACAGCCCTTTTAGGTTGTAATGTTTTATACCCCTGACTTTCTGGTGGTGGGGGGGGGGCGTAAAACTGCAGCTCAGCCGCCTCTTTTTACTGCCCCCTCGGCCACCAGTGTGCAAGACCCCCTAGGGTGTGAATTAAACAAGCTGTGCTGTATAACTGAGAAGACAAGTCCAATGGTAGCAACAAGCTATTGCAAATCAGGGGCTATAGGGTTCCCCCTTAAATCAGGGCTTAAATGACTGGATTTGTTGGACACATGGTGGTTAAATCAACTCCGGAATGAATTTTTTCCTTAAATCCAAAAACATTGCTTAAGCTGCTGGCTGTGAGAAAGTCTCTCTTATAACCAGCTGCTAAAGCATGTTTTTGTATTTTAGCAATTTAAGATGCATCTACATAGAACTCACAATCTTCAAATGATTTTGACATATAGCTTTTACTTTAGTTAAAGTATATTTATAAAGCTAAAAAAAAAAAAATTAAATTGTGAATTTCAACTTAAAGCAAATCTTGACTCTTTCACTTGACTTGGCTCCTCTCTATTCCCAACAGCCCCCCAAATCTACACATATATCGTTTTACTTTTCAACTTTTTTTTTTTTTTTCAGATTACATTTTGGCCCGACCCCCACCCTCTGATATTCACCTAGGCGAATGACGTCAGTGGCCCCGGTGCGATGTGCATATCCCTGGAGGCACTAGGAGCCCTACATGTCACCCTATTCACTATCCTATCAGCTTGTCATCAGAAGGCTGTACCAGAAGCCAAAAAGCTGGCGCAGCCTCCCTATGACGTCACGGAGGAACATGGCAGCACGTGACTCGGGGGGGGGGGGGGGATAGTGAAGTTTTTCTTTAACTGTAAATGCCATATCTTCGAGTACAGTACAGGACTTGTAGTCATAGACCATGGGTTACATGCTGCTACCTTCAGGTGATTGAACACTGTGCACCAGTGAATAATCCCACTCTGTGGGACTCCTGTTTTGTAGCAAGCAGTAAGATACAAAGGACAGAAGGCAGTGACCTACAGTATGTCCTGTACTGTACTCCATGATATATAATTTACAGGGAAAGGTCAAAATTCCCATTTTTTTTTATCATTTTGAAACAGAGGGGAAGATTCAACTGGTAAAAAAAAAAAAAAAAAAGTTTTCTTAATCTTTAGCTGAGGTTTATGTATTTGTTCTATATCTTGGATCCTGTCTAAATTATCCCCAGTATGTATGAATTTGGGTTAGGCACCATAGATTGTAAGCACCTTGAGGGCAGGGACTGATGTGAATGTACAATATGTGTAAAGCGCTGTGTAAATTGATGGCGCTATATAATAAGCTGTAATAAATAAAAATGAAATATACGTTTAGTTTGAAAGGCTCAGGTTTGTAACAGGTATACTGTATATTAAAGAAATAGCACATGGTGTAGACATTTAAAATGTGCCATTTCACGGACCCATATTAGGGATGAGCTCAAGGCTGTCCAAATCCAAGATGCAAAGTATATTTATACGCGACTTTAACTTTTATCTTTGATTGGCAATCTGCTTTGACAGCTTCCTGGTGGGATAGCTCAGGAGGGTTTGGAAACATGTCCAAATACACCTCATCAAGCCCATCACTGCTCATAATTAGGATCCCATGAATAAAAGTACCAAGATATCAGTGTACTATGGCTTCTGACATAAAATAACCACCCCTAGAAGCAGTACCTGCAGCTCCTCTTATGAAATATTCTCACAAAAACAGTTCTGGAACCAAGTAAAAAATTTTGATATGTAGACATTATGTTTAGGTTCAAGATACCATCAATCTGAAATCAATATTTATATAAAACGACACAAGCACATATTAAATCAGTTTAATTATCAATATTAAAACACTGTAGGGCACTTTGTCACTACAGAGCGTAAAAGGCAATAATATTATATTAATATTCAAATGCATTTATTCAAAGACAAAAATATACATTCATAAAATAAAATATACTGTAAATTCCAAGTACAAAAATATTTAACATTTCTTATTATTTCCTGAATACAACCATAACCAACTTTTACAGTTAAAATGTCTTCAGTGGTTTTGAATTCTGAAGCATTATAAGATTTGACTTGAAGGAAACTTGTAGTGAAAGAATATGGAGGTTACCAATGCTGTACTGTTTGAAAATGCTAGTTTCCTGGCTACTGCGGCAGCCTCTTATGGTAAGATACTTCAATACCTTCTGAGGGACAGAGCCACTACATGTATACTGGTCAGGTGTTCAAAATTCAATCAGACTCTTTAAATCTACAGGTTTACGTTTCAAGCCAGTCATGGTGGCCAATTCTGAGCTCCAGGCATGGGTATACATACTTTCTGGTGATGTCACAGGTCTTCTTTATTCTTAGCAGTGGAATTCCAATTGTTAAAGAAAGTGGCACCATGTAATGACATAATGCCACCCTCGGAGTCCAGGCCGGAGGGCGGCCTTTGATGCTCCAGGCTTACAGAAGTGGGTTGCATGACACAGTTTGTGGGGTGACAGCGCCAGATATAGGGTGATATTGCAGCTGGAGTTTTTTTTTTTTTTTTTTGGAAATTTAACTGGTACTAGGCATGTCATTTTTAATTTTTGCTATGCCGACAAAGCCAGAGTAGCCAGGTAACTAGTATTCTTAAAAGAAGGCCAGCATTGGCAGCCCCTGAATTTCTCTCAGTACTGGCTTCCTTTAATATAAAAGCATCTTAAAATATAATAATCATGCTGCACTACCTGTTTACAGCCTGCAGGTGGCATTTTACATATCTGCACGCTCAATTAAAAACACAACACTAACTTACATGTTCAAAAAGCCAAAAAGTATTAAATGGCATGCTAATATCTCAAGGTTTGAAGGATGTAGTTCTGTGTATCTAACATGTTTGGATGCTTTTGGCGAGTGAAATCGCTAATCTTCTTGCATCTTCTGGGGATACCTGCTGGCAATTCTCTGCACCTTTCCCAGTGCCTCCCATCTGCTATCACAAAGATGTCTAATGCCCTGTACACACGATAGGATTTTCCGACAACAAAATCCATGTTCTTTTTCCGACGGACGTTGGCTCAAATTTGTCTTGTGTATACACGGCCACACAAAGTCGGTCGGAAATTCCGAACGTCAAGAACTCGGTGACGTACAACACGTATGACGAGCCGAGAGAAATGAAGTTCAATAGCCAGTGTGGCTCTTCTGCTTGATTCCGAGCATGCGTGGAACTTTGTGCGTCGGAATTGTGTACACACGATCAAAATTTCCGACAACGGATTTTGTTGACGGAAAATTTGAGAACCAGCTCTCAAATTTTGTGTGACGGAAATTACAATGGAAAATGTCCGACGGAGCCTACACATGGTCGGAATTTCCGGCAACAAGCTCCTATCAAACATTTTCAGTCGGAAAATCCTAACGTGTCTACGGGGCATAAGTGTTGCTGTTTGAATATTCATAAATGCACTTATTTATCTTGACTATGAATACAGCAGGAGGTGCACAAACCCCAGTTTGGCCTTCTAATAGGCTTGGTGGACAGACAAAGCTGGGAAATTTGAAGAAAAGAACTCACCAGTCCTATCCTCAAAAAAAATATGAACTATCAAAGCTTTGGCCTCCACAAGTGTTCTATCAATTTAGGATGAACTGATCTTTGTATGTAAGACAGGGGTCTCAAACTGGCGGCCTTCCAGCTGTTTTGCGAAACTACAAGTCCCATCATGACTTTGCCTGTGGGAGTCATGCTTGTAACTGCCAGCCTTGCAATGCCTCATTGCCTGGACTTGTAATTTTGCAACAAACTGGAGGGCCGCCAGTTTGAGACCGCTGGTGTAAGGCGTAGTCACAATATCCCTTTTAGCATCTAATGACATGTGTAGAATATATTTAATATTATGCATAGCTAGTCTGTGTCCCGAATGTCTCAAAAAAGCAGTAGAGGCTATTGGTGTCACTATGGAACAGGATACAAAGTGAAACAGGCATGTTTGGAACTGTGTACACCATTTCGTTCAACGAGTGATTGGTAATATTGGGGGCAAGACCAAGGCAAGGCAAGACCAGCATTTTAGGAACGGCTAATAGTTTTTCCTTCAGACAGAGCAGAGAAGATGTAGAACCCTTGTAAGTAACTTATTTTTGACTGTGACCCCCATCAAGATGCTTTACCTTTATTTTTCTGGTGTCACAGGTATAAAAAGTAAGGTTTGGTGTTATTAGGACAGTAAAAAGCCAAGAGCAATAAAAGTCTGGCAAAAGCTTTAACTGTTCCACACTTTACTAACTTCCTGTCTCTCCAACACTAGAGCAGAAGTAATGCAAACTCTATCAACACAGAGAAAAAAGGTTTTGGTTGGAGTTGGAGTTAGGGGTTTAGGCTCCAATTGTGTTGTATGGAGCTTTTTGTTCTAAGTAGGCATTAATATTTTGGATTAGGTTAAGGAACTAGGTGTTAGTTCACCCTTATAGAAAAAATGTAAGCATGAACTAACCCCAGACCGATCCAACTCCAACCCCTTCTCCCCCCCCCCCAGGTCCTCACTGTACTTACTTCTGGGGTTGCCCAGCTGTCAAAAAACGTGCAGCAGCTCCGGCGGTCAAGGGATCTGAAATCCCAACTCTTCTTCATCAGTGTTTCAGGGACAGACCGGATCGATTCTAATCGGTCAGTGCCATGTATACATTATTTCTGTAACTTTGAACCAACACTTTAGGGATAGGGTGAGGTTAAATGTAAAAGTATATTCATTTTAAGCATTCGTTGTAGGTTTTGGGTTGGGGAGTATGCTTTAGGGTCAGCCGTATAAGGCAGCGTGATTTAAAAAAAAAAAAAAAAATTTTTAGCACTGCAAACCCTGTCATTGTCAGGTTCGGAGTGCTAAACTCTACTGTACAAAAGAAAAGGGCTTGTATAAAAACCTGCCTGGGTTTCCTATTGCAATTAATCAGATTTTCACTTTCTTTGTCTTTAACATAAGATAGTATAAGCCGGTTGGTTTCTGAGGAACTGATAGGCGAAACCTTAGATCTAAATGCCTGCCTTGGCTATCTAAGGGAGGCATGTACATGTTAAAAGGCACATGTGTTTGCTTGTAATTCTTTGCTGTTGCTGCAGAGCCTCACGTTGCTGCAATTTGACATCCACCTCCTGATTCCTCTTCCTGCGGAGGCAGCCAAGACCAATCAAATGACTGCAAAAAATAATAAATAGATGAACAATGCAGAACAAAATGCATTCCATATGTGATCGGATAATTCAAAGCATGGGACTGGGGGAGGGGAGCCAGATGTGGGATCCAGGCTGTGTGTATTGTTGGCAATGTTATGCAAGAGTTCATAAATGTTGTGGACAGTTTGAACATAATGTAACAATGTATACTGAGCAGGAGTAACAGACTGTCACTATGGAATATTTCTATCACTACCCTTATTAGCAGAGTAGCAGATACAAAACACACATTTAAATATGCTACAATTGTCCTGGTTGGAATCAAAAAGGAGGATTATACATTTAATGAGAAGTTAACTAACAACATCCCTAGCTCTCCTAAATAAATCAACATGAACCACCACGACAAGCAATGATGTGCCTGCACTTCCGCTGCATCGATTACTCACCATTAAACTGGAGTCTGGCTCTGTTATTAAACTTCTCACAGAAGACTCCAAGTCCCCACACAACCTACGGGACTCTGAAAGAAGATCCTCGCTGTGGGCAGATACAAAAAGAAGCATTAGAAAAAAGAAAAAAAAAAACAAAACAGTGCAATTTTTTAATGATTTAAAATGACGATCGATTGGGCTTTGTCTACACAGGGAATACTAAAGAGTACACGTTTACCCACACAGGGATGCACAAATGTTCAGTGGAACCCCGAGCAGGCAGTCCCACTGATATCGTCTTTTTGGGAAGCAGTGGATGCACGGACACAGATGCTGCTCCCAAAAAATAAGTGCCAAATGTGGCAGAGGAGGGGGAGAGGAGGGGGAGAGGAGGCAAACAAGCAGGACTTCCCTTTTGGGTGAAGTTCTGCTTTAATACAAATTCTGTTAACTTTAGCCATATCATCTAGAACTTACTCTACATGGCCTAAAGGTTGTGGATACCTCACCATTCCAAAACCATGGGCAATAATAGAGAATTGATCTCCCTTTGTGGCTATAACCATCTGGCTTGGCATTCCAATTCATTCCAAAAGGGTTAAGGTCAGAGTTCTCCCTGCAGGCCACTCAAGTTCCCCCGAAGCAAACTAGGTATTATGGAGCTGGCTTTTTGCACAGGTCACATTGGAACAGAAAAGGACCTTGCCCAAACTGTTACAACAAGGTTGGAAGCATACAGTTATCTAAAATGTCTTTGCATTTTTTAGCATTTACAATACCTTTTAATGGAAAGGCCTGAACTCAATAACTTGGAGGGAAGTCTACTTAATGCTGGCCACCATATACTGTATCTCTCTGCATCAAGGAGACTGCAGAGCGGTATGGCAAAAGAATAATCTGTGCTTTTTAGTGTAGAGAACAGCAGCCAAGAAAACACCACAAAGCAGCAATGTCTGGACCAGTTTCGGAGGACTTTCCATTCTCCTCATTTTCCACATACACTTTCCCCTGTTACAGACCATCAGTGATATTACCTTTTCTTCACAGTCTCCTGAACAGGAGGGGTGATTCCTGGACCCCGAACTTTACTCTGAGCAGAAAAAGACAAAAACATCAAGACAGAAAAAATAAATAAAAGGGGGAAATCTACTGTTTTTATGCATATATCATTTTCTGTAAAACATTATTTGATCTACTATGAACTTATGACAATTATACATGATAATGCATCCATAACCTCACAGTAAAAGAAATGTTGCTAGTTTACGCTGTCTTTTTTTTTTCATGCTCAGGGATCAATAAGATGGCAAAAGGATTACTGGTTGGTCAAAACAAATCTTTCATCTGAACTTCAGGATAAATATTTTATATATATATATATATATATATATATATATATATATATATATATATATATATATATATATATATATATATATATATATATATATATATAAAAATGTGAAACTTCAGCTCCTGCTAATATGTGTTTAAAATTTAATCTAAATTAGTTACATTTGTTAAGTCACTCGGTGCTCCATAATTCTCTCTTTAAAACCTGATCATGTCTTTGCTGTATCTATGGGGGCAGTACATTATGACAGTGTTGGGGTGACAAGCATTACTGTACATATCAGAGCTGCACAGATGAGAGGTGATTACAGTGGTACAAGCAGGCATTTCCTATCGAAGAAAGAGCAATCCAGCAAGCAAGACAGCTCATTTTACATTTCCTCTGTCTTTCAAGAAGAAAAAAAATACTGCAAAAATGTGCTGGTAACTGTAATGCCCCGTACACACGGTCGGACATTGATCGGACATTCCGACAACAAAATCCATGGATTTTTCCGACGGATGTTGGCTCAAACTTGTCTTGCATACACACGGTCACACAAAGTTGTCGGAAAATCCGATCGTTCTGAACACGGTGACGTAAAACACGTATGTCGGGACAATAAACGAGGCAGTAGCCAATAGCTTTCATCTCTTTATTTATTCTGAGCATGCGTGGCACTTTGTGCGTCGGATTTGTGTACACACGATCGGAAATTCTGACAACGGATTTTGTTGTTGGAAAATTTTATAGCCTGCTCTCAAACTTTGTGCGTCAGAAAATCAGATGGAAAATGTGTGATGGAGCCTACACACGGTCAGAATTTCCGACAAGGTCCTATCACACATTTTCCGTCGTAAAATCCGACCGCGTGTACAGGGCATTAGACCTTTCTATGTCCCCTTGAATGTCACTCTGCCACAGTCTGACAAAGGGAGGGCAGTGTTCACAACCTCTGTGAAGGCAACATTTGAGCACTACCGCATATGTATTCACAGAGATGAATGACCTTGTCCCTCTCCCTAGGTGCACAGAATTTTAAGGGTGGCAGTTAGAAGTACAGTTAATCTAAGGGTTGTCTACGTGGGCATTTTTGCTGCTTTCTGCCCATGCAGCTAAAAGTAAATAGAGCTCTAATGCATCAGGAGTGACACTGTGGCCACAGTTGAGATTGTTTGAATCTGTCTCACCGCAGATTGGATCGTCTCCATATTCTCCCGTGGCAGAAAAACTTTTTGAAGCACCAAGCTTATCGTATAGCCCAGGAACTTCATCTTCTGTGTGGTTTCTAGATTTGATTTTTCTAGATTCAAGAGCCACCCAAGTTCTTGAGGTGAGCCTGAGACACTTTGAGATTTGTCAAGACTTGTTCTTTGGAGTCCTCGAAAAACAAGAGGTCGTCCAGATATGGGATGACTGAAATCCCCCTTAGCTTCAGAGGTTCCAGGGCTTCCGCCATTATTTTTGTAAAGATTCTGGGGGAGGATGAAAGTCCAAACGCCAGAGCTCTGAATTGGAGATGCCAGACTGAAGTCCTCAGGTTGAGGGCCAGACGAAGAAAGCATTGGGAAGCCTGAGTTATCGGGACGTGCAAATAGGCATCCCTTAGATCTAGGAATGCCATGAAACAGTCTGGAGTCAGCAATTTCGTGATTGAATGGATCATGTCCATCCTGAAATGTTTGTAGCTGATCGATCTGTTGAGGATCTTTAAGTTCAGAATCAACGATACTTCCCCGAAGGCTTTTTCACCAGGAAGATGTGGGAATAGAAGCCTCGGCCTTCCTGATGTTTTGGGACCTGGATAATCACCTCCTGTTGAATCAGATCCTGCAGTAGGCTCATCATTGCGGAAGCTTTTTCTGATCCCTTGAAAGGGCTGTAACATAAAATCTGCTCGGGGGGGGGGGGGGTTGGGGGGCTTTGAAAACTCCAGACTGTAAACCTAGGAGATGATGTTTTTTACGAACAGGCTTGTTAGTTATTTTGTTCCACTGTAGGTGAGACAGACAATCTCCCCCCTACTGGGGGGGGGGGGGGGGTAAGATTGTCATTTGTTTTTAGCGGGCTGGTCTGAGGGAGATCTGAAGAGTACTCCTCCTCTTCCCTTACCCCTTTGGGAGACCCAGCAGTTCTTGTGGTCTAGATCCCAATTTTTGTGGAGCTGTTGAACAGATTTTTGATTGGTTGTTTCTTCTTGGAAGGGAAAGCCCTTTTCTTGTTGGCTGTCCTGTCCAGGACTGTTTCAAGGTAAGCCTTCTCCCTCCACCTTGGAGAGAGCGCAGCTCCCCGGTTCCAGCATTCGTTCCACCATGGCGGAGGAAACACAATAACTGAGGCCATGGTAGAAGAGGAGGGATTTAAAGGCTACACGTGTTTCCTGGAAAATGGGCGGAGCTGCGCTCTCTCCAAGGTTGTCCTGAAAGGTGATTTGAGAAATCACAACTGAAGTTAATTTCCTTAATGAGAATCTGTACTGTGCAATGAAGTTTGTAATCAGGTTTTGCTTACCTTTGATTCTCTCCCCTGCTGCCTGGATCCACCAACCTATATAATTACATGGGACTGTCAACCTATAGAACTACATGTGACTGTATGCCCCCACCCCCTCCACACTTGAGAGGAAAATCGCTAGCTTTGAGCGATGTCATGTGGAAGACTGCATAGCCTTAAAAAAAGAAGTACAGCCAAAGCTCGCTGTACTTCTCCTGTGGATCACAGGAGAGCAGATCGGTCTGCACTCCTGTGACCAGTTTTCAGCAGACAGCAGGCTGAATCCCGCTGTTGGCTGACGTCACAGAGCCAGTCCAGGCTCAGGAAAGATCGCGACCATATGGTCAAGATCTGCCCACATGCCTGCCGCTGAGAGCCTGAGCCGGCCGCTCCCGACCCCTCCAAAGCCGAGCGCTCCAGTGATAGTCACCGCTCTCTGCTCAGGGAGCCCTGAGAACGGAGCACTGAGGGGTGTTTGATCTCTCGGTTCTCAGTGTTAGAGCTGGCGGGGGACTGATGCTGCATCTAGCTAGGCAAGCAAGATAAAAAAAAAAAAAAGAAAAAACTATACTTGCTAGGAAAAATTTGCACAGCAGGCAAGAGTGCGGTGGCAGTGGATCAGGTCAGCAGTGGATTAAATGGAAAGAAAGTAATGCTGCTGACAATGTGGCTCGTTCATTTTCCCTACATGTTTCTCGATTTACATGTAGATCTGTCAACCAGCAAAACCATGCATTCATAAAATCGTGATCACATGATATGAAGTCACTGCAATAGGTAAGATACACAAATGTAAAATCCTATTCATCATCTTGTATGCATACTTCATCGATTCAGATAGTCAGAGGATGCAAGGATCTCTGTCTGCCAGAGAGAGAGACAGCTTCCTAATGGCTACAAACAGGCCAGAAGACTAGAATCCAGTAGGTTTCTCCTTACACAAGCAATCCTTAGTAGGTCCCAGAGCTCCTGCTGCCTCTTCTCTTGTCTCTTTACCACCTTCTTCTCATCTTCTCTCATTAAGTTCATAACTTCCTTCACCCGGGGAGAAAGCTCCAAAGCTTTTCTCTTACACAGCACTGTCTTACTGCAGAAGAAAGGAAAACCATACATGAACAAACAACTAGAGCCACCGGCAACACTGACTGTGTATTAAAAACCAAGTTTAAAAAAAAAAAAAAAAAAAAATTATATTATATTATTAGTAAATGCATATAGTTTTGCAGTCAAAACAATTTGCATTTAATTTTGTTTTTTTTTGTGGTCTGTGTAATAGAGAGGGATTTACTCCTCTTCTGATGACCACTGTCACGTGGACTAGAAGTGAAGGAAAATGAAAAAAATATGGAGTTGTCAACGAAACAGAAATATAGGGGAAATCTTCCAATAGGGACACTTGTTCTGGTGACAACTGTTTACAAGGGTTTCCATCACTTTAGAACAATATGCTCTCACCTTTCACAGCAACTAGTCCATGCAAAGTTCACCTTTTACAGAAAATAGTCCATGCAAAGGGCCCCCAGTAGTTTTAGATGCCCTGTTGCAGTTGGCTTAATGTGTAACATGTTGGGTATCTATTTACTTGATGCAACCTCATCTTTTATATTTTACCAAAAATTGGGTAATTGATTATGTCTGTATGCCCTATAATTAACTTTAGTGTTTTTTGTTTTTAAATGTTGCATTTCCTAGACCTCTGCAGTAGTATTGTGTGAAATAAAAATTGGAACTACTACCATTTTATTTTTTAGGGTGTCTGCTTTCAGAAAATATATATGTTTTGGGGGTTTTCTGTAATGTTTAGGCCTAAAATAATTTTTTTAATGAACAGGCTCTGGCAGCGAAAGGGTTAAAGGACTGGGGTATAAATGTTGGCACTGCTCTTTATCAACTTATAGGATATTAAAGTAAGTGCAATCAGCCCACTTGCTCGGATACATACCTGAGCTGGTCGTATATTAAAATAACTCTCTTCTCAAAGCTCTGAATAGCCTGGAGAAGCAGGCGCACCATCTCTTGGCTGTCCCCTCCAGTCCTCTGATCTGAGGAAATAAATACATCATGATGGAAAATGATGTCCCAGCTTCTGAAGACCAACAAAGCAGCATTAACAGGTACTCTACATACCTCTTGGCCTCTCTCGTAGTTTCTTGTAAAGTTCTTTGGCCTGCTCCTCTCTGTAAATGAAAAATAAAATCGTTTTTAGCATCTAATACATTCAATGCAACAGCCCCCCAGAGTATCTTTAAAAACAGTTGTGGAAATTTAGAAAAACCAGCATAGAGACAAATATGTAGAGAAAATACATTGAAAGTTATTTATAACCAGAATTATGCTACTTTTCTTTGATATTGCCATGTTTGTTCCTGTAAACCTTAAAGTGTAAGGCAAGTCAAACCCTAAACAAGCGTGAATCTACTCCCATCCCCAAGCCTATTTTATCTACCCTGTAAAAGGAAAAATGCCTCTATACTTGCCTATTCTGAAACTGCTCCAGTCTGGCCACGAGATAGGGTCCCAGAGCCAGCTTTAGTGTGGGCGAGGGACAGCCGACAACGTAAGCCTATGGGTCACGTCATTACCCAGGCTCTGCTGCTGTTCTCAGCAATCTTTTATTGCTGGACAGCCACTGGAGAGATCATGTGACTGGACCAGGGCGATTTCAGATTAGGCAAGTATAGTCGTCTTTCCTTTTACAGGGTAGATAGAATATGCTTAGAATGGGTGTTGGATTAGATTTAAGCTTAGTTAGGATCTGCCTTTTCACTTTAAAGGCACATTCACACTGCAATGCACATAAGGGCCCATTCACACTATGTGCAGTTACCTTCGTTTTTCCACATTGAAAAAATGCAGGAAACTACAATGACACATAGAAAAGCAAAAGTTTTCTGTTTGTCATGTTCAGACCAGAACACAGCGTTTCACTGCATTCCAAAGCAATGTGATATTATGCAACATTTTTGCATACAACTGCACTACTCTGCATGACAACTGCACAGTGTGAATGTTTCCCGAGTCAACCCTTTGCATATCTGCAACCAAAGTATTTCAGCATTTGTAACATTTATCCAGTTCAAACATGAAAAAAATAAGTGTGTTCTAAAATAATGTAATGCTATGTCTGACAGCTAGAGGGAGCTGTACAAACCAAGCCGCATGCAGTTTCATAGATAGACTCCCTCCAGAGGTGGTTCTGGCCAGCTCAGTAGATTGCTTTAACCACTTCAACACCGGGCACTTCCCCCCCCCCTTCCTGCCCAAGCCAATTTTCAGCTTTCAGCGTTGTCGTTTTTTAAATGACAATTGCGCGGTCATGCAACACTGTAACCAAACTAAAATTTTATAATTTTGTTCCCACAAATAGAGCTTTCTTTTGTTGGTATTATTTATATTCACCTCTGGGGTTTTTATTTTTTGCTAAATAGAAAAAGACCCAAATTTTTTAAAAAAAATAAAAATAATTTTTTCTTCGTTTGTTATAAAATTTTGTAAATAAGTAAGTTTTCTCCTTCACTGATGGGCACTGATAAGGCGGCATTGATGAGGTGGCACCGATGATGGGCACTAATATGCAGCACTGATGGGCATTGATAGGTGGCACCGATAGGTATCGCTGTAAAAGAGGCACTGGCAGGCATTACTGATGGGCATTACATTTTAGGGCACAGATTGGCATCCCTGGTGCCCATGAGTGGCATACCTGGTGGCCATCCCTGGTGGTCCTGGGTGGGCATCCTCGGGGGGGGCTGCACTGATAATCAGCGCAGACCCCCACATCAGGAGAGCAGCCGATCGGCTCTCCTGTGCTCACATCTTTCAGACGCGACTGAGAAAAAGCCAATACACGGCTCATCCTGTTTACACCGTGATCAGCTGTGACTGGACACAGCTGATCACGTGTTAAAGAGTCTCCGTCAGAGACTCTTTACCAAAATCAGTGTTGCGGTGACAGGGTACTGACATTTATAGGTAAAGTTGATCCAGGGAAAATCCGATTGCCTCTCGGGGGATCAGGAAGGAATTTTTTCCCCTGCTGTAGCAAATTGGAGCATGCTTTGCTGGGGTTTTTCACCTTCCTCTGGAACAACTGTGGGTATAGGATTGGGTATATGGGATTATTTGTTTTTATTTATTTTTTTATTGGTTGAATTAGATGGACAGTTATCCTGCCTGCCTATCCCCCTGTACAAAGGTACCCTCTTCCCTGTCTTCAGATTACTTACACCTGATGACAGTGATCTGCCACAATCTTTACATCCTGTGGGTACAATCTTCTGATTCACAAGAGAGGACTGCACAGAATTCATAGAAGTTTATGGGGATTAACTATGCAGAGATGGCCAGCACAGGGACGATTTTGGTAGAATGTGTAGACTGCAGCATGGCTGTTGGAACTGGGAAACCGTGGTGAAGGAGGGCTATGATTAGGCAACGTTAATGTAAAACGCATTAGCTGCTGTTATACAGATTATTCGTATGTTGTGGATTGTAAGTTGATTCTTGGATTAATAAAGGTGATTTTATGGAAGTGCGGCCATCCAGACTTTCTTCATTATTGGAACTCCTGAGATGTACAGGGCCAGCACCCTTCGGTGTGTGGTGGTGATATTGGTGGAGACTTACTTGGAGTGGTGTTAAACCTATTTTACATGGTGGAGGAGGGGGACCGATTTTGTTTTGGTAGGCTAGACAGGATAACAGTACTTTCTGTGAAGACAGTAGTCTTTATCTACATTCTTGTTCTGGATCAGTGTGTAGCTACAGCTTTATGGGGAGTTTATTTAATTTCCTCAACTAATCAGTCTTACTATTCATCTCTGTACCTCACTGCATTTGGCTTTTTAAATTGACCCCATTAGGTATTATTCAGCAACTGGAGAACTGTGGACCCATCTAAATGCTGATCACCTACATGTCATCCAGAGTCCCACGATGCCTCCTGCCCAGAGGATTTCTTTGCAGATCCACACTGTCTGTTTGCAAGGCCATCATTTTCTCCACTAACTGCTGGACCTCCTGCTCCTGTGAATTACAGACAATAGATGGAAATTAAAGTAAAAATAAATGCATATTTCAAGTAGTGTTTCTGGCTATATGATCTATATGAGAACTTTGACATGCCTAAGCATCTCCACTAAACACCCAAAGTGCATGAAATAAGGCAGCCTGTAAGCTACACGTAGGAGAGACTACAGAGGGGATTTTGTGTCCATCATCTTTGCCCTCCTCTCTCATTTAGGCAACCACAGCAGGTACTTCCATTGTCAACTTCATTTAAAGTATAGGGAAAAAGTTTTTATTATTATTATTTTTTCATTGTAGATGTTTTAGAGTGGAGAGCAATTAAAAAACTTGTCATGTTTTTATTGCGGTCTGTGTAGGGAGATTCGCCCTATTTGTCCTGTTTACTGTTATCACCACCAAGTGAGAGAAAATCCCAAATGGTGACACTAGTTCTGATGACTACCTGGAATTTCCGCTCACTTCCTGTTGTGGTTATGGGACAGGAAGTAAGGAGAAATCTCCCCAATGGGACACATATGCCAAAAAAAAACCCTGACATAAATTTAGCATTCCCCCTTACTCTATCTAAGATGAAAAAAAGTTTTACATTTTACATTTCACTCACAAAACAGAGGCTTATGAGGACTTAAATAAGACTGAAAGCTAATGACACATGGAAGATCTAAGATCGTACTAAACGCAATTGATTAAAAAAGGCCAGATAAGTGCATGCCTTTATTTTTTTTTTTTTTTAATATTGGCACAAGTCTGGATTCAATAACCTTCTCCTTTAGCAATGTTCAAAAATAAAAAGAAAAACTGCGCTGCAGAGCAAAAAAGGTCAAAGGTAAAAGCTGCACACAAAATACACCAATATCTGTGTATACCATGAAAAATAAAAAATAAATAAAGTGCGCTAATTATATGAAAATACACACATAGATGTGAATACATGTGGGTGGTAGTAAAAACCACAATCTACTGAGAGCAAGTAAATGACTCCATGAGTGGTAAAAATATATAAGTGCAAAACATAAAAACTCAAATAAAAAGAAGAAACAAAAAATGTGTACATGTGAAATACAATGATATTAATAGCGTGAAAATCTGAAAATCAAACAAACTCAGTCCATGGGTTCAAATATAAAAAGTTCATCAGTGAAAAAAAGCTTCCATCCACTATACAGCTCAGCAGCAACTAATCCCCCTATGAGTGGATTGACAAGGGAGAGAGATGTGGAGGATGGTGCAAATCCACTGGCGGTGACTCCAATAAGTAAAAAAGTGATAAAGGTGGACTCTTACCCTCCGTGTTGGACCCCCTCCTTGGCAGGGTCTATCAGGCATGCAGATTTTTGCCCTCTGCAGGGACCATGTAATGAGAAGATCTCCCCAGCAGCTGTTAGGAATGTTGTCTCCGATCCGGGCTGGTCCAAGTGAAACGCCTGGAGAGGGGGGAAGGAAAGCTCTCTTGCTCCCAGTGTGGCAAAGGAAAAAACAAAAGAGCAGAGCTCCAATAGTGTAAAAAGTTTCGGAATTTATTAAATAAAACTACAGACCGCAACGGAGAGTGCACGCTCCGCGAGGTGAAAATACAATTAAAAACAAGCCGGCATATAAAAATCGTAATAACCCGTGCATAACATGGGGCAATCGTGATGGCTTACAACGTAGCCACGCCCTACATGTTTCGTCATTAGTAGACGTCTTCAAAGGGGCCAAAGGTGCCCCTTTGAAGACGTCTACTAATGACGCGTGGCGTGGCTACGTTGTAAGCCGTCACGATTGCCCCATATTATGCACGGGTTATTACGATTTTTATATGCCGGCTTGTTTTTAATTGTATTTTCACCTCGCGGAGCGTGCACTCTCCGTTGCGGTCTGTAGTTTTATTTAATAAATTCCGAAACTTTTTACACTATTGGAGCTCTGCTCTTTTGTTTTTTCCTTTGCCACACTGGGAGCAAGAGAGCTTTCCTTCCCCCCTCTCCAGGCGTTTCACTTGGACCAGCCCGGATCGGAGACAACATTCCTAACAGCTGCTGGGGAGATCTTCTCATTACATGGTCCCTGCAGAGGGCAAAAATCTGCATGCCTGATAGACCCTGCCAAGGAGGGGGTCCAACACGGAGGGTAAGAGTCCACCTTTATCACTTTCTTACTTATTGGAGTCACCGCCAGTGGATTTGCACCATCCTGCACATCTCTCTCCCTTGTCAATCCACTCATAGGGGGATTAGTTGCTGCTGAGCTGTATAGTGGATGGAAGCTTTTTTTCACTGATGAACTTTTTATATTTGAACCCATGGACTGAGTTTGTTTGATTTTCAGATTTTCACGCTATTAATATCATTGTATTTCACATGTACACATTTTTTGTTTCTTCTTTTTATTTGAGTTTTTATGTTTTGCACTTATATATTTTTACCACTCATGGAGTCATTTACTTGCTCTCAGTAGATTGTGGTTTTTACCACCACCCACATGTATTCACATCTATGTGTGTGTTTTCATATAATTAGCGCACTTTATTTATTTTTTATCCTTTAGCAATGTTAACTAGTCAGCAACTCTATTTCCTGGAACAGACACAAAATTGCCTCCCTATCATAACCACATCAGCATTAAAGGGATTGTTAAGCCTCATGGTTTTTCACCTTAATGCATTCTTTGCATTAAGGTGAAAGACATTCTTTGTGCAGCTGCCCCCAGAGCCTCCCTTTTTCTTACCTGAGCCCGTCAGTTCCAGCGATGAGCACGAGCCCAGCGACCCCAGCTGCTGTCTCTATCCTCATTGGATAGATTGATAGCAGCACTATCAATTAAGTCCAGTGACATGGGAGCAGGGGCGGGACCGAGTTCAGTTATCTATGTGAATGGATGCAGGAGCGGGATTCGGAAGCGCGCGCACGGATGCCCCTATGGAAACGGCTCTCCGTGGGGGCACCCAATGAAGGGGAGGAGCCAGAAGCGCCGGCAGGGCACCCCAGAGGAGGAGGATCTGGGCTGCTCTGTGCAAAACCCTTGCACAGAGCAGGTTAGTATAACATGTTTGTTATTTTTTATCAAAAAAAATTTGAACCTTTACAACCCCTTTAAATGAGTGTGCTTTCAATGCATATTCTACATTCTTAAGCCAACCATAGAAGGTTTGAATCTCAGCTGGGTCAGCAGGGACCTGCCAGGAATCAAATGATCTATGGGCAGGTTGACTGTACCCAAGTTGATCCATCGATTAACTTGAGTACAACCAGCATGTCTGATTTTCTACATGTGATTATTGCCAACGGCTATATCTGCTAGCAATAATCACTGTGATCTCCTGGCAGGGATGTTGCGCCCCCCCCCTGGCTGGGAGAACACAATAGCATGGCAGGAGGGTCTCCCCCATCAACACTGACCCATGGTTGCAGAAAAAAACAGCGCATCATCTATAGTCTGCCTTAGTTACTTGGCCCTGCATCCTGATTACAATAAAAAAAAAAAAAAAAAAAAAAAAAAAAGGAAAAACAGCAAGGGTATCTTGTTGATACAAGGTAAGAGGTATACATTGCTGATAACGGGAGTTTCAGACACAGCCTAGAAGAAGCCTGTTTATATCCCGCATCAGCTTCTAATGACCACCACTAAGGCTGCATTTTACACCTGAGCGTATTGTTTTCAGGCAGAAAGTCACACCTTTTTACCATTTTTTTTTGCCTCGATTTTGCAGCGTTTTTGTACAGGTCAAAAGGTCACCAATGTAATAAGCAGAAAAACACTTGTAATCTGCCCAAAAAGAAGCTCATGTACTTTTTTGAGCTTCAGGAGACAGAATGCTCAGATGTGAACAGGGGGCCGTTTAAATGAATGGGATCTTGCTTGTTGGGCGTTTTTTAACGTTTGAGATGAGCATTTTACGAGCTGAAAACGCTCAGGTGTGAATGGGCTCTAAAGAGCACACTTTGTGGAATAAATGAGTGGTCTGAATCTTGTCTTTGTTTCAGCTACCTCTAGTGGTGGCCAGGGGCAGCTGCAACAGGGAGAGACGACGTAAATATAACCTCTGGCTAGGGGCGCTTGTGTCTGAACCACTCAATTATAAGAGAAAGATTACTTTTTAAGCAGGCTGCAGGAACAAGTAGGAATAAATACATTCAGATAAATTTTGAATGTACACTTATCCTTTAAAAAAGGAAAAGGAGAAAATAAGCTACAATAATATGCTTGCAGACTGCAATTCCTCCAGCAGATGGTTATGAAGACTACTGATAAGTGAATTAATTTCACCCAAGATCGGCCTTAGTGGTTTAGCTATTGCTTGGCAGCGTTCTCATCCCTCATAGATATATGTACTGCATGGGATTTTGTGTATTCAGCTATACCACTGAACTTTATTCCTTACACTCCAGCAAGTGTACTAAAAACTGACAAAGCACTTCTAATTTGAGATGTGGATTCAAATCCAGAATGAGGTAACTTACCCTCCCACACAGCTCAACTGCCTGCTCCATCTCTTTCCATGTAGACAGCAGCTTTTCAGAGGCTGAAAAGAGAAATGATAATGTGAGGATTAACTGATGAAAAAAAAACAAAACACGGGCCACCGAGGGACTATTGCATGGAATACATAACGGGTGATTAGAAGCAAGGTATTAGAAATGAAATTACTTTAAAATACATTGCTTTTTTTAAGGGTCCATAATGAAAGTTTGTTTTTGCTGTAGTCATCACAATTCTACTGTGAATACATTTATTATTCACTTACCCTCGGGAAGATTTACCCCCCTTCATGACCAGACCATTTTTTGCAATACGGCACTGCGTTACTTTAACTGACAATTGTGCAGTCGTGCAACGCTCTACCCAAATAAGATTTATGTCCTTTTTTCTACACAAATACTGTGGTTTTTAGTTTTTGTGTTATAAACAAAAAAAAGAAACAAATCAAAAAAAGGAGACAAATCAGACACTGACACTTTTTGGGGACCAGTGACACTAATACAGCGACTAGCGCTAAAGAATATGTACTGTAACTGTACTAATGACACTGGCTGGAAAGGGGTTAGCATCAGGAGTGATCAAAGGGCTGTGTACCTAGCTGGCGTTTCCTTATTGTGGAGGAGGTGGTTGTACTAGGGGAAGGCATGCATTGGTGCCCCCGCTTTGCAGAAACACAGGATCCATGCCTTCTGTACTGACAGAGCGGCAATCTGCCTTGTTTACATAGACAGACCGCGGTTCTCCCTCTGTACCAAAGGATCGGCAGGTGCCGGTGGACATCGTGTCCACAGTACCCACCACTCAGCTCCTGCTGTGTATAATCAGAGCAGGAGCAGGCCGTGCGTGCGCCTCAGACACAAAAGTGCAGGATCACCTACTAGGTACGTGATCCTGCGCAGCAGAGCCACCTTGCCACCGTATATGCAAGTTATATGGTCGGCAAGCAGTTAAATGTTTTACTGTTTCACCCTTCCAGAGGGCAAAGGAAGCAAAATGGCCAAATATCACAATTTTATATACACATACCCAAGAAATGTAATTACACATGGGACAATAAAAATTATGTATAAAACCCAAAACTATATGTTTAGTTTTGGTATCACACAGCCCATGAACACTTTTTTTAAAGCTTACTATATACTTTGCAATATGTCAGCATAGTCTCTGTACAATATTAAAAATTTATCCCCTTCGCGCTGAGCGTACGCATATATTGGCTTTCGGGGGTTATATCGGGATGATGCCCACAGCTGCAGGCATCATCCCGGGACCATTTTTTAGAGTGGGCGATCGGCTTTCCAGTGATAACAAGCGATGAGGCTAAAAGCCGCTCAATTGTTATCCCGAAGGAGCGAGAGGGACCACCCCCCCCTCCAGCCGCTCTGACCGGGCCTCCCGTCCCACCGGGAGACCCGATCCACGATCCGCCACTTCCGGCGTCTAGCCACAGACTGGAACGAAGCCGTAAATGGCTTTATTCCAGTCTCCTGAATGTAAACACGGAAGAGACGTCACAACGTCACTTCCGGTTTACTTGGCTGCCAATGGCGCCAAATTAAAAAAAATATACAGTATTCAGAATCACTGTTTTCGGCGATCTGAATACTTTGAAGTGCAAAGGAGGGATTGGAGGTCTTTTAGACCCCCGAACCCTACATAAAGAGTACCTGTCACCACCTATTACTGTCACAAGGGATGTTTACATTCCTTGTTAAAAGTGATCACATTTTTTTGTGAGGCATGTGAGGTATCGCCGCGATCGTCAGAGTGAGAGCAGTAATCCTAGCACTAGACCTCCTCTGTAACTCTAACCTGGTAACCGTAAAAAAAATTTAAAGTGTCGCCAATGGAGTTTTTTTCAGGTACCGTAGTTTGTCGCTATTCCACTAGTGCGTGCAATTCTAAAGCGCGACATGTTTGGTATATATTTACTCGGTGTAACATCATCCTTCACATTATACAAAAAAATTGGGCTAAATGTGAACATGAAAGTGTCCCTTTTCTCAAAAAGTTGCGTTTAAAACACCGATGCACAAATACCGTGTGACGTAAAATATTGCAACAATCGCCATTTTATTCTCTAGATTCTCTGGTAAGAAAAAAAAAAATGTGTGTATATATATATATATATATATATATATATATATATATATATATATATATATATATATAATGTTTGGGGGTTCTAAGTAATTTTCTAGCAAAAAATACGGATTTTAAACACCAAATGTCAGAAATAGGCTTAGGCATGAAAGGGTTAAAAAAGACCTAACTGAACTATACAATCAGGAAGGCCTTATCCTATATAATTTTTGACTGACCTAAAATAGATTACACATTCAGACTGTAATACAAATGCTAAGCTTAAAGGACACTAAGCAACAGGAATGTAACATGAGTGATGTCAGTTATCATTCGGAAGCAAAGCAGAGGAATGTTACATCTGTGACAGGGAAAGAGCCCATCATGAAAGCTGCAGGAGTGAAACCAAAAATGTGATGGTGGTATTACCCTCTTATAGTGATACTTACTAATGCCAAACTCCATCTGCTCGCTATACTTTTCTAGATCAATCTGAATACTGCTGCGGAAGAAATCCAATTTGGCTTTTAGCTGCTCGCACTCTGAGGTCATCAGATTCTTCTTTTTGGAAAGCTCAGTATTGTATCGTAGTAGGTTAACCCTGAAATACACAGCTTGTTAGTGACAATGCAGAAACATATATGTAGCAAACTTCACGAGCTCCCATTTGTTAACGTGTAAAATAAACAATAGGTTTTGCTTATTTGCTCCCTTTTGTCTGTTAAATATACCACTGTAAGCATTTTAAACATTGTATGTATCGCTGTGGACAACAAAACACCTCTCCCTGTTATGAAGAGAGGGAGGTGTTATGTAGTCCTAACACAGTGTCATGTATTTTTAACACACTCCCTGTCCTAGGGTGACAATGCTGCTCAGTACAGTTTTTACGAAGTACAGGAAGTGTGTTAATGCAGGATTACCAGGTTAAAATAATGCAAAAAAGAGTTTGTAAAAAAAATAAAAATAAACTAAAGCAACCACCATATCTAAGAACAGGTACACTGCAATTATATTAATTTTTGTTCATGCGTTTAGGTACACGTCAAAGCATTAGCTTGTTGCCCAGGGCAATCACTTTCTCCCTCTCACAGTACAGTGGAGAATAATGAAACTGTCTTATACTCTAGGGTGGGCATCAACAAAAATAGTTTCACAGAGCCCAGTGGGGAATTCTCTGACACACCCTGAAGTGTCAGAGAGCAACAGAGCCCAGAGCGCTTCCAGAAAGTGAAGACTCCGCGTGCCACTTGTTGGAAAGGGAAGTATGAAACATTCTTTTTTACAGGGTGGTTTTTCCTTTTTACTATGGTGACAGGGTCTTTATAAATAGATGACAGCGCTTCTAAACTTAAACTTAAACTGCATATTCTGTCTGTATGCAAAAGAAAAAAAATAAAGATTCTACACCTTAGCAAAATGTATGTATGTGAATAGACCAGCTTGAAAAAAAAAATTTGGGCCAAAATATCAAAAAGTTATTCCTATGTCTCAGGGATCTGATCCCAAAACCAGTTCTATAGATAACACAAAACGTGTGTGGAAACATTGAAAATACATGCGTGCATAAACGTGATTCAGCATGTAGTACAACAACAGAGGCCTAAGGCAAGGCAGAGATGTGTGTATGCCTTACATAGTGGCACGTTGTCCCATCTGCAGCTTGGCACAGTCCTCTTTCAACATTCGTATTGTCTGCCAGATCTGCCCCCACACTCTGCGGAGTTGCACATAGGACAGGGTGTGTTTGGGTTCCTGCACTGGAAACAGATCATAAAAAGGATGGAGTCATTTAAACATCATTGTAGGGGATTGAAGATGACATATTTCCTCACTATAGAATAGAGAATTCTCTGCTCACAGCTGTCAAAAAAAAAAAAAAAAAAAAAAAAAAAAAAACCCAAAAACAAACAAAAAGAAAAAACAGGCAGCCTGCCAAGTTTATCACAACATTGCTTAGGCAGAGATAAAGAGAAATATTGTATCTGCAGTTCTTTTAGATCAAAGGAATGAATGAACTTCGGTCTGTAAATGAGGTCAGTTTAACCACCTAAAGACTAAACCTTTTTCTGACACTTGTGGCTTACAAGTTAAAATCAGCATTTTTTGCTAGAAAATTATTTAAAACCCCCAAACATTATATATTTATTTTTAGCAGAGACCCTAGAGAATAAATTGGCAGTTGTTGCAATATTTTATGTCACACTGTATTTGCACGCGGTCTTTCAAGCGCAATTGTTTTGGAAAAAATACACTTTAATAAATAAAAAACTAAACAGTAAAGTTAGCCCATTTTTTTTTGAAATTTTAAGATAATGTTACGCCGTGAAAATCGTGATCTTTATTCTAAGCAAAAAAAGCTGAGTTAGACTTACTGGTAGCTCCTTTTCTAAGAGTCTTCCAGGACAGCCATGAGACCTAGGGCTCCTCCTACCAGGACAGGAAACACGGTAACCCCCCCCCAGATAAAAAAAAAGGGCAGTCCTCCATGCCCCATGTTGGTATTCTTGAGAACCATAGGACGTCCCTGTAAAATATATGCATAATACACATAACTTCAAGACAAAACCGGGTGGGAATCTGGCTGTCCTGGAAGACTCTCAGAAAAGGAGTTACCAATAAGTCTAACTCAGCTTTTCTCTAAGTGTCTTCCAGGACAGCCATGAGACGATGAGCCAGAACTTACCAGTCTAGGGAGGGACAACTGCCTGAAGGACCTTACGACCAAACGCCTGCTCCTGAGCAGATAGGAGATCCAGGCGATAATGTTTAATGAAGGACGAAAAACTGGACCATGTGGCAGCCCTGCAAATTTGTTCCGGTGAGGATCCATTCCTCTCAGCCCAAGACACAGGCAAGGCTCTTGTTGTGTGCGCAGTGACAAAAGGCGGAGGAACTTCCGTAATTTTCTAAGTTTCAGAAATAGCTTGCTTTATCCATCTAGCCAAGGTGGCTTTAGATGCACTCTTTCCCTTGTGTGCTCATGAAAAGGACAAACAAGGCGTCTGTTTTTCTAAAGGTCTTAGTGACCTCAAGGTAGACAAGAAGAATTCTCACGTCTAAAAAACTAAAATTTTCCTTTCTTGGTCGCCCTTTGGCGAAGTAAAAAAGGTTATCAGTATAATGGGATCTGTGGAATGTACTGGCCACTTTAGGCAAAAATCCTGGATCAGTTTTCAAAACAACCTGATCCTCAAAAATTGTGAGGAAAGGCTCCCTCACTAATAGGGCCTGTAACTCACTTACCCTATGAGCTGAGGTAATTGCCACAAGGAAAATTGTTTTTAAGGTAAGTAACTTAACTGAAATATCCTCTAGGGGCTCAAAAGGAAATTCTACCAGAGTTTTAAGCCCAGGGACAGGTCCCAGGTTGGACAACTTCGAACCACTACTGGCCTGGACCTAGAAATTGATTTAAAAAAAAAAAAAAATCTAGCTAGCTATAGTGGGATTTTCCAAGAGAGAAAATTGGAGAAAAACACAGATAGCTGCCGCCTGTACCTTTAAAATACTAACTGAAAGACCTTTGTCGACTCCCTCTTGAAAAAAATCCAAAATTGAAGGATCATCAGGAGTTATTCTTTGATTTTCAGAAACTGCCGGAGGACTTCCGGAATTAGCCTGATTGGTGGGAAGGCGTAACAGAGACCGAATGGCCACGGATTCGCCAGAGCATCGATCCCCAATGATTGATCCGCTGGGTTCAGCGAAAAGAACTTCTCTGTCCTGCGATTGTTCTGATCTGCGAACAGGTCCGCTTCGGGACATCCCTATCTGTCGGTGAGACCCGCACAGATTTCCGGATGAAGGGACCAATTGTCTCGACATACCCGGTAGCGGCTGAGAATATCTGCAAGAAAGTTTTGTGTCCCCTTCAGGTGCACTGCTGTACTTGAGGCTAGATTCCCTTCTGCCCATGATAAAATCTCCTGGGCGATGGATTGAAGTATCCAACTCCTAGAGTGTGAAGAAAGTCCTGTACAGTCTGGAGATCCGCTAATAACTTATGGTATGACTCCGCCACCACTAGGAAGTCGTCCAGGTAAGGGATAATAGTTATCGCTTTTAACCTTAGTGGAGCCAGCGCCTCTCCCAACACCTTTGTAAAGATGCGTGGGGCTGAGGGCAGACTGAAGGGAAGGGCTTGAAATTGAAAGTGCCGAATCTCTGTTCCCATCTTGACCGCTAATCTCAAGAATCTTTGGAAGGCTGGATGAATAGGGATATGCAGATAGGCATCCCTCAAACCCAAAGTGGCCATGAAGCAGTTTGGGTAAAGCAGGTTTTTGATTGAGAACACCGTCTCCATACGAAAGTGCTTGTACCTGATCGAACGGTTTAGAGACTGGAGGTTCAGGATCAGCCGATATT